>NC_083353.1:83218053-83533579 GCF_030254825.1 Meriones unguiculatus
CCATACCACTACTGGGCATATATCCAAAAGAGGCTCAAGTACACAAAAAGGACATTTGCTCAACCATGTTTGTAGCAGCTTTATTTGTAATAGCCAGAAGCTGGAAACAACCCAGATGCCCCTCAACTGAAGAATGGATGCAGAAATTGTGGTACATCTACACAATGGAATATTACTCAGCAATGAAAAATAAGGAAATCATGAAATTTGCAGGTAAATGGGTGGGATCTGGAAAGGATCATCCTGAATGAGTTGTCCCAGAAGCAAAAAGACACACATGGTATATACTCACTCATATAGACATACAACATAGGACAAACCCACTAAAACCTGTGCATCTAAAGAAACTAAGCAAGAGAGAGGACCCTAACTAAAATGTCCAATCCCCATCCTGAAAGGCAAAGAGGATGGACATCAGAAGAAGAAGAAAACAGGAAACAACCTAGGAACCTACCACAGAGGGCCTCTGAAAGCCTCTGCCCTTCAGACTATCAAAGCAGATGCTGAGCCGGATGGGCAACTGTTGGGCAGGTGAACGGAATTTTAGGTAAGAACTGGGAAATAGTAAGAGCTGGAGAGGACAGGGTCTCCACAAGGAGAGCAACAGAACAAGAAAATTTGAACACAGGGAACTTCCCAGAGACTCATACTCCAACCAAGGACTATTCATGGAGATAACCCAGAACCCCTGCACAGATGTAGCCCAGGGCAGTTCAGAGTCCAATTGGGTTACATAGTAATGTGAAGAGGGACTGCCTCTGACATAATCTGATTGGCCTGCTCTTTGATCACCTCCCTCTGGGGGGGAGCAGCCTTACCAGGCCATAGTAGAGGACAATGCAGCCACTTTTGATGTGAACTGACAGACTAAGATCAGAAAGGAGAGGAGAACCTCCCCTATTAGTGGACTTGGGGAGTGGCATGTAAGCAGAGGGAGGAGGGAGGGTGGGATTGGGAGGGGAGGAGGGAGGGGCTTATGGGGGGATGCAGAATGAATAAAGTGTAATTGATGAAAAATTTAAAAAAATATATTACCAGAAAAAAAAAAGAAAAAAGAACATAGGGAACAATCTGAAGTTCAGAAAAGTATACTCTTTTATTTATTAATTTTTAATTTTTTATATTAATTATAGTTTATTCACTTTGTATCCTATTTGTATCCCAGCTGTAACCTCCCTCCCTCATTCCCTCCCATCCCGCCCTCCCTCCCTCTTCTCCTCCCATGCTTTTCTCCAAATCCACTGATACACTCTTAATAGTAAAGCCAGAAGCTTGTTGAGGTTGGTGAGCGAGAACAATGGTCTCAATGTCCAAGTGATTGGTAGCCTTGCCCAGAAAGAGCATATGAGGGTTCTGCCAGGCCAGACAGGTCAGCCACACTTGGCACTTCTGCCCATCAGACAGATTATGGATTGGGGTCAACTGTTGTTTCCCAGTGAGGCCATATCTCCAAATGATCTTCCTCATCTCCTCCTCCTTGATCTCTGGGTAGCAATTCATCATGTACTCCAATGGTGAAAGGTCCAGGTCCAGTTGCTCCTGTAAGTGCTGATGGTAACATCTTATCTTAACATGAGAATGTTGTCAGATCATTCCATCTCTGCAGAAGCTCTCCAGTTAGCAGCTTCAGGAGAGTGGACTTCCCTGCATTGTTGGCTCTAACCATAGCAACTTCTGCCTCAAGGTCAATGCCAAATTCTAGATTATTGTAGATGCAAGGCCCATCTTTTGTATACTTGAAGCTCATGTTCTGTGCCATAATGACAGGTGGTGGGATCTTACTACACAGTGGGAAATATAATGACAGTGTCTTGTCACTCACAATCCTGTCAGTCCTGATGCCATCATTTTCTGTAGTGTTTTCTCTTTTCTTTGAGCCTGCCAGGCCAGATTTGCACTGCCCTGGCCAAACCTGGCAATGTAGTTTTTCATATGTGCTATCTGGTCTTGCTCCCAGTGAAACCTCTTTATCTGGTTCTCTTCCAGCTCCAGCCGTGCCTTCACATACTGATCATAATTACCCATGTAGAACTTCAGTTTCTTCTTGTGCATGTGGATGATGTTGGTACAGATTCCATTCAGAAAGTCCTGGGAATGGGACACAAGGACCAGAATGCTCTTGAAAGTCTTAAGTTCTTCTTGCAGCCACACACAAGCATCCAGGCCCAGGTGGTTGGTCAGCTCGACCTGAAACAGCATGAAGGGCTGAATAAAGAAGGCTTTGGCAAGAGCATCTCTTATCTGCCAGCCACCACTGAAGTCTTTTAGCTTCTTGCACTTTATGGCAGGGGTGAAAGCCAGTCTGTGTAAGAGCCTTGAGGCCTTCATCTCAGCCTTATCAGTGTCCAGTTCTTCTAGCCTCTGATAGAGTTCCATGAACTTCTCACACTCCACATCCTCATGAGCTAACCACTCAGCCTCCCTCTCCAGCATGGGAGGAACTCAAGGACATACTGGCTACAGAATAACATTCTTTCTACTTGAACAGGTCTTTTCTGATTTTGCTATTCTAAAACTGCAAAACAAGGCTCCTGATCATTCAGAGACTTTGTATAAAATGGTTTCCTAAACTAGATCTTATTTTAACACATTAGAAGGAAACATGTACATCCCTATGCCAGTTGCTCTAGCCTCTTTTATTTTATGAGTGATTTTTTTGGTGCTACCACTCTTTCTGGCTAAGGATTCTCAGCTACATAATTAATCTGTGTTTCCACAATCCAGCCTTATACATTATTCTATGCATGTTGGTACTTCTTGCCTTTTGAATAAATACCACCTAATCAAGGTAATCAAAATGAGCATAGAAGAGATCTGTGTTTGGCAAAGAACATATATTGGATGAAGTATACCTGCTTCTAATGTTTAAACCCAAGTGTTTAAACATTAATAATAGAGGGAACTGTTATTATATTTCACTGAAGAAATTATTTTCTTGTAGTGTCTGTTTCCAAAGGGTCTTAACACAGTCTTGAAAGAGAGAGTCTTGAGAGAACATTTGTTGGACTTCTTTTTTCACAATGGAATGACAATGAAATAACTATTCTCTTCTTTCTTGGAAGTAAAGTTTTGGGTGGAATTAATTAAAGAAGTTCAACTCCTGGGAGAATTTTAGATATGATGTCTTCTCAAGATTATCCATGAAGAAGATGGATTATTTTGGATCAATCACTTAACTGTGAGCATCTGTTCTCTCGTATTATATTATGTTTTTCATAAATATGCTGGGGTTACTGTTAAATAATTATATATGAAAAATACATAAATGCTAAAGTGCTATATAAACCGAAATTTAATAAACACATAATAGTATTTCTTAAAAAAAAATAAAAATAAAAACAGCTCTCTGGTCTGTCCCGGCCTGAAACAGAAAAGATTAAATACGACAGCAGTAGACTACCTGACCAATCCTTTCCAGAGCATTCTGGTAGCATTTTAGGCCTTCTCTGTGAACCTCACCTTGTAACTTCATCTGAGATATGTACTGACGTCACAGTAGAACAAAAGCCTCTGTGAGATGTGTTCAGTTATCAGAGGCTTGCAGGAACATGGTAAAGGATTTTTTCTCCTTCAGCATCTGTAAATAAATAAATAAATAAGTAAATAGAAATAGAATTATAATTACAATCAATCTAGGACCATTCCCATTGTAAGGTATTAATAACAGTAGAATTATCCAGCTCATCTTGAAAATTGGGTTGCATAGGCATCTGGCATTTCATACCTCCTTGAGGAAGCAGTGATATTTCTGACTCAGGTGGCCCTAGCCTCAGGTACATACCTGAACCTTTCAGGAAGGGTGTTCTAGAAGATTCTTACTCATGCAATACCTGCACTAACTTCAATTCAAGTATCATTCTCCTTAATTATGTAATAATATAAAAAATGCTAGTCATTAGTTAGAAATAAAAATCAATTGAAATTCAAGGGTGTGTATTAATGTTATCTTGTTTAGTTCATGGAACTTTACGAAGTGTTCAAGCTCCAGTACATGTAGCACCAGCTAATTGCTCAGAGCAAGAGTCCAGTAGGTAGGCTGGATGACAGATGGACTAACTGCCTATCATGGTGATAAGAGTTTGATCCGTGGGATTTACATTCTGGAAGGGAAGAACCAACTCTGTGGACCCTCAGCAGTGTACTGTGACATATCTCTGTCTCCTCCACAAAACAAATAAATAAAAATAAAATAAACCAGAGGTAAAGTGGATAGTCAGTGTAAACAATTAAAATTGTTTCTGGAGAGGTGGCTCCGTGGTTAAGATCTCTTGCTGCTCTTGCCTAGGACCCAGGCTTTTTTTCCAGTGTCCATATGACATCCCTAAATCACCTGTAGCACCAATCCCAGGGCATCCAAAAATGGCTTCTGAGGTCCACAGACATCAGGCACGTTTGTGTTGAAAATACACACATGGAAAACATACATGCATGGGAAACACTCACAGACATAAAATAAATAATTTTTGACATTTAAATATACTTTTATTAATGAAAGATGCTTTTGACTTGAGGCATGTCAGCTCCTGCAACACCCAAGCCTAACTCAACAAAGACGATGAGCATCATAAAATCTCCTTTTTGAGAAATCTTCATTAATGGCAAACTAGGCACAGGGCAAAAATGCCCCAGCTCTCTTTACAGACAATATACTCTCCAAAATGGATAACACGTGGCTGCTGAGTTTACTGCCAAGCTTTACCAAGACAGCGTAGGCAAATCTTTTATATTTTTTGCTTCACAACTAAGTCTGCCAGATGTACTAGGCCAAAAGGGAAGAATGATGCTGCAATGTTATATAGAGGGAATGGGTGCATGACAAGGCAGTAAACTGTCTCTTTCATCTTTTTAAACAGATATTTCCAAAGTAAATTTCTATTGCATGATTAAGCCCTTATAAGACTAACAGTACTAGTAATGGTAATAATAGGGTTAAAATAAGCTTTACTGGGTGATTGCTTGTGAGTTATCAATTTGAGCTATAAAGGGCTTGATTGCTGAATGTAATTCTCAGTAAGTAGAGTTCAGAAATAAAACCAAACAAAATCTATTGGGGGAGGGAGGCATTCAAACCTTTCATACAGCTCATTGCAAAACTGTGTAAACAGCACAGTTTCAGCCTCTGTAACCAAGGTAGGGAACTCTGTTATCTTCACCATCCTTTGCAAGATGCAGCTGCAGACCCTGAATTATGAAAGTGGGAACACTCTCATTAAACCATGACTTTAGTGTGTGGGGCATTGAAGCCATTGGAAAACCTCATTTTTCTGAAGGTGAACACCACAGAAGTCTTCTTGATTCGAAGGTGGCATTCCATCTTGTTATGACAAGTACCACATGGCCAGGAGAGACACAGACATTTCTGAAGTCGTCCTACTATCTCCTAAAGTTGCACCACACTTTCATCAATCAGACATACAAATCAAACTAGTGTGGTGTAAAAAACTCTAACTTATATATGATGTGAAGAAATTTGTGTAATATCTGTAATCATGTTATGGGGGGCATTCTGGTGAAGAGGAACTCAGCAGAGAATCATAGAAATGGAAGTCTCTGCACTGTTGCCTCCCGGATGAGCCATCTCAGCTCACAGCTGCCTAGCAGAGCATGGCCTAGGAAGTCAAGGACAGAAGGCCTACACCCTCAGCAACATCATTTAACTTACACTCCCCAATCACACAGGTTGAGAGTGATTTCCCTGTGAGTGTCCTAGGATAACCTGTTGTATTGTGAACCCAAATCACCTTCTGCACAATAAAAACAAAACTTGATTCAGAGACAGGTGGCATTCTCTATAGAAGGAAATAAGTCAAAGAGCATGTGACACAAGTTTGGAAAATTGATACCACATGAAGTGTATGAAAATTAAAAGTCTTAGTGAACACACCAGGAACACAGACTACTCATGAAAGCAAAAATGACCAAGAGAACCTGAGGCTCCCTTCGTTAGAGCCAGCCATAGGGCTGTCCCTAAAAGGTGTCAGAGGTAGCTGATGCTGTCCTGTAGAGGTCAAAATAAGCCAGGACTGCAGATACCGTGTCATCCTGCAGTAACTGCAATCAGATATGGAGAGCCTTGTGGCACCTGACATCCCCCAATGGGCCTCAAACAACTTACAAGTGTGCAGGAGAGTGACCTGAACCTGTGGTCTGGAAGGAAGTGGATAGTGGAATGGTGGAGGAAACCCCCCTGCAGATGCCCTGCAGGATGGGCACTTATCACCTCCTGGGTGCACGGTTCCAGGAAGAACTAGGTAGGAAGGACACCTCTGTTTCCTTCTCCTCAACATGAAGTCAGACTGCCCATCTCCTGGTGTTGAGGGGATCTGTAAAGTACATGATTTATATCAGGAATGAGTGGTGCCTGTCCACCCTTCCACTCATAAAACAGTGTGCTTGTGATTTCCACCTTTACACAGGTCACTTTTACCATGTCGTCATCACTCTCTTCCCCTCTGGAGATAATGTAAAACAGACCGTGAGGATGAGAAGGGGACCTGACTCTTCTACCTGCAAGTGGGTTGGGGTGAGCCAGAACTGAACAATGTGCTGTTTACTGCCCAATTCTTTCTGGAAAACTAGAAAGATTCAGGGATCAGATCAGGTTAGAAAGCCACCACCAAGCAGATGTCAGTGCTGTGCTCAGAGAGGACATGAAGTGCAAGAACTGCAGGAACACCGTGGCAAATGCCTGGAGAACATCTGGGCTGCTTTTGAAAACTGAAGCCAGTGTGGGTACCTCTCAGGGTCTAGACTTGCAGCTAAGATGTTGTCCAATATTTTTACATGCACCCCAAATGAGCAGGAGAGTAATTTTTAGACCTATCTGTCAGCCTGGGAGACCTATACCTGAGGCAGACTCCACTTGCCTTTCTTTCCAGCTCAGTGAGGAAACACTGGCTAAGACCAACGCTCTGCTGCACAGCTCTGACTCTCTATGATGTTAGCAGGAATGAAGACGGTGCGCGTGCTTGTCGGTTCTGATGGGTTTATGAAAAGATATAGACTGAGAAAACCTGAAACCAAGCCCAGAGTAGAACAGGATGAGGCTTGGCTGACACCCTGAGTTCTCTGACCAGAACACCAGAAAGACTGATGGACACAGACACAGACTTTGTTCTTCTCAAGATCTTGGTTTTGGATCCTGGCTCTTTAGACAGCAGGAGGGGAAACTAACATGTGTTCACTGTGTATAAAATATCTAGTATTTCAGCGCCTCCTCATGGATGTCATCTCAGAGGACATATTTTACTGTGTAGGTCACAATGAGCCAAGAACATTATTGTGCAGTTTCTGAAACTGAATGAGGACAAATGACAGTAGGAGAAAATATTGGTAAGATCCTCAAAGTAACATAAGGTGTCCTGTAGTAGATGGTGTTGATACAAGAAAGATATTTCCTTTCTTTTTTTTATAATAGGAAATAGAAAATTATCATATTTATTTCTATTACCTACAAAACAGTATACAAAACATTCAAGTAACTTCCCCTATATTATGTTTAATTGCTGAGTTACTCACTAGAATAAATTCTTGGTATAAATACAAAATATATGACATACTTTAATCAAACATTTAACAGAATAGAAGGCTTTAAAACTATCAAAATAAAACATTTAAAACAACAGCAACAACACACACACACGTATGTAGGTGTGTATTTAAGTATTAAAGATAAGCTAAGTGAAATCCCAGAGGAAGACTAAAGACTGAACTGGAAGGATGAACAGTGAACCTGCACAGCTATTTCTAACCTAAGATGATTTACTGATCTCAGTAAAATAGTTTTTCTTTCTTTTTTTTTTATTTCCATGCTAGTTACAGAACAAGTAGAAAGATCTTGTTCCCAACATAGGGCAGGTTATAGAAGATACCATTTTCAAGCTAGGGCCAGTTGGAAGGTGAGGAAGACCTCCCTATCAGTGGACACGGGAGGAGATGAGGGAGGGAGTGTGGGATTGGGAGAGAATGAGGAAGGGGGCTACAGCTGGGATACAAAGTGACTAAAATGTAATTAGTGTAAAAAAAATGAAAAAAAAAGGTGCTATATGTAAGGTGCATGTCCCTAGGATCCTTAATAGGTGAGAAAATCCAATATTGGTATCAAAAGAGAAAGCAAGAAAAAGTTAAATTTATATGAAAGCTAGATGCAAAATGTAGCTCCCCTGAGAATTTATTTCAGTCATATCTACAGTAAGAACTCTCTGGAAGCACCAAAAGAAAAATATTGAAGGGCAGCTTCCTGAATAATTAATATTCCTCAAACTAAGTTGTGTGTGCAACTCTCTTTCCCTCCCTCTGTCTCTCTGTCTCTCTCTGTGTGCTAAGACCAAAAACAGCCCACTGACCAAACATATCTGCATAAATAGAAAACTTCCTTGGATGTAGACCCCAAGAATACAGAAATTAATAGGTAGTTTTACAATGTACAAATTCAACTGCTTCCTTCTTTGAGTAATCTGAAGGGCACATTTATCTATCTATCTATCTATCTATCTATCTATCTAATTTTTTATCTACCTCCAATTTCTTGATTCATAAGACTATGAGGTTAATATATTATATGGTTTATGAATCTTCTTTTTTTAAAGATATTTCCTTTCAAACACAATGAAAATATTTTAATTCCTTAAATTACAGTAGTCAAATCATAAATATCATAAATAGTTTTGTATCAATATGACAAAAGTAACAGTAAAGATTTTTAATGAAAATATAAAATGAAAAAAATCAGCTTTCATGTCAGGCATATCAATAAGTAAGTTTAAATCACTAAAACACACTACATCTGAGGAGCATTAAATATAGTGCTTCCTTGTGAGTCATTTAATTCAGTCAAACATAAATATAAAACACTGATGTTTCCAATAATAAAAAATAAACTATTTTTTGGAAAATTTCTAGGAAGAAAACATTCCTGTTGCCCATGCAGAACACAGTTCCTGTGCTGAGGGGCTGTCAGGGCTCATGGTCTCCTCTGCAGATACTGAAAACTTCCCTGCAGCCCAGTGCTCCTCCTCCCACAGCCTGCCTGAGACCTGACTTCTGATTCTGCACTTGGGGGCAGAGCACTTACCCAGATGGATGTGGCAGGGGAGGGCTCTGCCCCTGAGGAGATCCTGCACAGCTTAGGTGAAGGGGTCTTTAACACATCTCTGCAGACTGTGGTTTTCAAGTTTGTTGAAGGTCAGGAGTTCCCACTGGGGAGCATGGAAATGAGACATCCCCAGGGAACATTTTACGTGCCTGTTGGTCTCACTCACTCTGTCTTGGGCAACAGCCATCTGGGGAGGGCTGAGCACACACTTTGAGTTCCCTTGTAACACCTGAGAGAGGGATCAAAAAAGTTTATGACATATAGACAACCCCAACTTTTCTCACTTCACTCTCAGAATTAATTCAGACAAATTTTTATTCACTGTGAGCTTCTATTCTGAGATGAGGACTCCTGGGCCCACCATGACTTCCCATAGTCCTAAGTGTGCTTTCCCCACACTCTGTGAAATTCACCTTTTCCTGGATAATCCTATCAGAGAGAATGTGGCTTCCATTTAGTATTGATTCTTTGTTTCCTGGTTTCTGATACGTGTTTCAGGATTCCAAGTGTGAGTAAATTTTAAATTTTACAATGTGAATGTAAAAAAATGAAATGAAAAACAGAGAAGTAGAGGCAAAACTCAGAGCTGAGTTGGTCACAGGCAGGTGTAACATAGCTAAGGCTGAGTCCATGTCTGACTGGACCCCAGTCTCTGAGGGTCAGGAATGGACACCTCATTCTCACTGAAGACTTCAGAAAGAGGCTGTGCTTTGCCTGAGCAGACTATATGCACTGTGCTTCGGTCTCCCCTGCAGGCATGGTGCACACACCTGCATCTAGGACTCAGGAGAGGAGGAAGGAACATATTTAGTCAAGACCAGTCTGGGAAACTCACGGAATCCTTGTTGAGAAAAGTAGTCAATTTAGGTAAACCCTCAAATACAAATACTCAGATATTAGAATAAGAAAACATTACTTTAATGTAACTAATCTCAATGTATAAATTAATACACACACACACACACACACACACACACACACACATATATATATATACAATAGTAACTTTCGGAGAATTTCAAACATGGAAGAAACAAGAGGAAACATGAAGATCATAGACTGTACATTTACAGTTTAAAATTGCCCATGGATGCTCCTGAGAGGGATGGCAACTCTAGAAGATAGGTACAGAGAACTTCAAAACAAGGTGGCAAGTGTCCATCATCAGGAGGAGATAAGTAAATGGATGCTTTAAAATATGAATGAATAAGCCTTTGAAGACATGTGTAATCGGTTGGGGCTCCTCCAGACAATGGCTGTGTTATTGAGAAAACATGGTCACCACGGTCCAGCCTCGTCCTGGACCTGCCCTCCTCTGTCTATCACAGACCAGACTTCTGCCTTACACTCCAGCATGATGTGTCCCATTGACTCTCCATTTACCCCTGGTTATCTGTCCCTTCACGCAAACTCTGGGAAGCTCTGAAGATGGGGATGTGAGGGTGCTCTAGAACTTTCTCTCTCTCTCTCTCTCTCTCTCTCTCTCTCTCTCTCTGTGTGTGTGTGTGTGTGTGTGTGTGTGTGTGTGTGTGTTGTAAGAGAGAGATTTGTGTGTTGTGCTCATGTGCCTGTGGACTCCTTCTTGTGTGTGGAGGCCAGGGATCATCTTCAGTTGTCATCTGTTTCTCTCCTCCATTTTTTGTTGAGACAAAGTCTCTCCCTGAACCGAGCACCACTGTTTCAACTAGAATAGAGGAGCAGTGAGGTTCCTCCTCTCTGAGCAGGGATGACAGGTTAGTGCAGGCATACAGGCATAAATCTGTATGCCTCATTTAACATGGGTTTTGGGGATCTAATCTCTGAACTTCATGCATGTACAAAAATCATTTTATCTAGGGAGCCATCTCCCAACTCCCTTCCTAATGTCAATACACAAAATTATTCTATCTCCACTGACAGTGAGGATGAAATAAGATGGAAGTCACAGTCTCTTTTGACTGGGCTCTACATCTCTAATTTAAATAAGATGCTGCAGAAAGTGACTAGTTCACAGATGATGGATTTCACAGAAGCTTTCAGAGAGGCCCTAGAGTGTAGCTGTTAGTACTTGTTCAAAGCCAGAGCTCTAGAGTGTGTCAGTTCTGTTACATAATGATGGAGGCAGGAGCAGACCTGCATCCTGTCAGAGAACCCATTACTCATCTGTGACATGGGGAGGGCTTACTTCCCAGGGTGTTGTGGGGTTAAGGAGGTAGTAGACAGCAGGTACTTTGTGTCCAGTGAGTGATGTCTGAGTTATCTCGGTGGAGTCTGACTTTATGTATCCTCCCTGGAGGACACCGTCTGTGTGTGCTGGCCCATGGTAGGCACTGCAAAAGCTATCTCTGACAGAGTAGGTGTGGCTGCTGTCACTATAGACAAAGCTGTGGTGAGAAACATCAGTCTCTGTGATAATAGAGCTGCTCTTTGGTTTGTTTATGTCAAACAAAAGTCCTTTATTTGGTGGCGGACAACTTAGAATGAGTTACACACAGGGCATCTCAGTTTGGCTATCTGACCAATTTTTTTTTAGCTCAAACTCAAAACACTTACTTCTCCTTATAAGTACCAGTGAAACCTGCTGTTTGGTCCCATGATTGTTAGCTCTGCGAATGACAAAATACTAAATTATGTTACTAAAGAAAAGTCATCTTCAAATGTAGCTTCTCCTGCTGCACTTCAAAAATGCAATCTCAACATTACATTTTAAATTTATTTTCCAGTGTGTTATTTTCGATATAAACACTAAAATCTTTACATGTCATGTGGAAAATTTCTCCAATGAAGGACGTATCAACAACCATCTATTACAGCAATCTTTAAGGTCAATTATCTTTTTTGACACAACTTCAGTCCTCTTTTACCTTGTCTGAACGTGGTCGGTCAGCCTTCGAAGGTTTCGTTCCTACATGTACCGTCATTTAACTAACCAGGCATGAGCCAGTATATTCACTGATAATGTCATTTTATTGAGAAGTTCTCTTTAGGTTATCTCTTCCTCACATAAAAGAACTTTCTCCATTCCATTTTTATGTAGCATGCAGTGCACCTAATAATAGATTTTTCTGCTGCATATATTGTGTGGTTCACACAACCACTTAGAGGACAGTCTTTCTGGGAGAGTGCAGTATATGCTGCACAGTTAAACACACCGTAAAAGACAGTGATGGGGAATAAAGCCTGTCTGAAAAATATCTCTTCATTCTATCTAGAACGTATCGTACAATTCTAGGCTGCTATACATTTTTACTCCAGGCTGCTGAGCATAACAACTACATTTGCCTTTGAGGGTCAGAAGAGGCTGGAGTGATCTGGCAAATACTGATGAGGCTGAAGCTTCTGGGCTGTAGGTTCTCTTCATTCTCGTGCCCTCAGCATTACCCTTGACATTTTAGTGCTTGTAGTGGCTAATTCCTATTAAATTTGTTTACATGTGACCCACTGTCAGGCAGTATGACTTAATAAAAAAAAATCTAAACTTTTTTAATCTATTTTTTTAATAAAAAATAAACTTTTACCACACACAGTGGTTGAGTTATCTTCTTTAGTAAAACTCCTACTGATATACAAGTTTAATCCATGACTGCCAGATCTGGAATGTGTACTTAGCACTGACACATGAGTGACACACAGTATTGTCACATATGTGAAATACTCATGTGACAGGATTTGATGTATCATTTTTGAGGTAAAATTATACTTCAACCTCATGTCTTTATGGATAAAAAAAGGCCCTTGCCACATCTTCTGCCTATTCCAGAAGACATAAGAATTAGTTTGGATTTTAGTAAGTATACAGATTTTAGTAGGTTTATCCTATATTATATGTCTATGTGAGTGAGTATATACCATGTGCATCTTTCTGCTTCTGAGATAGCTCTCTCAGGATGATCTTTTCCACATCCCACCATTTACCTGCAAATTTCATGATTCCTTGTTTTTTATTGCTGAGTAATATTCCATTGTGTAGATATACCACAATTTGTGCATCCATTCCTCCACTGAGGGGCATCTGGGCTGTTTCCAGCTTCTGGCTATTACAAATAAGGCTGCTACAAACATGGTTGAGCAAATGTCCTTATTGTGTACTTGAGAATCTTTTGGATATATGCCTAGGAGTGGTATAGCTGGATCTTGAGGAAGCATTATTCCTAATTGTCGGAGAAAGCACCAGATTGATTTCCAAAGTGGTTGTACAAGTTTATATTCCCACCAGCAGTGGAGGAGGGTTTCCCTTTCTCCACATCCTCTCCAGCATGTGTTGTCACTTGAGTTTTTGACCTTAGCCATTCTGATGGGTTTAAGATGGAATCACAGGGTCATTTTGATTGGCATTTCCCTGATGACTAAGGATGTTGAGCATTTCTTTATGTGTTTCTCTGCAACTTGATAGTCCTCTATTGAGAATTCTGTTTAGGCTGTACCCCATTTTTTATGTTCAGATGCACATGGTATATACTCATCCATATAGACCTATAATATAGGATAAACCTACTAAAATCTGTACACCGAAAGAAACTAATTAATACGGAGGACTCTTGCTAAAATGCTCAATTCCTATCCAGAAAGGCAAAGAGGCTGGACATCAGAAGAAGGAGAAAAGAAGGAACAAGTCAGGAGCCAGAGGACCTCTGAAAAGCTCTACCCTGCAGACTATCAATGTAGATACTGAGACTTATGGGCAACCTTTGGGCAGATTGCAGGGAATCTTAGGAAAGAAGTGGGAAACAGTAAGATCTGGAGAGGACAGGAACTCCATAGGGAGAGCAATAGAACCAAAAATTCTGAGCACAGGGGTCTTTCCTGAGACTGCTATTCCAACCAAGGACTATGCATGGAGATAACCTAAGACCCCTACACAGATGTAGCCCATGGCAGTTCAGTATCCAAGTGGGTTCCATTGTAATAGGAAC
Source organism: Meriones unguiculatus (assembly GCF_030254825.1). NCBI lineage: Eukaryota > Metazoa > Chordata > Mammalia > Rodentia > Muridae > Meriones > Meriones unguiculatus. The sequence continues at coordinate 83,232,040 of NC_083353.1, forward strand.
AGGGACTGTCTCTGACATGAACTGATTGGCCTGCTCTTTAATTACCTCCCCCTGAGGAATAAGCAGCATTATCAGGCCACGGAAGAAGACAATGCAGCCACTCCTGATGAGTCCTAATTGAGTAGGATCAGAAGGAAGGAAAAGAAGACCTCCCTGTCAGTGGACTTGGGGAGGGGCATGCATGCAGAGGGTGGAGAAAGGGAGGGAATGGGAGGGGAGGAGGGAGGGAACCACAGGGGGGATACAAAGTGAATAAAGTGTAATTAATAAAGGAAAAAAAGAAAAATATATAAGATAAAAAAGAAGCTGACACTTGAAAGGAAGTAGATGTTGCTAGTGCTCACTTGAAGGCTGGATTCTCAGACAAAAAGGGCTAAACACTGAGTTACAAGGTGTTTTAAAAAGAAAATAAACTCTAAGGTGAAGAAAAACTAATAAAAAAGAAATTAAAGAAACAAAGTGAGCAAACTGCAAATTTCATTAGAACTAAAAGTTATTATTATAATGAAAACCTGTTTTCCCTTAACTCCAAGTTGTTTCCTTAAGATTGGTGTTGTAGAGTCCTGTGGTTACAAAAATGTTAGACAAGATGATTCTGTTTGAGCTTGATTTTGTTTAAGTTTGACACATAATTAATAGATCAGAAGTTATCTCCTACTATATATTAATATCAAGCTCATCTTTCTTCAGAAGCCCAAACTCTCAGTCTCTTTTTTATTTCTTCCTTTCCTTCTTCTCCTTTTCTTTTATATTTAACATAAAACCACCATCCTTTCCTTTGATTCTCAAAATACTTTACAGGTTTTTGCTTAAGTGAAGGCAATTTGTTCTTTATTTTTCTACAGTATTGAGTCTGCTCAGGCAGATCACGCAGACAAAATGTTTTTTTTTTTCCTGTTTCTTTGTCATGAACCCTTGTTTCAATATAATTCCTATTTTTATTACAATTCTGTAAAAGATAGAATATCAGGATTCTGAAAACTGCTTGCTTAGCCTTCAGGAAGGTGAAAGGCTGGGGCTGATGCAACCTGCAACCTGTAAGCCCCCTGTAGCCGACACCCAGGCTGAGGCAATTCCAAGCCTCAGCCATTCCAATCTGCCCCCTGCCCCAAGGTATGGGGCAACCCACTAAGCTTGCCACCCCAATCAATCCTGAGGCCCCACAAACTGTGATGACCCACTGCCACCTCTCCCCACTTGGGGCATGCTGAGGGTGAATCTGAACAGCCCACTGTATCCTCCCAACAGCTATGTTTAGAGACTAATTAAATACATAGTAGCAAGTGTGGCTCTCTGCCACTTCTCCTACCCACCTCAGGGCAGTCAGCCCCTCCTTCCCTCCCTGGGGCTGTGGAGGCAGGGGACAAAATGGCAGGCAACTCTTAAAGAACTCCTCATTGGGAGCATTCCATTGTGACTCTTTCTGTCTCATCCTATGGGAACAGGACACCTTTCCTGCCTCAGAATGCCTACTGCCACCTCCATGGGAGCCATCAATGATAAGGACAACCTTTCCTGCTTTCTTGCTTCAGTTTACTGCCTTCACAGTGAACCCCTTGTTAATTTTGGACACTTTGTATATGTGAGAATCCCTCAAGGCAGAAAGTGGCCAGACCTCTGATGCCCAGCTCCCGGAATCCCTACCTCGGTAACTGTCATCTCCAACCCCTCAGTAGGACTCACCCCAGATTAAGCAAATAAAGACTGGGAAAAAAACCCCACCAATGTCTGAGCAAGAAAACTGACCAGTCCCTGAACAGAAAAGCCCACCAATCCTTGAACTCCCAAAGCTCAGGACTTGAAATCCCAGCAATCCACACTCTGGAAATCCCTGCTCCAGAAAACTCCCCCCCCCCATAAGAATTCCTACACAATGGCTGTATTTGTCACAGTTCTCTGCTTCCTTCTTCCAGAAGCATAGGCAGCCACTCCTGGATTCATCCTTCTGCTCCTGGATTCCACCCTCCTCTCCTGGATTGGTCATTTCAATAAATCTCTGTTAAGAGATTTACTGCCTATGACTCACTCGGTGGAAGAAGAAGAAGAGGAGGAGGAGGAGGAGGAAGAGGAGGAGGAGGAGGAAGAAGAGGAAGAGGAAGAGGAAGAAGGAGAAGGAGAAGGAGAAGGAGAAGGAGAAGGAGAAGAAGAAGAAGAAGAAGAAGAAGAAGAAGAAGAAGAAGAAGAAGAAGAAGAAGAAGAAGAAGAGCTAAGAGGGAGCAAAGCTCCTTCTGGACTCCTCATCAGGGCTTGAGGCAATCTTCTTTTGGGAACTGCAAAGGCTGGAGAAGGAGTGGATCTTAGGATCCTAGGCTCCTCAGCTCATCAGGGGTTGGGGTGACCATTCTCTGGGGGCTGCATTGTCTGTATAAGAAAGAGAGCATAGGCTCCTAGGCCCCTCAGCTCATCAGGGATTGGGATAACCCTCCTCTGGGAGCTGCAGTGTTTCTGTTGAGGAGGTCTTCTCTCAGAGTTGTGTGGTTCCTGGGCTCCTGTGCCTCAGGATACCCTTGGGACACTGTCCCACCCCAGAACTGGGATACCTTCCCAGCCCTTGTTTCTGTGACCAGGCCTTGGAGTTGTGGGTTTTCTGGATACCTTCCTGCCTGATCAGGAGGGTAGGCCAATCGGCCAAACAAACAACAGAAGGTACCAAGGTTTGTCATTAATTGTATAATCAAAATCTCTTCCTTTTCATACTAGTTCCACGTTTCTGAAGCTGTATATGAAAACCTAATGATTCAGTACTAGTGTGTCAACTTCTAAAATTTCCCAAATTTTTTCTTCTTTAATGGTTTATGCTTTTCATTATTGAAGGAAGTCAGGACAGGAACTCAACTACAGCAGGATCCTCTGCTAATGCAGAGGCCATGGAGGTTCGTTGCTTACTGAGTTGCTTCAGAAATGAGCAACAATACGAAAGAAAACAAAACCCCTTTCCTCCTCAACTTGCTCTTTGATCGCAGTGTTTTGTCTAGAGTAATAGAAACCCTAACAAAGAAGTTGGTATCAGCCTAGTGGAATATTGTTGTGACAGATGTGACCATGTTTTAAGGAGGATTGTAGAAGGAGTTTTGCACTTTGAGCTAGAAAAGCCATTAGGTTTTGAGAGCTCCATGGGCTGTTCTGTAGGAGATTGGAAGATAAGAATGTTGAGAGCAATGTAGAAGATGAAGACCTGGCTTGAAAAACCAGAGGGTCAGACTGTCAGAGAAAGCACCCAGCTGACCTTCCTACTCAGCACTAAGGAAAAAGCCAAAACCCCAAAAGCCCAAACTCAAAGCTTCCTAGTTCAGCTGACATCGGAGGAGAATAGGCATGATATCTTTTCCAACAGTCCAGGAGGAAAAAGCCAAACACCAGAAGTCAAAAGGCTCCTTCTTCTCTCACTTTATTAAATCCTGTGTACAGAAACCTCCTGGATCAAAAATGTGTGCTAGGGATGAACTATAATCACCTGTCTACAATAAACAGAAAGCTCTTAGATTTCAGGTGTGTGCTAGGGATGAACCACACCAAACAAGAAACAGGTTTTTATAGTCACAGTCTCAGGGTTAACAATGAGATCAAATATCCTGCAATATACAACAATATATAGTCTTGTTCCGTTATCCCCTCAAATACAGAAAGGTCCATCACCTGGAGATTCCTCAACTGCACCTACTTTGATCTACCCACCTACTTCTGCCCTGACCCTCATTCCTCCTTTGTTTGCTCTATAATGCTTCCCATAAAGACTATTATATAAATGAAGTCATTTATATAACTTATATAAATTTATATAAATAAACCTACAGCTTTTGGTGTCTATCTCCTTTCACTTAGAGCACATAAGATGCGTTTTGTTTTCTAGGCATTCAATGTTAACTGCATCTGCCTCTGCATTCTTGTGCTGGAGAACCATTATCCCTCACACTTGACAGTGACTGTGAAGAATGCTGCTAGCAACACTTGCATGCAGGGCATGCGTATAGGAATGAGCTTTCAGAGAGTTTAGGTGCAACCTGGACCATCTGTTTGTTTATGGTTTAGAGAGAGAAGTCACTTTAGAATTAGTTTAAAATTTCTTTTTCATTCATAATTCACTTTAATATTGATCAGAGCCCCCGGCCTCTTCTCCTCTAGGTCCCCCAACCCTATTCCCCATATCACCCTTCCTCTTCTCCTTAGGAAAGGGGAACACCCCCACCAACCCATCCAAGCACATCAAGTCGCATTAAGATTGAGCTCATCCTCATCCACTGAGGCCAGGCAAAAAAGCCCGGCAAGGGGGAAGTGATCCAAAGCAGGCAACAGAGTCCATGCCATAAACAGCACCCATTCAACTCACTAGGGGACCCACATGAGGATCAAACTGCTCACCAGTTACACGTGTGTAGAGGGGCCAGGTACAGTCCATAGTGCTCCTTGGCTGGTGCTTCTGTCTCTGCAAGCCCCTCTGGTTCTAGGTTAGTTGACTCTGTTGGTCCTCTTGTGGCATCCTGTACCCTCTGGGTCCTTCCATTCTCCCCTGCCCCACTCTTCCACAAGACTCCCCAAGCTCAGCATAATATTTGACTGTAAGAGGATATAAGGATGTCTCTAGCTGAGCCTCCTAGCCGAAGGGGACAGAAAAAACGAGGAGGCCACCTTTTAGCAAGGCAGAGTGTCACCGACCAGCAGTGACACCTGAATACCACCTGAGAGAGGGCTTGGAAGAGAGAGACAGGGCGACACAGAGAAGGACACCAAGTCTACATGCTAATCAAAGTGTCAATTTAATGAACATCAGGTTAACACTTAAGTAGGCAAAAAAGTATAAGCAGTTTCTCACGTAGGAGCTTTACTTGGTCAAAATGTAGGAGAGCTCACTCAAGGTTACACAGAGCCTGCTATCTGGTTACTATGGTAGCAAGGAATTTACTATCTAGTTCTCATGGTCAGAACCTTCTTGTGAAATTGCCAGGGTCAATCTCTTAGCCTCCAAGCTTAGAAAGTAACTGGGGCCGAAAGGCCGAGTTCCACTGCACAGATGCGCATTCCAATTTGCCAATAACTCCAAATGGGCTGCCACAGCAGAGCTTACAGTGGTGGGAGGAGAACACCAGTACATCCACGAGACCTTTGAACTAAAATTTAACCTGCCTACAAGATGTGCAAATATTAAAGATAGACTGAGGGGATATCCAACCAGTGCCTGGCCCAGCCAGGGGGAGAGCCAACTGCATGGGGGAGAGCCAACCGCTTGGGGGAGAGCCAGCCCCTGACAACATTACTCTGCTGTGTTTACACAGGAACATAGAATAACTGTCCTCTTAAAGGCCCCACACAGAAGAGGGACTGCCTCTGACTTAATATGATTGGCCTGCTCTTTGATCACCTCCCTCTGGGGGGGAGCAGCCTTACCAGGCCATAGTAGAGGACAATACAGCCACTTTTGATGTGAACTGACAGACTAAGATCAGAAAGGAGAGGAGAACCTCTCCTATTAGTGGACTTGGGGAGTGGCATGCAAGCAGAGGGAGGAGAGAGGGTGGGATTGGGAAGGGAGGAGGGAGGGGCTTATGGGGGGATGCAGAATGAATAAAGTGTAATTGATGAAAAAAAAAAAGGCCCCACACAGCAATCATTTTAGAATTATTAATGGCTACCAATGTAAGAAATTATTCAGGTATACTGGCACAAGCCTTTAATTTCAGCACTCAACAAGTAGAGACAGGAAGATCAGGAGTTCAACACCATTCTTGACTATACAGAAAGTGTGATACCAGTTTGGGCTACTTGAAACACTGTCTTAAAAAAACGAACAAACAAACAAACAAACAAAAAATAAAAAACAAGGAACAAACAAGTAAGTGAGGCAACAGCAAGATGCTCCTGCTGAAGGAACAGTTTCTGTGGAGCTTCACAGTGTCCTTAACCATTGGATTTTTTTATTTTCACAGAAAACATCACTTATAAAGATTGTATTTTTTTTAAGTTTATAAATGCTGAGGTTAACCCTTTGTGATATAAATTCTATGTGTGTATATAGTTACGGAGCAATCTTCCTGTGACAGAACACACCCTTCGCCTTGACAGCCCCCAATGCACATTTTCTTCATTCACACACCTCCCTTGCATCAGCCATCAACACTCACTTATTTGTTGCCTGCCCAACAATGTTGCTTGGAAGGATTATCTTCTGAAGTGAACCAGTAAATATTGCCTTTGTAGTCTCCTTTCACTTAATATGATTTATAACTAGCCTACTCTTCTCTTGTACTGCACAAAAAGTCACTGTATGGAAGTCCATCTCTCCATCCGTTCTCTTGTTGGGCCATCATCACTTTTCATGCTTTACAGTGACTGTGAAGAATGCTGCTGGAAACACTAGCCGAAGGACTGTGTAAATTATGTTTTCACATCATTTATGGAGATCCAGGAGTGTTCTCCATTATTTGGGATCTAGAACAGGTGATTAGAAAAGGCCCCCAAATTATACAATATCTTTACACTGGATTTTCTCAAACCTTTAGAGACCATTTCTCCTATCAAGTTATATCACATGAATGAATTCCTATGCCTTCTGGAATATGCACAAGATGTGGAAGGGGCCTTTTTCAGCCATAAAGACATGATGTTGAAGTATTATTTGACATTAGAAATGATATGTCAAATCCTGTCACATGTGTATTTCACATAGGTGACTGTGTAACTCAATATCTTGAAAGACCAGCTCACAGGAATGTGTCAGTGCTCAACACACATTCCACACCTGGGAAAGTCATTGGTTATACTTGAATATCACCACCTTCTTGGATTATTTTTACTGATTTCCTTCATAGCACAATCATTGTGAGAGGAGACAAACTGCTAAAAGATTAAGTTACATGTACTTTCTTCATTTTTCATAAGGCACACTGCCTGACAGTGGATAACATGTAAACAAAATGGAATGAGATTTAACCACCACAAGTACTAAAATGTCAAGAGTAATGCTGAGGACATGAGAATGCAGAAAACCTACGGCCCAGAAGATTCAGCTTCATCAGTATTTGCCAGATCACTCCGGCCTCTTCTGACCCTCAAAGGCAAATGTAGATTTTATGCTCAGTCAAAAGCCAAAGGTCAGCTCTATTATCACAGTAACTGATATTTCTCATCACAGCTTTGTCTACAGTGACAGCAGCCACATCTACTCTCTCAGCGATGTCTTTTGCTGTGCCTCCCATGGGGCAGGCACACGGACAGTGTCCTCAAGGGAGGATACATAAATGCAGACTTCACAGAGATTACTTAGACAGCACTCACTGGACACAAAGTGCCTGCTGTCTACTACCTCCTTAACCCCACAACACCCTGGGAAGTAAGCCCTCCCCATCTGACAGATGAGTAATGGGTTCTCTGACAGGATGCAGGTCTGCTCCTGCCTCCATCATTATGTAACGGAGCTGACACACTCTAGAGCTCTGGCCATGAACAAGTACTAACAGCTACACTCTAGGGCCTCTCTGAAAGCTTCTGTGAAACCCATCATCTGCGAACTAGTCACTTTCTGCAGCATCTTATTTAATTTAGAGATGTAGAGTCCAGTCTTCAGAGACTGTGACTTCCATCTTATTTCATCCTCACTGTCAGTGGATATAGAACAATTTAGTGTATTGACATTAGGAAGGGAGTTGGGAGATGGCTCCCTGGAGAAAAATGATTTTTGTACATGCATGAGGTTTGGAGACCAGATACCCAACACCCATGTTAAATGTGGCACATAGATTTATGCCTGTATGCCTGCACTGACCTGTCATCCCTGCTCAGAGAGGAGGAACCTCACTGCTCCCTCATTCTAGTTGAAACAGTGGTGCTCAGGTTCAGGGAGAGACTTTGTCTCAACAAATAAGGAGAGAAACAGATGACAAATGAAGATGATCCCTGGCCTCCACACACAAGAAGGAGTCCTCAGGCACATGAGCACAACACACACATCTCTCTCTTAAACACACACACACACACAAAGAGAGAGAGAGAGAGAGAGAGAGAGAGAGAGAGAGAGAGAGAGAGAGAGAGAATGAGGACCTGGAAAGGAGGGCCCACCTGCCTGCAATCACAACAAGTCACAGTATAACTGACTCAGGCTCTCAGACCTTTCCAGCTTCTCCGAAGAGTGTTTCTTCCCTCCTCCAAAACACAGCTCCTCTTACCTGCACATCACCATCTCCAGAGCTTCCCAGGGACTATGTGTGGGGACAGAGTACCAGGGGTAAATGGATAGTCAATGGGACACACCATGCTGGAGTGTAAGGCAGAAGTCTGGCCTGTGACAGGCAGAGGAGAGCAGGGTCCAGGATGAGGCTGGACTGTGGTGACCATGTTTCTCCAGTAACACAGGCTGTGTCTTCCTTCTCTCTGGATGAGCCCCACCTGATTACATGTGTGTTCAAAGGCTTATTCAAGGAATGGCTCTCAATTCATATTTGATCGCACCCTTTTATTTATTCCTTCCTGATGATGGGAACTTGCCACCTTGATTTGAAATTCTCTGTACATTTCTTCTAGAGTTTCCATCCCAGATAGGTCTTGAACTAAGTATGTTCCTTTCTCCCTCTCCTGAGTCCTGGGTGAAACTTTGTGCACCATGCCTGCAGGGTAGACTGAGGCACAGTGTATATAGTTCCACTCAGGCAAAGCACAGCCTCTTCCTAAAGTCTTCAGGGGATGAGGTCTCCATTCCTGCTCCTCAGAGACTGGGGTCCAGTCAGACATGGCTTCAACCTCGCTATGGTCCACCTGTCTGTGACCACCTCAGCTCTGAGTTTGCCTCTACTTCTCTGTTTTCCATTTCATTTCTTTTTAGATTAACTTTTAAAATTTACTCACACCTTGAAATCTGAAGCAGATTTTAGAAAACAGGGAACACAGAATCAACCCTAAATGGAAACCACATGGTCTATGGGATAAACTGCCCCAGGATAAAGGTGAAAGCACACTCATAACCATGGGAAATCTTGGGAGACTCAGGAGTCCTCATCTCAGAAAAGAAGCATCATAGTGAATAAAATTGGTTTGAATTAAGTCAAAGGAGTAAAGTAAGAAAAGTTAGGGTTGTCTGCATGTCATAAATTTTCTTGTTCTTCTCTCAGGTGTGAAAAGGGAAGTCAAAGTTTATGCTCAGCACTCCCCAGATGGCTGTTACCTAAGACAGAGTGAGTGAGACCAACAGGCAGGTAAGATGCTCCCTGGGGATGCCTCATTTTCGTGCTCCCCAATGGGAACTCCTGACCTTCAACAAACATGAAAACCACAGTCTGCAGAGATGTGTTAAAAACCCCTTCACCTAAGCTGTGCAGGATTTCCTCAGGCACAGAGTCCTCCCCTGCTGCATCCTAGCAGGTAAGTGCTCTGCACCCAAGTGCAGAATCAGAAGTCAGGACTCAGGCAGGCTGTGGGAGGAGGAGCACTGGGCTGCAGGGAAGTTTTCAGCATCTGCAGAGGAGACACTGAGCTCCGACAGCCCCTCAGCACAGGGGACTGTGTTCTGCATGGACAACAAGAATGTTTTCTTCCTAGGATATTTCCTGAAACTCCTGAAATTAGTTAGGAATTTTTAGTAGAAATATCAATGTTCTATATTTATGTTCGAGTGAATTTAATGACTCACAATGAAGCACTATGTTCAGTGCTCCTCAGATACAGTGTTTTGTGATTTACACTTACTTATTGATATGCCTACTATGAATGTTGATTTTTTCACTTTATATTTTCATTAAAAATATTTACTATTACTTGTCATATTGATACAGAACTATTTATTATATGACTACTGTAATTTAAGAAATTAAAATTATTTCATTGTGTTTGAAAGGAAATATTCCTTCTTATATCAACACCATCTACTAGAGGACATCTCCTCTTACTTCAAGTTTCCCACCAATATTTTCTCTTGAAGTCATTTGTCCCAATTCATTTTCTTAAACTGCACACTAATGCTCTTGGTTCACTGTCTGTTTACCACACAGCAAACCATGTCCTCTAAGAGGACATTTGTGAGGAGGTGCTGGAATACTAGATATTTTATACAAAATGGACACATGGTAGTTTCCCCTCCTGCTGTTTAAAGAGCCAGGATCCAAAACCCAAGAGCATGAGAAAAACAACCTCTGTGTCCATCAGTTTTTCTGATATTCTAGTCGGAGAATTCAGGGTGTCAACCAAACCTAATCCTCTCCTGCTCTGGGCTTGGTTTCAGATTTTCTCAGTCTATATCTTTTCATAAACCCATCAGAACAGACAGGCACGAGCACCCGTCTTCTTACTGCTAACATCATGGAGAGTCAGAGCTGTGCAGCAGAGCATTGGTCTTAGCCAGTGTTTCCTCACTGAGCTGGAAAGGCAAGTGGAGTCTGCTGCAGGTGTGGGACTCATGGGCTGACAGACAGGTCTAAAAATTACTTTCCTGTTAATTTGGGATGCATGTAAAAATATTAATCATTGTCCTAGCTGCAAGTCTGGACCCTGAGAGGTAACCACACTGGCTTCAGTGTTCCAAAGCAGCCCAGATGTTCTCCAGGCATTTGCCATGGTATTCCTGCAGTTCCTGCACTTCATGTCCTCTCTGGGCACAGCACTGACATCTGCTTGGTGGTGGCTTTCTAACCTGATGCGCCAGCATCTCCCTGAATCTTCCTAGTTTTCCAGAAAGAGTTGTGTAGCAAACAGCACATTGTTCAGTTTTGGCTCACCCCAATCCACTTGCAGGTGGAAGAGTCAGTTCCCCTTCTCATCCTCACGGTCTGTTTTACATTATCTCCAGAGGGGAAGAGAGTGATGACAACATGGTAAAGGTGACCTCTGTAATGGTGGAAATCATAGCTTCATGAATGTTAGGGTGGATGGACACCACCTAACATTATGCCAGTCACTCCTGACATAAACCATGTGCTTTACACATCCCCTCAACCCCAGGAGATGGGCAGTCTGACTTCATGTTGAGGAAGAGGGAACAGAGCTGTCCTTCCTACCTAATTCTTCCTGAATTAGAGGACCCACAAGACCGTAAGTGCCCAACCTGCAGGGCATCTGCAGGGGGGTTTGCTCCTCCATTCCACTATCCACTTCCCTCCAGACCACAGGTTGAGGTCACTGTCCTTCACACTTGTTAGTTTTTGAGGCCCATTCGGGATGTCAGGTGCTACAGGTCTCTCCTTCTCTGATTGCAGTTACTACAGGATGACACAGTATCTGTAGTCCTGCCTTATTTTGACCTCTGCAGGGCAGGGTCAGTTACCTCTGACATCTTTTAGGGGACAGCCCTATGACTGGCTCTAACGAAGGAGCCTTAGGTTTCTCTTGGTCATTTCTGCTTTCCTGAGTATTCTGTGCTCCTGGTGTGCTCACTAAGACAACTGAAGATGATCTCTGGCCTCCACACATGAGAAGGAGCCCCAGGCACATGTGCACAGCACACACGTCTCTCTCATACCCACATACACACATAGAGAGAAAGAGAGAGAGACAGACAGACAGAGATAGAGAGAGAGAGTCCTAGGGCACCCTCCCACCCCCATCTTCAGAGCTTCCCAGAGTTGGTGTGTAGGGACAGAGTACCAGGGGTAAATGTGTCAGAGTGTAAGGCAGAAGACTTGTCTGTGACAGACAGAGGAGGGTGGTGTCAGGGATGAGGCTGGACGGTGGTGACCATGTTTTCACAGTGAAAACAGGCTGTGGCTTCCTCCTCCCTGGATGAGCCCACCTGATTACAAGAGTTCAAAGGCTTATTCAAGGACTGACTCTCACTTCATATTTTAAAGCCTTTTTTATTTAATCCTTCCTGATTATGGGCACTTGCCACCTTGTTTTGAAGTTCTCTGTACCTATCTTCTAGAGTTTCCACCCCTCTCAGGAGTGTCCACTTGCCATTTTAAACTGTAAACGTACACTCTATGATCTTCATATTTCCTCTTGTGTCTTCCAGGTTTGAAATTCTCTCTGAAAGCTACTATTTTCCATCTATTATATATGTATTAATTAAAAAAATTGAAACCAGCTGTATTAAAGTATTGTTTCCTAATTCTAATACCTGTGTATTTGAGGGTCTCCCTAAAATGACTGTTTTTCTCAAAAAGGTCTCTGTGAGTTTCCCAGGCTAGTCTTGATCTAAGTATGCTCCTTCCTCCTCTCCTGAGTCCTGGGTGCAGGAGTGTGCACCATGCCTGCTGTGGAGACTGAGACACAGAGCATATAGTTCCACTCAGGCAAAGCACAACCTCTTCCTGAAGTCTTCAGTGAGAATGAGGTGTCCATTCCTGCTCTTCAGAGATTCAGGTCCAGTCAGACATGGCCTCAGCCTCAGCTATGTTTCACCTACCTGTGATAACCTCAGCTTTGAGTTTTGCCTCTACTTTTCTGTTTCTCGTTTCATTACTTTTTAAATTCACTCTTAAAATTTACTGCACCTGAAATCCTGAAACACATATCAGAAACCAGGAAACAAAGAATACTAAATTGAAGCCACATTCTCTCAAAGGGGACTACCCCAGATTGTAGGGAAAGCACACTTAGGACCATGGGAAGTAATGGGAGGCCCGGGAGAAACATCTCAGAATAGAAGCATCATAGTAAATAAAAATTTGTCTGAATTAATTCTGAGGAGTGAAGTGAGAAAAGTCAGGGTTGTCTATATGTCATAAACTTTTTTGATCCCTCTCTCAGGTGTTACAAGGGAACTCAAAGTTTGTGCTCAGCCCTTCTCAGATGGCTGTTGCCCAAGACAGAGTGAGTGAGACCAACAGGCAGGTAAGATGCTCCCTGGGGATGCCTCATTTCCATGCTCCCCAGCGGGAACTTCTGACCTTCAACAAACATGAAAACCACAGTCTGCAGAGATGTGTTAAAAACCCCTTCACCTAAGTTGTGCAGGATCTCCTCAGGCGCAGAGTCCTCCCCTGCCACATCCATCTGGGAAAGTGCTCTGCCCCCAAGGTCCAGTCCATACATAGTCCTTGTTTGGTTATTTGGTATCCCCAAGCATGGCTGTCCTCTGAGAGGATATACCCAGCATCAGATTGAAAGAGATGAAGAGACACACAGCCAAACATTGGGCAGAGCACAGGGAGTGAGGGGAAGGACAGAAGGACTCGGAGGGATCAGGAGCTCCACAAGAAAACAAACAGAGCCAGTTAATGAAGAGTGTGTCTTAAATGATTCTGCTGAGGGTGGAGAGTTTCTGTCCGTGACTTCCTAGACCATGCTCTGCTAGGCTGCTGTGAGCTGACAAGGCTCACCCGGGAGGGCAGTGCAGAGAATTCCATTTCTAAGGTTCTCTGAGAAGTTCCTCTTCACCAGAAGGCTCCCCATAGCATGATTACGGATGTTGCACAAATTTCTTCACATCATATGTAATTTAAAGATTTTTACACCACACAAGGTTGATTTGTATGTCTGATTGATAAAAGTGTGGTGCAACATTAGGAGAGAGTAGGACGACTTCAGAAATGTCTGTGTCTCTCCTGGCCAGGTAGTACTTGTCATTACAAGATGGCATGCCACCTTCTTGCTCTGTCTTCTGGATCAAAAAGGCTTCTGCGATGTTCACTTCCAGAAAAATAAGGCTGTCCAATGATTTCTGTGCCTCATCCACTAAAGTCATGGTTTTATGAGATTGTTCGCATTTTCTTCAGAGTTTGCAGCTGCAGCTTGCAAAGTATAGTGAAGATAACAGAGTTCCCTACCCTGATTTCAGAGGGTGAAATGTACTGTTTGCAGAATTTCACGATGAGCTGTGTGGAAGGTTTAAAGCTCTCTCTCTCTCTCTCTCTCTGTCTCCTATATATTTTTTGGTTTTGTTTCTGACCTCTGCTTACTGAGAATGAGATTGAGCAATGTATCCCACATGTTATATATAAAAAAAAATAACTCAAGGAGAATTAGTCAGTAATATGTATTTAAAACTCTATTTTTAGTATTACTCTTATAAAAGTCTATTGTGCTATGGAATTTTATTAAGGAAATCTCTATTTTTATTATTTCTTTCTTTTTTAAAATTTAGTTTATATTCTTGTTGTAGCCCCATTCCTCCTCCCTTCCCAGGACCGCCCCCTCCCTGCTTCCTCCCCCTTTCCCTTTTTTTCTTTCTTTTTTTTTTTTTTTTTTTTTTTTTGGCATTCCTAGACAAGATTTCTCTGTGTAGCCTGGCTGGCTTGGACTTGGTTTGTACACAAGGCTAGCTTTGAATGCACAGAGATCTCCCTGCCTCTGCTTCCTCAGTTGCTGGGATTACAGCGTGCCTGGAAATTTATTTTATTTTATGTGTATAAGTGCTTTCCATGCATATATGTATTTTCACCAAAAATGTGCCTGGTGTCTATAGACCTCAGAAGTAGTTTTGGATCCCCTGGAATTGGTACTACAGGTGATTTGAGAATGTCATGTGAACCCTGGAATGAAACTGGGACCCTTTGAAAGAGGAGCAAGAAATCTTAGATATACAGCCATCTCCCAGATTCTAATTGTTTAAACTGACTGTCTACTCCTGCTCTGATTTCTTTCATTTCATTTATTTATTTGGAAGCAGGAGGCAGAGGTATGTATGCTACAGCACACGATTTAGGGTCCTTGGAGTTGTTACTTCCTTTCCAGAATGTAAATCTCTGGAATCAAACTCATATTATCATGATAGGAAGTTAGTCCTTCCCACACACCAAGCCTAACTGCTGGACTCCTGCTCTGAGCAATTAGCCTGTGCTACATGTACTGGAGCTTGAACTCTTCTGTTTTCCCTTCATGTCTAACACGTTCCATGGTCTAAACAGGATAATATCAACATACACTCTTGAATTTCAGGTGATATTTATATTTTACTACATGACTGGAATTTTTTATTATTACATAATTCAGGAGTATGTTACTTGATTTAAATTAAGTGCCTATATTGCATGAGAAAGAATCTACCAGAAGACGCTTCCCCAAATCATCTGGTGTATGTCTGAGGCTAGGGCCACATGAGTCTGAGAATATCACTGCTTCTTCAAGGAGGTATGAAATACCAGATGCCTGTGCAACCCATCTTTCGGGATGAGCTGGATAATTCTTCTTTTATTAATACAATGGGAATGACCCTGGAATTACTGTAATTATAATTCTATTTCTATTTATATGTTTATTTTCACATGCTGAAGAAGAAAAAATACTGGACCATGTTCCTGGAAGCCTCTGATAACTGGACTCTTCTCACAGAGGCTTTTGTCTTGCTGTGATGTCAGAACATAGCTCAGACACAGTTACAAGGTGAGATTCACAGAGAAGGCCTAAAATGCTACCAGAATGCTCTGCAAAGGGATTGTTCAGATAGTCTACTGCTTTCATATTTAATCTTCTCTGTTTCAGGCCAGGAAAGTCAAGAGAGTTGTTTTCAAAACTGCATTAACTATCCTAACTCACAAACGTGAGGGGACCTCATGAGAATAAAGCCAGCAGCCTACACTTCCACAGAGTTCACCCCGTGCAGGGAACAACTCCATGCTTGGTATGTAGGCTTCATCTTCTTACACATCTCCCTGACACAGGCACACAACTGTCATATGTTATAGAGCTGCAGCTCAACACTAGACTGGTCAGGGTCACACACAGAAAATGGCAGGAGTGGGTAGGATCTGAAATAGTCTGGAATCATAGTGTCCACTCCTAATCCTCCCTGCAGAACCACATGAAGAGCACAAGGTCTGCAGTAAATGAGCAGAACAATGAGACTGAAATAAAATTGCTCTTGGTCTGTTTAAGACAAGGGCACTGCTTCAACTGAGGGTCTCATTTCTACTTTCTTTGCAATCCTCATTGAACTTCACCAAAAACTGCAGAGCAGCTATGAGTCTGTCAATCATAATGATGCAGATGAAAGACAAGTAAGACATTGCTTTTGCCTCAGGAGACCTCAAATAGGAAACAGTAGGAAAGATTACTTCCACTGCACATGACAATTTTCAGTATGGAGAAAGCTTATGTACGGATGGGGCACGGAAGTGTGCAACAATGGAGAAATTGAACATGGCTTCTGACCTATTGAGGTGGAGGCAATATTAGATGGAACAACGCTGAGCTGTGAAACATCAACACAAATTCCTGAGAGGAGCGGAGCTGCCATTGCCTGCCGCTGATGAGCAAGGCGAGATTTGGAATAAGGAATCCACTGGCTGTTTCCCCTCCATAGTTCCTACCTGCGTCTTTAAGCCTGAAAATGATCAAAATCAATGAAGTGTCTTATAAAACTAAGATAAGAAACACTCTGTATTTTGAAGCTGGAATTGGGCTTTCAGGCAACATCATCCTTCTTCTCTTCCAGGTCCTCAAGTTCATTCGTGGACAGAGACTCAGACTCACTGATCTGCCCATCAGTCTCTTGGCCCTAATCCACATACTGATGCTGCTAGTCATGAGTTTAATAGCTTCAGACATTTTTATTCCAGGGAAGAGATGGAGTGACTCCACATGCAAATCTGTTATGCTCTTGTACAGGACTTTTAGGAGCCTCTCTCTTTGTGCCACTAGCCTGCTCAGTATCCTCCAGGCCATCACGCTCAGCCCGAGAAATTCCTGTCTAGCAAAGTTCAAACATAAATCTCCATACCACATGCTAGGTTGCCTTCTTTTCCTGAGTATTTTTTATTCAACCATTAGCAGTCCCCTTATAAAATACATAGCTGCAACACCTAATCTGACCTCACCTGGTTTTACATATATCACTCAATCTTGCTGTCTTACACCCATGCGTTACTCTGTCTGGCAAACATTTCATACACTATTAGTTCTCAGAGATGTCATCTTTGTAGGTCTCATGGCCATCTCCAGTGCGTACATGGTGACTTTCCTATACAGACATAAGAAACAGTCCCAGTTTCTCCACAGCACCAACCGATCCCTTAAATCATCCCCAGAACACAGAGCAACACAGACCATTCTGTGCCTCATGAGCTTCTTTGTGGTGATGTACACCTTGAACAGCATTCTCTCCTACTTCTTATATCCAAGTAATGATCCCATATTTCATTTTATTGTGTTTCTTGTAGGTCATAGCTATGCCTCAGTCAGTCCTTTTTTGATCCTCAGCACTGAAAAACATGTAATTCACATTTTGAAATGTTATGGGAGGACATTGAACATATGATTTTTTAAGGATGGATAAGTTCTTTTAAGATGAGCTGGTGCACTGGCATCAGATCCATGTACTGTGATTATGTCAGCTTCAAGTTAAAGAAAAAAGAGAGTTATTCTTTCTGTTGCTGTTAAACCTATATATTATAATATATGTGGAAGCCAGAAATAAAAGAAGAGCCACATGGCAGGTTCCTAAGTGTTTTATTCACTCCTGTGTGTTTTGAAAAGAGACATGGATAGTGGATCTCACTTGTCATTCCCTGGATTACCCATAATACTTAAAAATATCGGACAACTTGTGATATTCCTCAATCATTCAATTTCCTCAGTTCTCTCTGTTTTGCCAAATTAGGTATGTAAGCAATTATTATTATATTTACCATATAACCAGAAAACACACAAATACACAGAGAAAGAGACAGACAGACAAACACACAGAGAGAGAGAAAGAGAGAGAGAGAGAGAGAGAGAGAGAGAGAGGAGTCTATGTATAAAAAGCAGTCCTGATGACCGATAAACAGACTTCAGCCTCTCTACACTGGATTGTTACTCGGCTTTAAAAGAGAAGGAGCTTGTGCACATGGTCCCACAGAGATGGGCATGAAGCCACCATGTTGACTGTCATGAGAGTCTAGGCAGAACGAATTCTGTGTGGACTACTTGGAGCAGAAAGAGTTTGAAAACTTTGAGAGTGGAAACAAAATCAGAGTGTCATCCTCAGCTCAGGAGGGAAGGCCATGGGTGTCTTGCTGGTTGGGGGCGGATGGCAAAAATGTAAACAACACCAAGAGGTATGCTGAAGATGGGAAATGCCTGTGTTGTGTGTGCTCTATCATATTCAAAGTGCGCTCGGTTGAGCAAATGTCCTTGTTGAATACTTGAGTTATTTTTTGGACATATGCCTGTTTTGAATATAGCTGGATCTTGGTGTAACACTATTCTTAATTGTCTCAGAAAGCGCCAGATATATTTCCAAATTGGTTGGTGGAAAACCAGCATGGAAGGAGGGTTCCCCTTTCTCCACATCCTCTCCAGTATGTGTTGTCACTTGAGTTTTTGATCTTAGCCATTCTGATGGGTGTAAGATGGAATCACAGGGTCGTTTTGATTGGCATTTCCCTGATGACTAAGGATGTCGAGCATGGCTTTAAGTGTTTCTCTGCAACTTGATATTCCTCTGTTGAGAATTCCGTTTAGGCTGTACCCCATTTTTTATATTCAGAGCAGCTTTGTTAGTAATAGCCAGAATTTGAAAACAACCCATTAGTCTCTCAACTGAGGAATGGAAAGAAATTGTGGCTCATTTACATAATGGAATACAACTCAGCAATTTAAAAATAAAGGATATCATGAAATTTGCAGGCAAATTGTGGGGAGTAGATAAAATCATCCTGAGTGAGGTATCCCAGAAGCATAAAGACACACATGGTATATACACACCCTAAATGGATATTAGACATACAATATAGGATAAACATACTAAAATCTGTATCCCAAAAGAAGCTAATCTATAAAGAAGGCCCTGGGTGAGATGCTCAAACCTCATTCAGAAAGAAAAATGGGATGGACATCAGAAGAGGGAGAAAACAGGGAACAGGATAGAAGCCTACCAAAGAAGGCCTCTGAGAGACTCTACCCAGCAGAGTATTGAAGCAGATGCTGAGACTCCTAGCCAAACTTTGCACAGATTGCAGGGAATCTTATGAAAGAAGGGGGGTATGGAAGACCTGGAGGGGACAGGAGCTCCACAAGGGGAGCAACAGAACCAAGTAATCAGGACCCAGGGGTCTTTTCTGAGACTGATACTCCAATGAAGGACCATTCTTGGAGGTACCCTAGTACCCCTACACAGATGTGGCCTATGCCAGGTTAGTCTCTAAGTGGGTGTCCTAGTAAGGGGAACAGGGGCTTTCTCTGACATGAACTCAGTGGCTGGCTCTTTCATCACCACTCTCAGGAGAGTGAGGGAGCAGCCTTGCCAGGCCACAGAGGAAGACAATGCAGCCAGGCCTGATGAGACCCGATAAGCAAGGATCAGATGAAAGGGGCGGAAGACCTCCCCTATCAGTGGACTGGAAGAATGGCATGGGAGGAGAAGAGGGAGGGAGGGCAGTATTGGGAGAGGCTGGAGGAAGGTACTACAGTTGGGATACAAAGTGAATAAATTGTAATAAATAGAAAAATCAATATATAAAAGTATCTAAAAAATGTGTTCAGTTGCTTTAATCCAGCAGTGAAGTAAAATTAAACAAAGGACTCCTAAAGTGTCAAAATGCAATTTTTCAAGTTTTAGAACATAACAGATTTCCTCCAAACACTGAGCATGTTTTCATGGTCTTTGTCTTAGTCTCAGCTCCTCAGACCAAGCAGAGAAGTTCTTCCTGGATCCAGGACGGACCACGGCCTGTGTGCAGCCTTTGAGAGGTTTTCAGGCCTCTAATCTACAGTGAGGTAAGGCTAACCTGGGATATACAATAACCTGTCTCAAAGCAACAGCCTTTAACTGAAAAAGCTCTCAGCCTCCCCTTTATCACCAGTGATGTGAGTTTCTGGATCAGGTTTCTTATGGAATTAACCTCTAAAACTCAGAATAGGTCAGACATAAGAGGCATCCAGCTGTGACAGCAGTCAATGCTATGGAAGCAACACACTTGTCATATGTGTTTACTTATAAAACCAAATGCAGTATAAATTTCTGTCACAGGTGTATCTTATGAACATGATAGAAATAGGCACCATATATTATTTCAGAAGATCAACTCAATAATATGGGACAGATTTAATAGCACTTCATTTTCCAGATCTAATGACAACCATAATCATACTTTGATTTTATTATTTTTAATTTGGGATTTTTTTTAAAAATAAATTAAAAGCTGAGTTATGAACTGAGTATACTGGTGCATACTTTTAATCCCAACACTTGTTAGGCACAGAGAGCCTCATCTTTTTGAGTTCAAGTCCAGCCTGGTCTATTATAGTGAGTTCTAGGACACCCAAGGAACAGAGTGAGAGCTCATCTTGACAGACAAACAAACAATAAAATTAAACAAAAATGTACAGTGATGGAAATAGTCAACCTGGAAACTATTAAGCTCTGTAGAATTTCTAGACTTTGAGCCAGCTGTTAACAAAATGAAAATTTATATACTCAGTGTGACATAAAGGAACGTTCGTAGCTATTGACAGGTCAAGCATACAGGAGGAAATAAAAGAAATGATACACCTGATACATGTAGAAATTTTGAGAAGAGAGATATGGGTATATATCTATGGTCCTAGCATTTAGGGGACTGAAGTACAAGGGTCACAAATTCAAGGTTAGTCTTGGATACAATAAAATCTAATCCAGTATTCAACTACTATGTCTCAAAAGAGAGAGGAAAACATAAACAAACTCCTCAAAAAATAAGATAAAGAAGAAGCAAATAGGCACATGAAAAGAATCTGTAGAACAAGGTGAATAACATTAGAGCCACAGCGAGATGCTTGTCAGTCATCAGAATTGTATCATTCACTGAGTGTCAGAGGGAAGGACAAACCCAGAACCTTCTGAGAAAGGTGTGGCAGATCTTACTCTATCACACACTCACCATCTCAACCAGCAATCACAACCCTGGTTTTACATGAATCACATGATAACATATGTCCTCACAGGCCTTTAGTCTTGTGCTTTACAGCATTTTTCACAGTCACTGTAAACTGTGTCATACCCCAACAAAGGAATGGATGGACAGATGACTTCCATACAATGACTTCCTGTGCAACACGACAGAAGACTTGCTGAGCAGTGGAGCCTGTGAACTACAGCAATGACAGGGCTGACAACACATGTCTGCTGGGGCAGTGGAGGCATCAGAGTCATGGGACTAACAATCACTTTTTGATTAGCTCTAAGACCCACTCCACAAGTTCAAAACAATAGCTGGCACCATTATCAGGAACAAGATCCTGTGGCCACATAAATAAGAGGCTTTAGGGGAGATCCTACTCTTACTTTTCTAAAAGGGCACTGCTCATGGGTTAGCACATCTCTCTACTCTCATCATTCCTTTTGTCAGTAGAAAGAGGGTAACACAGAGACACACAACTGGTAAAGGTATAGAGAGTGGTGAATGCTCACCCCTAATTGGGACATCTAGTCTCTCCCCCTCCTCCGTCCAGCTAAATTTTAGGGATCATGGTAAAAGTGGGTGCAGAAAGACTGCAGGGACCAGAAGCAGCAGATGAATACAAGTTTTCTGGGCACGGCTGGGCAATTTCGTAGATAAACCCACAGCAGTTGTGACAGCGTGCACAACACCTGTGAGATAAAATCCCAGCCTTGTTAAGAAGGTGGCATGCCTTCCCACCTCTGATTAAGGAGATATTGATTACTGGTAGCTGCTAGGAAAGTCAGAATCAGGTTTTGTTTTTCGTTTTTTTTTTTTTTTGTTTTTGTTTTTTTTTGTTTTTTTTTTTTTTTTTTTTTTTAAGGTGTGGCGCCTGATGGGGCAATCAAGCTCTATGGAATGGCTATCCATCGAGGTCAAGAGTTCCACAAGGACCAAATATATCTGGCACAGGGGTCTTTTATGAGACTGTTTCTCCAAACAAGGACCATGTATAGATGCAACCTAGAGCCCCTGCTCAGATATAGCCCTTGGTAGCTCAGTATCCAAGTGGGTACCCTAATAAGGGGAACAGGGACTGTATCTGAAATGAATGAACTCGATGGCAGGCTCTTTGACACACACACCCCGCCCCAGGGAGAAGCAGCCTTGCTAGGTCACAGAGGAGGACTTTGTGGCCAGTCCTGAAGACACCTGATAAACCAGTATCTGATGTAAGGGGAGGAGGTTCTCCCTTATCAGTGGACTTGGAAAGGGGCAGGGAGGAGATGAGAGTGGGAGGGTAGGATTGGGAGGGAAAGAGGAAGCAGGATACAGCAGGAATACAAAGTTAACAAACTGTAACTAACATTAAAAAATAAAAAAATATAACTTAAAAAAACATTTAAAAATTGTATGAAATTCTTAAAAAACCAATAAAATATGAGAAAAACTATTAAAATGAGAAAAGTAAAACAGATTTTTTAAGATATACTGCCAAATTGTGGAGGGAAAGGAAAATATTACAAAACCTACTGCCTCACATGCCAAATCAGTATAGAAACATTATTTTAGATATGTTTGTAGACATAAATAAAGAAGGAAGAGAGGGTGAGGAGAAAAGGAGGGTGAAGGTAGGAGGAAGGCAGAAAAGGTAGGTGTAAGGGAGGAAGGAAAAGAAAAATAGCCGTCAAAGATCACAGTGAGTGTTCTGGTTTTAAAACTAAAAGTCTGGAGCCTATTCTCACTCAGAGTCTACAACAAGATAAACACAATAGAGTGGATTGAAACAGTTAGTAACTTTACACAAGGTTTGTTACCCAAATGCACACATGTCACAAAATCTCAAGACAATGGAACCTAAGAGACAGTCAGTCCTCTTTCTTCTTGAGTTGCATGTCCTGATGGATCTTAGCACTTACTTTCTTTGTTCAGAAGAAAATGAAAACCAAGCCCCTCATGCTCCTCCCACACCCCCGCCCAACACACTGTAGCTGGACCATGGACTTGATGCCCAGCTCTGTCATGCTTCCCACCGAAATGTCATCCTGGTCCTGGTTTATTTGAAGGCACTGTCCCAATCCAGACTTTGCTTTTCCCTCTCAGAGATCCCTGTTTAAACCTCTAGGGTGCACAGCTCTGCCTCATAGATGAGAAGTACCACAGCTGCCTTCATATTTTGAGTAGTTTGGCTGGATCTAGAGAGAATGCTGGGTCCTGGACTTGGGCATTTATACCTAGAGAAAAGAAGAGCTGCACATAAGCTACCCAAGGGGGCCGGAGCATCCTGGATAGGGCTCAGGAGAGGGCTGGATAGGTGTATGGCTTCTATCGCAGCCTCAGAGATGTTTCTTACTAGGAAAGCTCATAAAAGCAGGGGAAGAATGGTAACCCAAACATTGTGTCTTGCACAGAATCATCACAGATATGAACCTTACATATAAATAACAATATGAAATGCAGGTTTTGTGCTCAGTCAAAAACCAGAGAGCAACTCTATCATCACAGTAGGCAATACTTTTTCACCAGTTTTGTCTACAAGGACAACAGCACTCATTCACTTGGAGACATCAGTTGAAAGTCTCCATGGACCAGGAACATGACTTCCTGCAGGGCGTCCTCTGGTGAGAATACACAAAGGGAGACCTCATCTGGCTTACTTAGAGAGCACTCACTGTGCAACAAAGCACCACTCACTGTGCAACAAAGTACCTACAGTTTCCTTAATCCCACACACCCTGAAAGGTAAGCACTGCCTTCCCCATCTGACAGGAGAGTAATGGGGTCTTTGACAGGGTGCAGGTCTGTTCCTGACTCCATCATTATGTAGCAGGGGACTTCCCTGTTATTGTTACCCTCTCTAAAGCTCTGGACAAGAACACTTTAGAGTCTCACTCTTGAAGACTTGAGCATTCCTTTTCCAAAACACAGCACTTTGGGAGAACCAGAGGCAGGACTACCATGCCAGGCCCTGTTTCTGAGTTGGAGAGATGAAGACCCTGACAGCACTTTCATGGTTTCACAGAACAGAAGTGGGATCCATTTCCACCCTGAGCCAGATGGAAGGTCCTAGTTTGGAGTTTAGCTGTCACCAAAGGCCCATGTAAAAGCTTGGTCCCCAGCTTGTGGTGCTGTAGGGAGGTAAATGGACCATCTGGATATAAGTGGAAGCATGTTGTTATTGTGGGCAAGGCCTTGAAGAAGAGAACATGACCTCCTGCAAATCCCTCTCTTGCTTCCTGCATGTCAGGATGGGAGCATGATTTTCCCCACCTGCCTCTGCCATTATGAGCTGCCTTGCAACATGGTTAAGCAACCATTGTCTGACATCAAATCAAGCCTCCCTCCTGTAAGTTAACGGCCTGGGGGTAATGGGTCACAGTGGCCAGCAGCTGACTGTCATGGAATTCTGAGTTTCTGCTGTTCTCCAGTTGTGGGAATGGGGTCTTCAGTCCTCAGTGACTTGTCCCACCTGATCCCACCCTGGGAGTCAGGACACGAAGGCAATAACTCCAAGGCAGGAGAGCCAGAAACTTTCATGAGAGAGACCCAGTGCCCTCCTACCAGATACACAATGGGGCTGTCCATATGGAGGTGGTCACAATGCAGTGGAGTGCTGGATAGCAACAAACTGGAGACTCACCTCACCTAGACAGTCCCCTATTCTATCCCAGCCTCAGGGATACTTCTTACTAGGAAAGCTCACAAGAGCAGGCGAAGGAGGGTAACCCCAACATTGTGTCTTCCACAGAATCATCACAAATATGTAACCTTACAGCTTCTTTAACATCTAAATAACAATATGGAATGTAGTTTTTATGCTCAGTCAAAAGCCAGAGAGCCACTCTATCTTCACAGTAGGCAACACTTGCTCACCAGAGCTTTGTCTACAATGACAACAGCACTCATTCACTTGGAAACATCAGTTGAAAGTCTCCATGAACCAGGAACATGACTTCCTGCAGGGGGTCCTCTGGTGAGAATACACAAAGGGAGACCTCACCTGGCTTACTAAGAAAGCACTCACTGTGCAACAAAGCACCCACTACCTACAGTTTCCTTAATCCCACACACCCTGAAAGGTAAGCACTGCCTTCCCCATCTGACAGGTGAGTGATGGGGTCTTTGACAGGGTGCAGGTCTGTTCCTGACTCCATCATTATGTAGCAGGGGACTTCACGGTTATTGTTACCCTCTCTATAGCTCTGGACAAGAACACTTTAGAGTCTCACTCTTGAAGACTTGAGCATTCCTTTTCCAAAACACAGCACTTTGGGAGAACCAGACGCAGGACTACCATGCCAGGCCATGTTTCTGAGTTGGAGAGATGAAGACCCTGACAGAACTTTCATGGTTTCACAGAGCAGAAGTGGGATCCATTTCCACCCTGAGCCAGATGGAAGGTCCTAGTTTGGAGTTTAGCTGTCACCAAAGGCCCATGTAAAAGCTTGGTCCCAGCTTGTGGTGCTGCGGGGAGGTAAATGGACCTTCTGGATATAAGTGGAAGCATGTTGTTATTGTGGGCAAGGCCTTGAAGAAGAGAACATGACCTCCTGCAAATCCCTCTCTTGCTTCCTGCATGTCAGGATGGGAGCATGATTTTCCCCACCTGCCTCTGCCATTATGAGCTGCCTTGCAACATGGTTAAGCAACCATTGTCTGACACCAAATCAAGCCTCCCTCCTGTAAGTTAACGGCCTGGGGGTAATGGGTCACAGTGGCCAGCAGCTGACTGTCATGGAATTCTGAGTTTCTACTGTTCTACAGATGTGGGAACGGGGTCTTCAGTCCTCAGACACTTGTCCCACTTGATCCTAACTTGGGAGGCAGGACATGAAGGCAAGAGCTCCAAGGTAGGAGAGCCAGAAGCTTTCATGAGAGAATCCCAGTGCCCTCCTACCAGATACACAATGGGGCTGTCCATATGGAGGTGGTCACAATGCAGTGGAGTGCTGGATAGCAACAAACTGGAGACTCACCTCACCTAGACACTCCCCTATTGGACAGGGCCACAGTCCTGCTCAGAACCCTTGGGTGTCCTCTGCAGGAGAAACCCCTCATCCCCTCACAATGCAGGCCAGGGTGACACCTGTCACTTCCTTCCAACTGCTTCCTTCTGCCTGTTCCTCCCAGTGGGCTGGGTGCTCTCAGGCTCTTGAGAGGATCACCTAGGGGTCACATTCGTGTCTTTGGTGGTCAGGGAACAGGCCAGCATGCAGGACAAGTCAGTGCAGCATGGCAGCCTCTGTGAAGGGGAGAAGGGTGAAGGTCTTCAGTGTGGGTGGTGGGTGCTTTCATCACCCTGTGCCAGGACATCTTTTTGGTCAGAGGCCTTTGCTGCTGCTTGAGGTTCTCCACAAGCCACTCTGCCATATCTGCTGTGCTTTCTCTCTGAGCATCATCCTAATTCTTTCATTCTTTACCAGTGGTCTGCCTAACACAGCACCCCATCAGCTCCACTTATTTCCTTAATAAAAGGTTTTCTGAAGGCTATGATATATTTTTATTTCTCTAATATTTCTGTGTGTGTGTGTGTGTGTGTGTCTGTGTGTGTGTGTGTGTGTGTGTGTGTTAGGGTTTGTGTGTGCATGAGTGTATATTAGGGTGTGCACCTGTATGAGCCTACAGAGGCTAGAAGAGGAAGATGGGCATCCTATACTCTTGCTTACTCCCTAATACCTGGGTCTGGGTTGGCCATTTCTTCCGCCTCCAGCAGGTGGCAACAAAACACAGAGCCAAGTGTGCTCCTGCCCAGGGAAGCTTGCCTTGCCTGAAGATGTAACAGGCAACCCACTGGGTCATGGGAGATGTCTCTTTCAAGGATTGAAGTACAGGTTGTAAATGGAGAGAGGGACTCTAGGCTAAGAGGGATCTACAACAAAGAACTTCTGCAGCCAGTTCCAGAAATTTGATCTCCTGTGGCTCTGGATCTTGGGATAGATTAGATTCCATTTCTCCCTTAGAATTCTCAGCCCCCTAGTGAATAAGTCACCTGAAAATTACTAGCTGCAGAGCACACCCAGCAAACACACACATGAAAAACTGTCTTGGATCAAGAGTTTAAGAAGTAGCAGAGTTGGGACCACACCCCAGGCTTAGTGACTCCAAAATATATGATCTCTTCAGCAAGCTGTGGTCCTGTTTCACATAAGCCCTGTGCAGTTGTATAATCAGAGTTGAAAGACCTTTGGCATGAGGAGATTAGACTTTAATGGAGAAGCAGACAGTGTGAGTGCTGACACCTTTTAGGATGGGAAGGGATCTGCCAAGACCACCCCAGGGGCGGTGGAAGCCCAAGGAAGAAATACAATAAAATATGCTATCGTCAGATACAGGCCTGGGCCTGTGCAGGGATATATATCTGACTCAGTCAGAAGATTAGCAGGGACTATCTGGCCCTCTGTATCTCTAACTGCTGCAGCATCCAGAGCCCTTTGCTGCTTGATGAATATTTGACAAAGGGATGATGAAGAAGAAGCCAAGAGTCATGGTCAGAAGCCAGGTAGGTCAAGGCGGGCTTTTCAGGTGAGTGGAGCCATGGGTGGGCCTTGGAGGGTGAGTTACAAGTTTACCAGGTGGAAAGAGAACTAAAGGCCTTTCAGCTACATGCAGAGGAAGGAGTGGGTGCACCTTCGAGTAAACCACAGCCCACATTCAATGTGCATCTATTACCTCTAACACACACACACACACACACACACACACACACACACACAGGAGATCATCAAGTTGCATGTGGCCTGAATGTATCCTCTTCCCCTGTGTCCTGTCAAGGCAGTCATGCCAGGGGAAAGTAATCTACAAAGCTAACAAGTGAGCCCTTGTCTGATGAAGTCCCCATTTCCCTTAGTAGAGGACCCACTTGAAGCCTAAGCTGCCCATCTGCTACAGCTTTGTAGGGGCCTACGTCTAGTTCATACATGGTCCTTGGTGGATGCTTCAGTCTCAGCAAACCCCTCTGGGCCCTGGTTACTTGGCCCTGTTGTTTTTCTGGTGGAGCTCCTGTTACTTCCTGGTCTATTGATCTTTTCTCCCACTATTCCCCAAGCCTCCCTGTGCATAGATCAATGCTTGGCTGTGAGTCTCAGCATCTGTTTTGAGGTGCTGCTGGGCAGAGCCCCTCAGAGGACACCTCTGTCAGGGTCCTGTGTGCAAATTTGCCGAGTATCCTTCACAGAGTCAGGGGTGGCACTCTCCATTAGAGTGGGTCTTTGGTTGGCCAGACATTGGTTAGGTGTTCTCTCAGTCTCTGCTCTAGCTGCTCTACATTTATCCCTGCACATCTCAAAGGTAAATGTTGGGCCAATGTTTTTGTGGGAGAGGTTGTGTTTCCCGCCCTTTATTAAAAGACTAGTTTAGAGGATGTCCTTTTCATTCTATATGGTCTCTGCTACTAGGACTCTCTGCTTGAATCCCCCTCATATCCTCCCAGGAGCCTAACTAACTTAGGTCTCCAGCTTGTCACAGAGATACCCCCACCCTCCAGTTCTCTTTTCTCTCCAGGTCTTCTGTCCTCTCTGCCTCTCTCTCCCCTGGTCTGATCTCCACCCACTTAACTCTCTGCATTCCCTCTTCTACCTTGTTCCCTCCTTTCAACCACTACCTCTGTCTATTCTACCTCCTCTTCTGAATGAGATTTATGTATCTTCCCCTGGGGTCCTTATTGCTTATCTTCTTTCGGTCTATGTCTGGCAGTCTACTTATCCTGTGCTATATGGCTAAAATCCATTTATAAGTAAGTACATACCATGTGCATCTTTCTGGGTCTGGGTTACCTCACTCAGGATGATCTTTTCTAGTTCCATCCATTTGCCTGAAATTTTCATGATTTCTTTGTTTTTAATAGCTGAACAGTATTCCATTGCTTAAATGTGCCACCGTTTCTTTATCCATTCTTCGGTTGAGGGACATCGAGGTTGTTTCCAGATTCTGGCTATTACAAATAGAGCTTCTATGAGCATAGTTGAGCAAATGACCTGATGTATGGTGGATCACCTCTTGTGTATATACCCAGGAGAGTTGTTGCTGGATCTTGAGGAAAAGTTATTCCCAATTTTCTGAGATAGCACCAGATTGATTTCCAAAGTGATTGTACAAGTTTACACTCCCACCAGCAAGAGGAGGGTTCCCCTTTCTTCACACCCCCACCAGCATGTGCTGTCACTTGAGATTTTGATCTTACCCATTCTGACTGATGTGAGATGGAATCTCAGAGTCATTTTGATTTGCATTTCCCTGATGACTGGGGAAGTTGAGCATTTCTTTAATTGCTTCTCTGCCATTAGAGATTCCTCTGTTGAGAATTCTGTTTAGTTCTGTGCCCCATTTTTTTTCACCACCATAGTATTGTTTGGTTTTTTGTTTTTTGTTTTTTACATTTTAAATTTTTTTAATTTTTATTAATTACAATTTAATTCACTTTGTATCCCACCTGTACCTCCCTCCATCTTCCCTTCCCAAAAACACTGTCCCTCCCTCTTCTCATCCATGTCCCTCTCCAAGTCCACTAATAGGGGAGGTCCTCTCCTCTTCCTTCTTATCCTAGTCTATCAGGTCTCCTCAGGAGTGACTGCATTGTCTTCCTCTGTGGCCTGGGGGGGGGGGGAGGTGATCAAAGATCAGGCAAATCATTTCATATCAGAGATCAGAGACAGCCCTTATTCACATTACTAAGGAGCCCACTGGACACTAAACTGCCATGGGCTACATCTGTGCAGGGATTCTACGTTATCTCCATGAATGGTCTTTGGTTCTAGTATCAGTCTCAGAAAAGGCCCCTGGGCCCAAATTTTTTGGTACTGTTGCTCTCCTTGTGGAGCTCTTGTCCTC
This sequence comes from Meriones unguiculatus, assembly GCF_030254825.1. Taxonomy (NCBI): domain Eukaryota; kingdom Metazoa; phylum Chordata; class Mammalia; order Rodentia; family Muridae; genus Meriones; species Meriones unguiculatus. Next base: position 83,261,559 of record NC_083353.1, read on the forward strand.
TCCAGGTCTTACTATCTCCCACTTCTTTCATAAGATTCCCTGCACTCTGCACAAAGTTTGGCTATAAGTCTCAGCATCTGCTTTGATACCCTGCAGGGAAGAGTCTTTGAGAGGCCCTCTGTGGGGTAGGCTCCTGTCCTGTTCCCTGTTTTCTCCTTCTTGCGATGTCCATCCTCTTTGTCTTTCTGAATGAAGATTGAGCATCTTACCCAGAGTCCTCCTTCTTGATTACCTTCTCAAAAGGACCCTGAGATTTCATCTTACACATGTCAGAATGGCTAAGATCAAAAACTCATGGGACAACACATGCTGGAAAGAATGTGGAGAAAGGGGAATGCTCCTCCATTGCTGGTAGGAATGTAAACTTGTACAACCACTTTGGAAATCAATCTGGTGCTTTCTCAGACAATTAGGAATAGTGCTACCTCAAGATCCAGTTATAGCACTCCTAGGCATATATCCAAAAGATACTTAAGTATGCAATAAGGATATTTGCTCAACCATGTTCATAGTAACTTTATTTGTAAGTAATGCTCAACGTCCTTAGACATCAGGGAAATGGAAATCAATACAACCCTGAGATTTCACTTTACACCAACCAGAATGGCTAAGATCAAAATCTCATGAAATTTTGGAGTCACTTACTTATACTAAATATGTTGACTTCTTCCTTCCCAATGTGCATGTCCTTATTCTCCTTTAGTTGTCTTATTGCTCTAGCTAGAACTTCAAGTACTATATTGAAGAGGTTGGGAGAGAGTAGGCAACCTTGTCTTGTTCCTAATATTAGTGGGATTCCTTTGAGATTCTTTCCATTTAATTTGATGTTGGCTATCAGCTTGCTATGTATAGGCGTTACTATGTTTAAGTATGTGCCTTGTGTCCCAGATCTCTCCAAGACTTTTATCATGAAAGACTGTTGGAATTGTCAAGGGCTTCTCCTGCATCTAATGAGATAATCATGTGATTTTATTTGAGTTTGGTTATATGGTGGATTGTGTTGATGGATTGTTGTATGTTGAACCATCTCTGCATCCCTAGTATGAAGCCTACTTGATCATTGTGAATGATGTATTTGATGTGCTCTTGAATTTGCTTTGTGAGTATTCTATTAAGTATTTTTCAATCGATGTTCATGAATGAAATTGGTCTGAAATTCTCTTTCTTTGTTTAGCTGTTGTGTGACTTAGGTGAGTGGCACAGAGTGAGTGTGGCTTCATAGAATGAGTTTGGCAATGTTTCTCCAGCTTCTATTCTGTTGCAGAGAATGAGACGTATTGGTATAAACTCTTCTTTGAATGGCTGGTAGAATTCTGCACTAAAACCATTTGTTCCTGGGCTTGTTTGTTTGTTTGTTTGAGAGACTTTGGATGACTGATTCTATTTCCTTAGGGGTTATATATCTGTTTAAACTGTTTACTTTGACTTAATTTGGTAGGTGAAATCTGTCAGGAAAATCACCCATTTCCTTTAGATTTTCCATTTTTGTGGAATACAGGCTTTTGCAGTAAGATCTAATGGTTTTTTTTTTATTTCCTCATTATCTGTTATAATGCCCCCCTTTTTGTTTCTGATTCTATTCATTTGGGACTTTCCCTCTGCTTTTTAGTTAATATTGCTAAGAATCTGTCTATCTTGATTTTCTCAAAGAAGCAGCCCTTGTTCATTGATTTTTTTTATTGTTCTCTTTGTTTCCCATTTATTGATTTCAGCCCTGAGTTTGAGTATTTCCTGTCATCTACTCCTCTTTAGAGTGACTGCTTCCTTCTGTTCAAGGGATTTCAGGTGTGTTGCTCAGTATCAAGGTGCTTAGTACTATGAACTTGCCTCTATCAGTGCTTTCATTGTATCCTATAAGTTTGGGTGTGTTGTGCCTTTATTTTCATTAATACTAGAAAGGCTTTACTTTCTTTTTTTTTTAATTTCTTCCCTGACCCAGAGGTCATTGAGCAGGCAGTTGTTCAGTTTCCTTGAGTTTGTAGGCTTTTGTCATTTCTGTTATTGTTGAATTCCACCTTTAATCCATGGTGGTCTGAAAAGATGCAGGGGCTTACTTGAGTCTTCTTGTATCTGTTAAGGTTTGCATTGTGACCGAGTGTATGGTCAATTTTGAAGAAGGTAACATGAGGTGCTGAGAAGAAGATATATTCTCTTGTGTTTGGGTGAAATGTCCTGTATATCTGTTAGATCCATTTGATTCATGATGTCTGATAGTTTGATTATTTCCCATCCAGCTTCTGTCTTGATGATCTTTCCATTGGAGTGAGTGGGGTGTTGAAATCTCTCACTATTAATGTGTGGAGATCGATGTGTGATTTAAGCTTTAGTAATGTTTCATTTACAGATGTGTGTGTCCATGCATTTGGGGCATAAATATTCATAATTGAGACATCATCTTGGTAGATTTTTTTCCTTTGATGAGTATTTTGTGAGTGTTTGATGAGTGTTTTCCCCATGTCTTTTGATTAGTTTGGGTAGAAAGTCTATTTTATTAGATACTAGAATGGCTACTCCAGATTTCTCCTTGGGTCCTTTTGTTTGGAAAACCTTTTTACGGCACTTTACTTTGGGGTAATGTGTAACTTTATTGCTGAGGTGTGTTACTTGTATGCAGCAGAATCTTGGGTCCTATTTACGCATCCATTCTGTTAAACTGTGTCTTCTTGTTCTATGTCTTTTTTATGAGGCCATTGATGTTAAAAGACATTCATGACCAGTGGTTGTTACTTCTTGTTATTTATGTTGATGGTGGTAGTGTGTGTGTGTGTGTGTGTGTGTGTGTGTGTGTGTGTGTCCCTTCTTTTGATTTTGCTGATGTGGGGTTATTTATTTTCTGTGTTGGACTGGAGTTTTCCTTCTAATGTCTTCTGCAGGGCTGGATTTGTGGGTAGGTACTGTTTAAATTTGTTTTTGTTGGGGAATATCTTCTTTTCTCCCTCTGTGGTGATTACAAGTTTTCTGGGTATAGTAGTTGGGGTTGACATCTGTGGTCTCTTAGTGTCTGTAAGATATCTGTCTAGGCCCTTTTGGCTTTTAGAGTTTCTGATGAGAAGTCAGCTGCAATTCTGATAGGTTGGCCTTTATATGTGACTTGGCCTTTTCCCCTTGCAGCTTTTAATATTCTCTCTTTGTTTTGCACATTTAATGTTTTGATTATTATGTGGCAGAGAGATTTTATTTTCTGGTCCAATCTGTTTGATGTTCTGTAAGCTTCTATTTGGTATATGTTTATAGGCCTCTCTTTCTTTAGATTGAGGAAGTTTTCTTCTATGATTTTGTTGTAAATACTTTTGGAGATTGGAGCTGGGAGTTTTCTTTTTTAATTCCTATTATTCTTAGGTTTAGTCATTTCATAGTGCTCTAGATTTCTTGGGTATTCTCTGTCAGCAGCTTTTTATACTTAACATTTTGTTTGACTGCTCTATTGATTTCTTCAATCATATCTTCCACCCCTGAGATTCTTTCTTCCATCTCCTGTATTCTGTTGTTGATGCTTGTGTCTGTAGTTCCTGTCCTCTTCCTTAGGTTTTCCATCTCTAGCATTGTCTCAGATTGTGTTTTCTTTATTGCTCCTAGTTCTGTTTTCAGATCTTCAACAGGTTGTGTTCATTTCTTTCTGTTTGATTGTAGCATCTTGTATTTGTTTAATTTCTTTAAGGGATTTGTTTAATTCTTTCACCTGTTTGATTGTATTTTCCTGTTCTAGTTTGAGAGATTTATTGTCCTCCTTTAAGACCTCTATCTAGGGGAGATCCAAGATGGTAGCTCAGGGAGGACACTATCTGAAGAGGAGAGCAATGTCAGCACAGCAACCAAGAGACTAAACTCTGGGCCCTAAAACACCAGCTACTGTGTTTCCCAGGTGAGAGGAAGCCCCACAGTGTGGGAATCACTCAGGTCCATTCTCAGGTCACCAAGCTAAAACCCAGAAGAGATCTCGGGTCATGGCAGGCACTCAGTCACCAGCCCAAAGCCTCATGCCTGAATGTCCTGATCATCTTCCCAGGCTAAACTGTGGACACCAAAACACCAGAGACTGGGATTTCCAGTTGCAAGGAAACCCTACAGTGAAGGAATCAAATAGGACTGACCTCAGGTCACCCAGTAAATCCCTGGAAAATGTCCCAGGGAACTTTGGGTACACAGCTGCCAGCCCAAAGACCTGCTGCACACCTGACTCACCATCCCTGACAGAACTGTGGGCCCCAGGGCACCAGAGACTGGGTTTCCCTGTTGGGAGAAAAACCCCACAGTGAGGGAAATAGCAGGTCTGAGCTTAGAGCACTCAGCCGACCACACACACACACACACACACACACACACACACATACACAGAGAAAAGTTCTTGGGAAAAGTTCCTGTGCTCCAAAGGGCAACCAGTTATCCCTAACTACACTGACCAAATTGCCAAGCTCCCAGGTTCCTCAAGGCGGCTGTGCCTGGAAAACAGTATAAGAACAACAGCAGCAGCTCAATAAATTCAGAGCAAGAAACCAAGCAGCAGGGCAGCTATCTCTAGAATGTCTCCGGGTGAGAGGAGAGCTCCCCTGATTAACAAAGACCACAGTTACTACTCAGGTCTATATGCCTGAGGTGAGCTGTGGCAATTCCTGAGAAACACTAGCCATTCAGTGATCATACCCAAAAAGCTGAGGAGGCCTCTATCAGGGAAAATCAATCATCTTCCTACCAGCGGATTCTCCCTAACCCAGGATTCCAGGAAGCACTAGAAACTAACACCCAATACCCAAGATAGCCCAATGGGTAGAGGCCAGTGTAAAAGCTCAACCAACAAAAAACAGTACAATATGGCATCTCCAGAACCCAGTTATCCAGGGGAAAGCAGCACTGGACACTCCAGCATAAATGAAATTCAACAAAGTGACCTTACATCTATGCTCATAAAGAAAATAATAGAGGAAACAAATAAAAGGTATAAAGAATTAAAGGAAGATCAAGTCAAACAGATTATGGCCATCCATAAAGAAATGGAGAAAGATAAAGACAAAGAGATTATGGCCATCTGTAAGGAAATACAGGAAGATGTAGCCAAACAGTTTGTAGGCTTTACAAAGGAAATAATTAAATCACTGAAAGAAATAAAAGAAACAGAGGAATGTTCAAACAAACAGCTGAAGGAATTGAAGGAAATACAGCAAAATACAGTCAGACAGGTGAAGGAAATCAACAAAATAACTCAAGATCTGAAGATAGAATTGGAAAAAATTAAAGAAAACACAAACAAAGGAAACCATAGAGAGGAAGAACTTAGGGAAGAAAACAGGAACTACAGAGGTAAGCACAAACAATAGACTACAAGAGATGGAAGAAAGGATCTCAGGTGTGGAAGATACAACTGAAGAAATCGATGAATCCATCAAAGAAAATGTTAAATCTAAAAAAATTCATGACAAAGACAATCCAAGAAAACATGAAAAGACAAAACCTAAGAATAATAGGAATAGAGGAAAAAGGGGATTCCCTCCTCCAAGGCCAAAACAATATTTTCAACAAAATCATAGAAGAAAATTTCCTTAATTTAAAGGAGAGGCCTATAAGAATACAAGTGACCTACAGAACACCTAATAAATTAGACCAGAAAAGAAAATCCTCCTGCCCCATAATAATCAAAACAGTAAGTATACAGAACAAAGAAAAAAGACTAAGAGCTGCAAGGGAAACAGGACAAGTAACATATAATGGTAAACCCATCAGAATCACAACTGACTTCTCAGCGGAGACTATGGAAGCCAGGAGGGCCTGGACCATATGCAGACCTTAGAGATCACAGATGTCACTCCAGCCTACTATACCCAGAAAAACTCTTAGTCACCATAGATGGAGAAACCAAGATATACAATGACAAAAAACAAATTTAAACAATACCTACTCACAAATCCAGCATTTAGAAGATACTAGAAGGAAAAATAAAACCCAGGAAAGATAACTACATTCACAGGAAATAAATAACCTCACTAGACCAAAACTAAAAGAAGTCAAACACACAAACACACTACCACAACCAACAGCAAAATCAAAGCATCTAACAGCCACTGGTCATTAATCTCCCTAAACATCAATGGACTCAACTCTCCAATAAAAAGACAGACTAACAGAATGGATATGTAAACAAGATCCAATGATCTGTTGCATACAAATAACACACCTAACTCACAAAGAGAGACATAACCTGAGAGTAAATGGCTAGAAGGTGGTTTTCCAAGCAGATGAATACAAGAAGCAAGCAGGAGTAGCCATTCTATTATCTAATAAAATAGACTTTCAATAAAAAAAAAATCAAAAGAGAGGGGGAAGGTCATTTCATACTCATCAAAGGAAAATTCCACCAAGAAGACATCACATTTCTGAACATCTATGCCCAAATACAAGGGCACCCACATTTGTAAAAGGAACATTAATAAAACTGAAACCACACATAGATCCCCACACATTAATAGTGTAGACTTCAACACCCAACTCTCAACAAAGGACAGGTCAACAAAACAGAAATTAAACAAAGAAACATTGACTCTGAGAGAAATCATGAATCAAACAGACATCTACAGAACCTTTCACCCACCCAAACACTAAAGAATTTACCCTCTTGTCAGCACCTCGTGGAACCTTCTCCAAGATAGACCATATAGGTGGTCACAAAGCCAGCCTCAATAGATACAAGAAGACTGAAATAATCCTTCGTATCCTATCTGACCAACATGGATTAAGCTGGACCTCAACAACAACAGAAATAGCAAAAAGCCTACACACACATGGAAACTGAAAAACTCACTACTCAATGACATCTGGGTCAGAGAAGAAATGAAGAAAGAAATAAAAGACTTCCTAGAATTAAATGAAAATGAAGGAACAACATGTCCAAACTTATGGGACACAATGAAAGCAGTGCTAAGAGGAAAATTCATAACAGTAAGTGCCTTCAAGAAGAAATTTGAAACATCTCATGCAAGTAACTTAAAGGCTCACCTGAAAGCCCTAGGGGGAAAAAAGAAGAAGATGCATACCCTAGAAAAATATATGGCTGGAAATAATCAGAGTCAGGGTTGAAATCAATAAATTAGAAACAAATAAAACAATTCAAAGAATCAATGAAACCAAGAGCTGGTTCTTTAAGACAATCAAAACCCTTAGCCAAACCAACTAAAAGGCAGAGAGACACCATCCAAATCAACAAAATCAGAAATGAAAAGGGGGACATAACTACAGACACTGAGGAAATCCAAACACTCATTAGATCTTACTTCAAAATCCTATACACCACACATTTGAAAATGTGAATGAAATGGACAATTTTCATTATCGATTCCACTTACCAAAGCTGAATCAAGACCAGGGAAATAAATTCATTAATTCTATATGCCCTAAGGGAAGAGAAGCTGTCATCAAAAGAAACAAAAAAAAAAAAAAGCCGAGAGCCAAATGGTTTCATCACAGAATTCTACCAGACATTCAAGGAAGACCTAACACCAATACTCTTCAAACTATTCCACAAAATAGAAACAGAAGGAACATTTCCAAACTCATTCTATGAAGCCATAGTCACCTTGATACATAAACTTAACAAAGAAAAAGGATTTCAGGCCAATCTCCCTTATGAACACTGATGCAAAAGTACTCAACAAAATACTTGCAAACCAAATCCAAAAACACATCAAAGATATCATCCACTATGACCAAGTGAGCTTCATCCCAGGTATGCAGCTGTGGTTCAATATACGGAAATCCATCAATGAAATCCACCATATAAACAACCTGAAAGAAAAAGACCACATGATAATCTCCTTAGATGCTAAAAAAGCATTTGACAAAATCCAATATTCATTTATGTTTAAAGTCCTGGAGAAATCACGGATACACGGCACTTACCTAAACATAGTAAAGGCAATATACAGCAAGCTACAGCCAACATTAAACTAAATGAAGAGAAACTCAAATCAATCCCACTGAAAACAGGGACAAGGCAAGGCTGCCCACTCTCTCCATACCTTTTTAACATAGTACTTGAAGTCCTTGCTAGAGCAATAAGGCAATTAAAGGAGATCAAGATGATTCAGTTCTGAAAGGAAGAAGTCAAAGTATCACTATATGCAGATGATATGAGAGTATACATGAGTGACCTCAAATATTCAGGGAACTCTTACAGCTGATAAACACCTTCAGCCAAGTGGCTAGATACAAAATCAACTCAAAAAAATCAGTAGCCCTCCTGTACACAAAAGATAAATGGGCTGAAAATGAAATTAGGGAAACAACACCCTTCACTATAGCCACAAAGGACATATAGTACCTTGGTGTAATGCTCACCAAGCAAATCAAAGACTTTTATGGAAAAAAAAACTGTCTCTGAAGAAATAAATACAAGAAGATATGAAGATATCCGAAGATGGAAAGGACTCCCATGCTCATGGCTTGACAGAATTACCATAAAAAATGGCCATTTTACCAAAAGTAATATACAGCTTCAATGCAATTCCCATCAAATTACCAACACAATTCTTTGCAGACCTTGAAAGAAAAATTCTGAATTTCATATGGAATAATAAGAAACCAAGAATCTCTAAAACAATCCTCTACAATAAGAATTCACCTGGAGGTATCTCCATCTCTGATATCAAGCTGTAATATAGAGCAACTGTAATAAAAACTGCCTGGTACTGGCATAGAAACCGACTGGTGGATCGATGGAATCAAATAGAAGACCCAGAAATAAAACCACACACTTATGGACACCTGTTTTTGACAAAGATGCCAAAACCAGACAATGGAAAAAGATAGCATCTTCAAAAAAAGGTGCTGGTCTAACTGAGTGTCTACATGTAGAAAAGTGCAAATAGATCCATACTTAAAACCCTGCACAAAACTAAAATCCAATTGGATCAAAGATTGCAATATAAAAACGGACACACTAAACCTGTTAGAAGAAAAAGTGGGGAAGAGCCTTGAACTCATTGGCACAGGAGACAACGTCCTGAACAGAACACCAACAGCACAGGCTCTAAAATAAACAATCAATAAATGGGACCTCATGAAACTGAAAAGCTTCTGTAAAGCAATGGATGCTGTCATCAGAACAAAACAACAGCCTCCAGATTGGGAAAAGATCTTCACCAACCCTATATCTAACAGAGGGCTAATATGCAGAATATATAAAGAACTCAAGAAGTTAAACAGCAACAAATCAAATAACCCAATTTAAAAAATGGGGCACAGAGCTAAACAGAGAATTCTCAATAGAGGAACATCGAAGGGCAGAGAAACACTTAAAGAAATGCTCAGTGTCCTTAGTCATCAGGAAAATGTGAATCAGAACGACCCTGAGATTTCACCTGACACCCATCAGAATGGCTAATATCAAAAACTCAAGTGACAATACCAGCTGGAGAGGATGTGGAGAAAGAGGAACCCTATTCCATTGCTGGTGGGAATGTAAACTTGTTCAACCACTTTGGAAATCTATCTGGTGCTTTCTCAGACAATTAGGAATAGTCTACCTAAAGACCCAGCTATACCACTCCTCGCCATATATCCAAAAGATGCTCAAGTACACAATAAGGACATTTGTTCGTAGTAGCTTTACTTGTAATAGTCAGAAGCTGGAAACAACCCAGATGTCCTTCACTTGAGGAATGGATACAGAAATTGTGTACATTTACACAATAAAATAGTCAGCAATTGAAAACAAGGAAATGGTGAAATTTGCAGGCAAATGGTGGTATCTAGAAAAAAATCATCCTGAGTGAGGTATCCCAGAAGCAGAAAGACACACATGGTATATACTCACTTATAAGTGGATATTAGACATATAATATAGGATAATCATTCTAAAATCTGTACACCTAAGGAACCTAATCAAGAAGGAGGACCCTGGGTAAGATGCTCAATCATCATTCAGAAAAGCAAATGAGAAGGAGATCAGAAGAGAAAGAAAACAAGGAAAAGGACAGGAGCCTATCACACAGGGCCTTTGAAAGACTCTACCCTGCAGGGTATCAAAACATATGCTGAGACTCATAGCCAACCTTTGGGCAGACTGCAGGGAATCTTATGAATGAAGGGGGAGATAGAAAGACCTGGAGGGAATAGGAGTTCCACAAGGAGAGCAACAGAACCAGAAAATCTGGGCACAGGGGTCTTTTCTGAGAATGATAATCCAAACAAGGACCATGCATGGAGATAACTTAGAACACCTGCACAGAAGTATCCCATGGCATATCAGTGTCCAAGAGGGTTCCCCAATAATAGGAACAGGGATCATCTCTGACATGAACTTAGTGGCTGGCTCTTTGATCACCTCTACCTGAGGGGGGCTCCTTACCAGTCCACAGAGGAAGACAAAGAAGCCAGTCTGATGATACCTGATAGACTAGGGTCAGATGGAAGGGGAGGAGGTCCTTCCTATCATTGGACTGAGTTGGGGACATTGGAGAAGAAGAGGGAGGGAGGAGGGGGTTGGGAGTCGTGGAAGAGGGGGCTACAGCTGGGATACAAAATGAATAAACTCTAATTAATAAAAATAAAATAAAAATTAAAAAAAAACTTTTTAAAAGACCTCTATCACTTTTATAACCTCAGATCTAAAATAGTGTGTGTGTGGGTGTGTGTTTGGTTGTGATAGTATCTCCAGGGTTTGCTACCGTAGGACTGCTGGTTTCTGTTGCTGTCAAATAGCCCTGGGATTTGTTCCTTGTGTTCTCACACTGACCTCTACCGATTTGACATCTCTGGTGTTAGCAGGTCTAGTCGTCTCTGATGGTCAGAGAATTCGGCAGTAGACTCTAAATTGAATGTTGTTTGGGGCCTCACACTGGCCTCCTTGGGATGACAGACAGATGATGTGGGTCTGATCCTCAGTACAGCGCCCTCTGCTGGCCTTGTTCTAGTTGGGTCAGGAGTCAGCAGGGAGTGCTCTCTAATTTGAATGTTTTTCTGCCCAATATGAGCCTCCCCTGGATGGAGGCCCACAGACTGGAGGACCTCTCTGCTGGCTGTGCCCTTCGTGGCTCAGGCAGAGCACGCAGATTATGAATGGGTGTTGGTATTACAGGGTCAGCAGCTGCAACAAACAAATTCACACTGGTGTCATGGATTCAGATTCAGCCATGCAGCAACTTGCTGGCCCAGCAGGTTCGGAGTTCCTAGCAGTCAGGTTTTGCTTAGCTTTGCCATCTTGGGCCTAGGACCCTGAAAGTTTGTCTTGTCCAGCTGGTCTCTACATCGGGTCCAGAAGAACCCTGGGTTGGGGTTGGGGTTCTCCTCTGGTCCAGACACTGCCCTTGGAAAACGGGAGTGATCTAAGGTCTGGCTGATACAATGAAGCACTCCTGAGCCATAGAGGCCCCACGTTTGGGTAGGCAGAAAGCACCTTCTTGGTGCAGTGTGCTCTGTGATATGCTTGGTCCCTGGTCCCTGTGAATTGCTGGCTCCAGTAGCCAGGCAGGGGAGTGGTCCCAGGTCTGGATGTTGGAGGGGATCTGCTTCCCTCACACAGGTAGGCTGGAAGCACTGGATAGGGGCCACCAGACCCACACCATGCTAGGCAGAAAGCATGTTCTCAACCATGTCCTGGAGACAGTCTTGGCTGGAACCACACATTCTCTGCACCCAGTAGGTCCTATCCCCTGCAGGTGAATCACCAATGTCAGTGTTTTGGAGTTCCTCCCTAGGTTACTCTTTGATCTTCTGCCACACAGATATAGTGTGCTCTAGTCGCTGCTATCTTGGAAAATCCTCAAAGTGTAAGACCTGGAGTCTCACTGCTCAGGAGCTCAGGATTGCACCCTTCCCAGGAATTCTCACAGACAATGGCCCAGCCCATGGTCTAACCCAATTACCTTTGGAATACCAAACTGAGGAAAAATGCCTTCCAGAATCTTTTTGGCTACGACCAGAGCGGTTTCTCTGTGGGAAAAGCTTCCACCCATCCTTCTGACAGGGTTCACACTCCCGAGTCACTCTCTCAGTCAGGGCAGTGAGGTTTCTTTCTGTGGTAGAATGATCTTACCTTTGGAGTCAATACATGCACCCCCCCATTTTCAAATACCTCCCATTTTTGCTGTATTAGCTTTAAGTCACTTTCTGAGTAGTTTACAGCTCAGAGGTCAGTACCACTGGGACAGAGTTTCCTCTAGTGGCTGCTTTAGCCTCCTGATTGGCCCATTGTCTGTTATTCCCCTGTGCTGCTCCGGAAGTTCCCTTCTGATGTCCCAGGCAATTAATAATGCTTACCTTGGCGGGCAGCAACAAGGCATTGAGCAAAGCCAGAATCTCAAGTCCTTTCGCCATCCCTGTTCCTCTGCTAGAACCTGCAAACAATCATGCTCCCGGGGCTGGATTTCTGGATCCAGCAATAAGGTGGCAGGGTTTAGCCCTGTCACTGGGGCAAAGGTGACTCTATAACTCTATCATTATTCAAGAGCAAAGCCTGGTAATGAGTCATGCGGGCATTCATGAGCCAGCGATCAGGTGGCTGCCTTATGACACTCTCAAGGGCATGAGGAGCATAGATGGTGAGGTCCTGTCCCAGAGTAACTTTGTACTAGTGCCGCCACTGCCACTACTATTCCCAGGCAGGTTGGCCATCCTGCTGCTACTGAATCAATCTTTTTGGATAGATAGGCTACCGGTCTCTTCCAGGGTCCAATTTTCTGTGTTAGCACCCCTTTGGCCATTCCCCCATTCTCAGCCACATAGAGATTGAAGGGTTTAGTCACATCAGGGAGTCCCAACACTGGGGCCGACATTAAGGCTTGTTTGATATTATCAAATGTAGCTTGTTCATCCTTTCCCCAGATGAAAGAGTTGTTGCCCTTTTTAAGGGCATACATAGGGGCTACCATCTCGGCAAATCCCGGAATACACAGCTGGCAAGATCCTGCTGTACCTAAAAATTCCCTCAGTTCTTTAATAGTCTGCAGAGGGGGAATATAAAATACAGTCTCTTTTCTAGCCTCCGATAGCCATCTCTTTCCCTCTGAATATATATCTCAGATAACTGACCTGTTTCCTGCAAAGCTGGGCCTTTTTCGCTGACACTCTATAGCCAAGGTCACCCAGCTCTTGCAACAGCCAGTCAGTGACTTTGAGGCAGGTTTCTTTACAATCTGCAGCTAATAGAATGTCATCCACATACTGGAGAAGAGTTACCTGGGGATTGGTAGCCCAGAAGTGCACCAGGTCCCAGTGTAGGGCTTCATCAAATATGGTAGGGGAAATTTTAAACCCTTGAGGAAATCGAATCCATGTAAGCTGGCCCAAAACCCCTGTCCGGGTCTTGCCATTCAGAAGCAAAAATGTCTTGGCTGGTAGGGCTAAATTGAAGACAAAAGAATCCTTAAGGTCCAGGACTGTATACCAAACCGTCAGGGGAAAGGGAACTCAACAGGTTATATGGGTTGGGCATGGTAGGATTTAAGTCCGTGACCTGTTTGTTAACTTCGCTCAAGTCCTGTATGGGTCGATAGTCGTTGCTCCCAGGCTTCCGAACCGGCAGCAATGGAGTATTCCAGGCAGATTGGCACCTTTTGAGCACCCCTAGGTCAAGGAGCCACTGTATGTGAGGGTGGATCCATCACGGGCTTCCTTAGACATTGGATATTGTCACACCGTGATCAGGGTAGACTGAGGCTTCAGCTCTATCTGAACTGGGGGCTGTCTCTCTGCTTTTCCTAGGCCAGCCATTTCAGCCTATGCCCTGGGATGTCTCTCTAGCCACCAGTCAATATCATTTTCCAGACTTACCACCTTTTCAAACAGGAGGTATTCATCTTTTACATCCAGTGGCTCTTTGGACCCACGATTTTTTCTCTTTATTTTTAGCTCCAAAGTCTTGTAACAGAACAGAATGCTGGGCGCCAGTGTCCACCAAGAAGTAGAACGGCTTCCCCTCCACTTTAAGGGTTACCCTGGGCTCGGGAAAGGGGGCTGAACCCCATCCCCCCTAGTTGCCAGGGTTAGGACTCCGGTCTCCAGGGCTCAAGCATTCAGTTTTTCTGGCTTTTTCTTCCTTTTGGGACAATCCTTGATCTAGTGTCCTTTCTCCTTGCAATATGCACACTGATCCCCTCTGATTGCCAGGAACTCTCTCCCTATCATTATGACTCTCCTGCACTATGGTGGCCATGGTCTTAGTCAACTTTCTGTCTTGCCTCTTATCCCTTTCTCTTTCTCTCACTTCCTGCTCTTTCTGCTTTCTTTCCTCTTTCTCTTCTTCCGTCTCCCGGCTGTAGAAAACCTTTTCTGCTACCTGCACTAAATCCTTCAACGACTTGTCCTGTAAACCCTCTATTTTTTGGAGTTTTCTACGAATATCTCTGGCTGACTGGTCTATAAAGGTTATAGTCACCAATGCCTTATGCTCATCTGAGGTAGGGTCATAGGGCATAAACCAGTGGTAAGCCTCCATCAGCTGTTCAAGAAAGGATGCGGGAGATTCATCTGGTCCCTGAACCATCTCTCTTACCTTCATCAAATTGGTGGGCTTTCCAGCAGCCCCACGGAGACCCACCATTAGAGTCTGGCGGTAGACTTTCAGGTGCTTCCTACCTCCAGATGTGTTGTAATCCCAGTTGGGTCGGGTGAGGGGAAAGCCATCATCAATCTCATTAGGGAGGATAGAAGGCCTCCCATCCATTCCCGGTACATTCTTTCTCACCTCAAGGAGGACCCGTCCCCATTCCTCAGTAGTCAGAAGGGCCCGCAAGAGTTGCTGGCAATCATCCCAAGTGGGCTGGTGTGAGAATAGGACAGATTCAAACAAATAAGTTAGAGCTTGGGGATTTTTGGAAAAGGGGGGTTATGGGCCTTCCAATTATTAATTTCCATCGTCATCAGGGGGCCCATAGGCCAGCAAAGGAAGAGCCATGGAGCCTAGCTGAGCTTCTCGGCAACTCTGAGCTCCTGCCCATGGATCACTTTCACTTTCAAAATCTGATAACGACTGCAGCGGTGCCGAGGGACTACTGGCGGCACTCTCGCTTTCAGAATCTGGCTGTGCCGAGGAACTGGTGACACCCTGCTCCAGACATGCTGGGGGATTGGTGGGGGGGAAAGCTGGTGGATAAGGAGGTAGAAGGTAAAAAAGAAATCACATTCTGTCCCATAATAAAGTCGTCCATCAAGAAAGTCAAAGAAGCAACAATGATAGAGACAAAGAGAACACAACAGGCAATTCAGATAAGGATGCCCTTACAGGTGGTACCACAGAATTCTGATTGAGAGGCTGCCTCACGGCAGCCATCTCCAACAAGAAACAGATGGGAGGAGGACCATCACGGACCTAGCCTCCCCAGATGGAGAGGCTGCCTCACGGCGGCTGTCTCCTACAAGAAACAGATGGGAGGAGGACCATCATGAACCTAGCCTCCCCAGATGGAATCTGGAGCATCCTCCAGTTCCCAGTCAGGTGATATTCTGACACGTCTGTCTATCACAACGACTGATCAGATGACCAAAAAGGTCCACATAGGCACCTAAACAGATACAGAGTGGTATACCAGAAATCAGACTAACCTGTTCCAAGCTCGACCTCTGAGCTCAGTCTGATGAGGGTTTAGAAGGGGCACACTGTTTCCCAGCCAATGCACCAAAATGTAAGACCTAGAGTCTCACTGCTCAGGAGCTCAGGATTGCGCCCTTCCCAGGAATTCTCACAGACCACAACTCAATGCAAAAGCAAGAGGTTTTATTGCTATTGTGATAGGGTCGCCCCTCCAAAGACAGGAGACGACCCCGAACATGCAAAGCACAGAGTTTTTATACCTGAAAATCAGATCACTTTTGCTCTATAGTTTACAGCTGGTTGTAGATAGTTTACAGCTGGTTGTTTCTCAGAACAGTTCACCCCGCCCTTCAAGAGCTCTCTGCACCTGGCTTCAATTCAAATAATCACAGTTGTTTTTTTCTCATTCCCAGGTGGTCCCTCAAAAGATTCTTCTGTTCATTCCTTTCACTGAATATTAAAATCTTAAAAGTCACCTCTTGTAATACAAACTTATATGTGTTTTAACAAATACATACTCTTGTTTCCCTATCTCCATCAAATATAGAACAGTCCATTACCTTGAGATTTCTCAACTGCACCTACTTTTATATACACACCTATCCTTGCCCTGATTCTCACATCACTCATCCTTTGTCTACTGAATAATGTGCTAATGTTACATAAATGAAACAAACCCATAGCTTTTGCAGCCCTCTCTTTCACTTAGTGCATGTAAGAAGCATTTTTTGGTAGGCATTCTATGTCAACTCCATCTGTCTCTGCATTCCTGTGCTAGAGCATCATTATTCCTCAACCTTGACAGACAGTGACTGTGCAGAATGCTGCTGGCAGCACTTGGACGAAGGAGCTGTGTGTAGGGATATGTTTTCAGAGAGCTTAGGTGCAACCTAGACCATCTGTGTATTTATTGTTTAGCCAGAAAAGCTGTTTTCAGAATTATTAATGACTACTTATGTGAAATTAATTTGCTACCCAGGTATACTGGCACACTGGAATCTTGGCATGCAGGAGGTAGTGACAGGAAGATCAGGAGTTCAAGGCCATCCTTGACTACACAGAAAGTCCAATGCCAGTCTCAGCTACTTGAATTACTGTCTAAAACAAATGAATAAACAAGTAAGTGAGCCAATAGAAAGATGTGAGAGTATAGTTTTTATGGAGCTTCACAGTGTCCTTCACCTTTGGATTCTTTATTTTCACACACCAGAAAAAAAAATCACTCACTAAACATCCTTTTTTTAACATTTATAAATGCTGAGGTTAACATTTTGTGATATGAAATTCTATGAGTTTAGACATATATACAATTAAGGAACCATCTCTCTGTCAAATACAGAACAGTCCTTCACCTTGAAAGTCCCCAATGCACACTTTTGTTTTTCATTTACACGCCACCCTTGCATCAGCCATCAACACTCACTTACCTGTTGCCTGCCCAACAATGTTGCTTTGAAGGATTATCTTATGAAGTAAACCAGTAAACACTGCCTTTATGGTCTTCTTTCACTTATGATGATTTATCACTTACCTACTCTTCTCTTGTACTTCACAAAAAGTCACTGTATGGAAGTCCATCTGTCTATCCATTTCCTTATTGGGGCATCATCACTATTCACACCTTAGAGTGACTGTGAAGAATGCTGCTGGAAACACTAGCCTGAAGGACTGTGTAGACATGTTTTCACATAATATATGTAGAGCCAGGAGTGTTCTCCATTATTTTGGATCTGAGTGGGTGATTAGAAAAGGCCCTCAAATTATACAATATCTTTACACTGGATTTTCTCAAACCTTTAGAGATCATTTCTCCTATTAAAGTTATATCAAGTCAATGAATTCCAAACTAATTCCTATGCCTTCTGGAATATGCAGAAGATGTGTCAAGGGCCTTTTTTCAGCCATAAAAACATGATATTGAACTATGATTTTACATTAAAAATGATATATCAAATCCTGTTACATGTGTATTTCACATAGGTGACAGCACTGTGTGTCACTCAATATCTTGAAAGATCAACTCACAGAAATGTGTCAGTGCTAAACACACATTCCAGACCTGGCACAGTCACTGATTAAACTTGTATATCACTAGCTTTTAGGACTTTTACTGAGGAAGGTAACTCAATCACTGGGTATGGTGAAAGGTTAAGTTGGATTTTTTTTTATTAAGTCATACTGCCTGACAGTGGGTCATATGTAAACAAAATGGAATAAGATTTAACCTTTACAAGTACTGAAATGTCAAGAGTAATGCTGAGGGCATGTGAATGGAGCGAACCTACGGCCCATAAGCTTCAGCCTAATCAGTATTTGCCAGATCACTCCGGCCTCTTCAGACCCTCAAAGGCAAATGTAGATTTTATGCTCACTCAAAATCCAAAAAGCAGCTCTATTATCACAGTAACTGATATTTCTCATCACAGCTTTGTCTACAGTGACAGCAACCACATCTACACTCTCAGAGATATCTTTTGCTGTGCCTACCTTGGGCCAGGCAAACAGACGTGTCCTTGAAGGAGGATACACAAAGTCAGACTTCACAGAGATTACTTAGACATCACTCACTGGACACAAAGTGCCTGCTGTCTACTACCTCCTTAACCCCACAACACCCTGGGAAGTAAGCCCTCCCCATCTGACAGATGAGTAATGGGTTCTCTGACAGGATGCAGGTCTGCTCCTGCCTCCATCATTATGTAACGGAGCTGACACACTCTAGAGCTCTGGCCATGAACATACTAACAGCTACACTCTAGGACCTCCTTGGAAGCTTCTGTGAAACCCATCATCTGTGAACTACTCACTTTCTGCAGCATCTTCTTGAAAT
Organism: Meriones unguiculatus; assembly: GCF_030254825.1. NCBI lineage: Eukaryota > Metazoa > Chordata > Mammalia > Rodentia > Muridae > Meriones > Meriones unguiculatus. The sequence continues at coordinate 83,279,903 of NC_083353.1, forward strand.
TAGAGATGTAGAGTCCAGTCATCAGAGACTGTGACTTCCACCTATTTCATCCTGACTGTCAGTGGATATAGAACAATTTAGTGTATGAACATTAGGAAGGGAGTTGGGAGATGGCTCCCTAGATAAAATGATTTTTGTACATGCATGAAGTTAAGAGATCAGATCCCCAACAGCTGTGTTAAATGTGGCACATAGATTTATGCCTGTATGCCTGCACTGACCTGTCATCCCCTCTCAGAGAGGGATGACACTGCTCCTCTAGTCTAGTTGAAACAGTGGTGCTCAGGTTCAGGGAGAGACTTTGTCTCAACAAATAAGGAGGAGAGAAACAGATGACAACTGAAGATGATCCCTGGTCTCCACACACAAGGAGTCCTCAGCCACATGAGTACAGCACATACCTCTCTCTCTTACAAACACAGAGACAGAGAGACAGATAGAGACAGAGAGACAGATAGAGACAGAGTAAAAGCAGACAGACAGAGACACAGAGAGAGGGAGTCCTAGAGTACCCTCAATACCCCATCTTCAGAGCTTTCCAGAATTTGCGTGTAGGGATAGAGTACCAGGTATAAATGTGACACACCATGCCGGAGTGTAAGGCAGAACTCTGGCCTGTGACAGGCAGAGGAGGGCAGGGTTCAGGATGAGGCTGGACGGTGGTGACCATGTTTTCACAGTAAAAACAGGCTGTGGCTTCCTCCTCCCTGGATGAACACCCCCTGATAACATGTGTGTTCAAAGGCTTATTCAAGGACTGACTCACTTCATATTCAAAAGCTTTTTTTTATTTAATCCTTCCTGATGATGGGCACTTGCCACCTTGTTTTGAAATCGTCTGTACCTTTCTTCTAGAGTTTCCACCCCTCTCAGGAGCGTCCATGATCAATTTTAAACTGGAAATGTACAATATTTGATCATCATATTTCCTCTTTTTTTCTTCCAGGTTTTAAATTCTCTCTGAAAGTTGCTATTTTTCTATCTATTGTATATATTAATTTAGACATCAAGATTAGTTATAATAAAGTATTATTTCCTGATTCTAATGTCTGAGTATTTGAGGGTTTCCTAAATTGACTGTCTTCTCGTGAGTTTCCCAGACTAGTCTTAAACTAAATATGCTCCTTCCTCCTCTCCTGAGTCCTGGGTGTAGCTGTGTGTACCATGGCTTCAGGGGAGACTGAGGCACGGTGCATATAGTATCACTCAGGCAAAACACAGCCTCTTCCTGAATTCTTCATTGAGAATGAGATGTCCATTCCTGCTCTTCAGAGACTCAGGTCCAGTCAGACATGGCCTCAGCCTCAGCTATGTTCCACCTGATCGTGACCACCTCAGCTCTGAGTTTTGCCTCTACTTCTGTTTTTCATTTCATTACTTTTTAGATTTACCTTTAAAATTTACTCACACCTGGAATCCTGAAACATGTACCAGAAACCAGGAAATAAAAAATGAATACTAAATGGAAGCCACATTTTCTCTGATAGGATTACCCCAGGAAAAGGGTTGCCTTTCACAGAGTGTAAAGAAAGCACACTTAGGACCATGGGAAGTCATGGGAGGCTCAGGAGTCCTTATCTCAGAATAGAAACATCACAGTGAATAAAAAATTTTATGAATTAATTCTGAGAAGTGTATTGAGAAAAGTTGGAGTTGTCTATATGTCATAAACTTTTTGATCCCTCTCTCAGGTGTTACAAGGGAACTCAAAGTTTGTGCTCAGCCCTCCCCAGATGGCTGTTACCTAAGACGGAGTGAGTAAGGCAGGTAAGATGCTCCCTGGGGATGCCTCATTTTCTTGCTCCCCAACAGGAACTCCGGACCTTCAACAAATATGAAAACCACAGGCTGCAGAGATGTTAAAGACCCCTTCACCTAAGCTGTACAGGATCTCCTCAGGCGCAGAGCCCTCCCCTGCCACATCCATCTGGGTAAGTGCTCTGCACTCAAGTGCAGAATCAGAAGTCAGGACTCAGGCAGGCTGTGGGAGGAGGAGCACTGGGCTGCAGGGAAGTTTTCAGCATCTGCAGAGGAGACACTGAGCTCTGAACACAGGGGACTGTGTTCTGTTTTCTTCTTAGGATATGTCCTGAATCTCCTGAAAATAGGTTTTTTTTACTAGAAACAGCAATGTTTTATTTCTGTTTGACTGAATTAAATAACTCACAATGAAGCACGATGTTCAATGCTCCTCAGATGCAGTACGTGTTAGTGATTTAAACTTACTTAATATGTCTGCTATGAAAGTTGATTTTTTTCATTTTATATTTTAATTAAAATCTTTACTTTTATTTTTGTCATTTTGTTACAGAAGTATTTGTGATGTGACTACTGTAATTTAAGGAATTAAAATTCCTTCATTGTATTTGGAAGGAAAAATCCTTTCTTGCAGTAACACAATCTACTCAAGGACACCTGATCTTACTTCAAGATTCCCACCAATATTTTCTCCTGAAGTCATTTGTCCCAATTCAGTTTCTTAAACTGCACACTTGACCCTTGGATCATTGTCTGGGCACTAAACAGTAAATCATGTCCTCTAAGAGGACATCCAAGAGGAGGCACTGGAATACTAGGTATTTTATGCACAGTGGACACAAGGTAGGTTCCCCTCCTGCTGTCTAAAAAGCCAGGAAGCAAAACCCAAGAGCTTGAGAGGAACAACGTCTGTGTCCATAAATGTTTCTGATGTTCTGGTCAGAGAATTCAGGGTGTCAGCCAAGCCTCATCCTGTCCTGCTCTGGGCTTGGTTGTCAGGTTTTCTCAGTCTATACCTTTTCATATGTATTTAGTTACAAAACCAAATACAACATCAAATTCTCCTTGGAATATATATCTTGTATATGTGATAAAAGTAGGCATCATTCAATATTTCAGAATCAACTAAAGGATCTGTGACAAACTAAATACAACTCAATTTTTCTGACCTAGCGACAGCCATATTAATACTTTGGTTTTACAATTTTAGGATTTTTTAAAATAAATAACTTTAAAATGGGGTGTAGAGTTGGGTATAGTGACACAGGATTTTAATGCCAGCACTTGAGAGGCAGAGGCAGGTGGATCTCTTTGAATGCAAGGCCAGCCTGGTCTATAAGGTGAGTTGTAGGATGGCCAGAGAACAGAAGAAGACCCCATCTCAAAACAAACAAACAGACTAGTCTTAAACTAAATATGCTCCTTCCTCCTCTCCTGAGTCCTGGGTGCAGCTGTGTGTACCATGGCTTCAGGGGAGACTGAGGCACGGTGCATATAGTATCACTCAGGCAAAACACAGCCTCTTCCTGAATTCTTCATTGAGAATGAGATGTCCATTCCTGCTCTTCAGAGACTCAGGTCCGGTCAGACATGGCCTCAGCCTCAGCTATGTTCCACCTGATCGTGACCACCTCAGCTCTGAGTTTTGCCTCTACTTCTGTTTTTCATTTCATTACTTTTTAGATTTACCTTTAAAATATAAAGCAAAACAAAAACATAAAAATATAAAGCAAAACAAAAACTGGGTGATGGAAGTAGATAATTTGTAAAAATATTAAGTTATGTGGACTTTCTACATTTGAGCCAAAAGTTGACAAAATGAAAATTTCCATATTCAATTGATGTACTAAGATATTTGCAGCTATTAAAAGAGGCCAAGAATATATGAGGAAATGAAAAAAATAATACAACTGATACAGGTAGAAAATTCGAGAAGAGAGTGAGATGTGTGGGTGTGTGTCTATTGTCTTAGCTATCAGGAGGCTGAAGTGCCAGAGTCACAAATTCAAGTCCTGCCTTTGCTACGTAATAAAATCTACTCCAGCATTCACTGCTATGTCTCAAGAACAGAAGACAGGAACAAGCCCTCCAAAAATAAGATATACAAGCAGCAAAGAGGCTCATGAAAAGATTTACTTGAACAAGGTGAATAACATTAGAGCCACAGTGAGATGCTTGTCAGTCATCAGAACAGCATCAGTCACTGACTGTCAGAGGGAAAGACAAACCCAGAACCTTTTGGGAAAGGTGTGGCAGATCTTGCTTCATCACACACTCTCCATATGAACCAGAAATCACACTCCTTGTTCTACATAAATCATGTGAAAACATATGCCCATATAAGCTTTCAGGCTCATGTTTCCAGAGACGTTCTTCATAGTCACTGTAAAGTGTGAAGAATGATGATGCCCCAACAAAGGAATGGATGGACAGATGGACTTCCATACAATGACTTCCTGTGCAGGGAGAGAGAAAGTAGGCTAGTGATAAATCATATTTTTAAATTTAACTTTATTTTTATGATTTATTCGCTTTACATTACAATTGCAGCCTCCTCACTTGTCTCCTCCCTATCCTACCCTCCCGCCTCTCTCCCCACTCCATTACCTTCTCTTATTTCTCATAAGAATCTGGAAACAACCTAGATGACCCTCCACTGAAGAATGGATACAGAAATTGTGGCACATTTACACAATGGACTACCACTCAGCTATTAAAAACAAGGATATCATACAATTTGCAGTATGTTGCCTATGTCTTCAGACCGATGCTGTGCACATGTTTCTCAGAGATGGACCCAAGTGTTGGAGGAGAGCCTTGTACACCATGTTTTGCGATGCTGATTTCAGTGCCCTGAGGTATGATTACCTCCTTGGCATCACATTCATTGTTATGAATGTTGAACCATCTCCTGTACCCGTGTGATGTAAGGAATGTTCCAAAATTATCCATGATTGGTTAAATAAAGTTGCCTATACTCCTAGGCAGGGCATTAGTTAGGGAGGCATGGCCAAGGTTCATGCACTAGGAAGAGTAGAGGATCAAGGGAAGGAGGAGAAGGAGACAGGTATGGGAGAAAAAAGAAAGAAGCAGAGTATCCATGGGGTAGCATGGAGAGAAGCACATGGCTAGATAGGCTTGGCTGGGGAAAAGCAGCACAAATAAGAAGCATGTGCAAGTATTTATGGATTATTGATGGGAAGTAGCCCAGATAGGTATGATTAGAGAAACTGGCATAGGATGTAGGCCTGGGAGATAAAGGGTAGATTAGGTGGTTAGTATCTGCCTTGCACCACATGATATAAGGGGGGAAATGGGGAAGGGAAGCATACACAAACACACACGCACACAACACCAACACCAAAATAACAGGAATTAACAATAATTGGTCATTAATATCTCTCAACATCGGTGGACTCAATCCCCCAATAAAAAGGCATAGGCTAACAAAATGAATGCTAAATCAGGATCCATCATTCTGTTGCATACAAGAAACAGACCTCAGCAACAAAGACATTACCTCAAAGTAAAGGGATAGCAAAAGGTTCTCCAGACAAATGGACCCAAGAAGCAAGCTGGAGTAGCCATTCTAATATCTAATAAGACAGATTTTCAACCAAAATTAATCAAAAGAGGTGAGAAAAGACACTTGATACCTATCAAAGGAAAAATCAACCAGGATGACATCTCAAGTTTGAACACATATGCCCCAAATGTACTGACACCCACATTTGTTAAAGAAACATTACTAAAGCTTAAATCACACATTGAACCCCACACATTAATAGTAAGAGACTTCAACACCCATCTCTTACCAATGGACAGATGATCGAGATAGAAACCAAACAGAGAAATAATCAAACTAACCAATGTTTTTAATCAAATGGGCCTAACAGATATCTATAGAACATTCCATACAAACACAAAAGAATATGCCTTCTTCTCAACACCCCTGAACCTTCTCTAAACTTGACTACACAGTTGGTAACAAAGAAAACCTTAACAGATACAAAAAAAAAAAAAAAAACTGAAATAACACCTTGTATTTTATCACACCACCATGGATTAAAACTGAACTTCAACAACAACAGAAACAACATAAAGCCTACAAATTCATGGAAACTGAACAACTCTATACTCAATGACCACTATATCAGAAAGGAAATGAAGAAAGAAATTGAAGACTTTCTAGAATTCAATGAAAATGAAGGTATAAGAGAAAGTGGTGCTAACAGGAAAGTTCATAGCACTAAGTGTCTTCTTAAAAGATTGAAGAGATCTCATACTACCAATTTAAAAGCACACATGAAAATTCTAGAAGAAAAAGAAGCAAACAAGAGGAGTAGATGGCAGGAAATAATCAAAATCAGGACTGAAATCAATTAGAAACAAAGAAAACAATACAAAGAATAATAAAAATTAAAAAAAAAACAAGAGCCAGATCTTTGAGAAAACCAAGAAGATTGACATACCCTTAGTCAAACTAACCAAAAGGCAGAGAAACAGTATCCAAATTAACAATGTCAGAAATTAAAATGGGGACATAACAAGAGACACTGGTGAAATCCAAACAATTATTAGGTCTGATTTCAAAATCCTGTACTCCACAGCATTTGAATATTGTTAATTTTCTTGATAGGTACCATATATTAACTTTAAATCAAGATCAGGTAAACAATTTAAATTGGCCTATAAACCCTAAAGAAATAAAACAATCATTGAAAAAAAAAAGCAAGCCCTGGGCCAGATGGTTTTATTTAGCACAGAATTCTACCTGACATTCAAAGACAAGCTAATACCTATAGTCCTCAAACTATTCCACAAAACAGAAACAGAAGGAACATTGTCAAACTCATACCTAAACCACATAAAGATCCAACAAAGAAAGAGAATTCCATACCAATCTAGGAAGAACACTGATGCAAAAATTCTCAATAAAATACTTGCAAACTGAATCCAAGAATACATCAAAAACATCATCCGCCATGATCAAGTAAACTTCATCCCAGGGGTGCAGGGGTTATTTAACATATGAAAATCCATCAATGTAATCCACCACATAAACAAATTGAAAGAAAAAAAAAACATGATCATATCATTAGATGCTGAAAAAGCATTTTATACAAATCCAATACCTCTTCATGTTAAAAGTTTTGGGGAGAGGGGCTGGAGAGATGGCTCAGAGGTTAAGAACACTGGATGGTCTTTCAAAGGTCCTGAGTTCAATTCCCAGCAACCATATGATGGCTCATAACCATCTACAGTAAGATCTGGTGCCCTCTTCTGGTGTGCAGGCACATATGCAGGCAGAATACTGTATAAAAGTCTTGGAGAGATCAGGAATAGAAGGCACATACCTAAACATAATAAAGGTAATATATAGCAAGCCAATAGGCAACATCAAATCAAATGAAGAGAAACTTAAAGCAATTCCACTAAAATCCAGGATGAGACAAGGGTGCCTGTTCTTTGTGTATATTCAATACAGTACTTGAAGTTCTAGATAGAGCAATAAGACAACTAAAGGAGATCAAGGGGATACAAATTGGAAAGGAAAAAGTCAAAGTTTTGCTAGTCACAGATGATATTTGATATACATAATTGGCCCCTAAATTTCTACCAGTGAACTCTTACTGCTGATAAACACTTTCAGCAAAATGACTGGATACAAAATCAACTCAAAATGATCAGTAGTCCTCCTTTATACAAGCAATAAATGAGCTGAGAAAGAAACAACAGGGAAACAGCCTTCACAATAGCTACAAATAATATAAAATATCTAACTCTAACCAAGCAAGTGAAATTCTTGTATGACAAGAACTTTAAATCCTTGAAGAAAGAAATTGGAAAGACATTAGAACATGGAAAGATCTCCCATGCTCATGGATCGGTAGAATTAACATAGTATAAATGGTCATCTTATCAAAAACAATCTACAGATTCAATGCGATTCCCATCAAAATTGAAACAGAACTTTTTAAGACCTTGAAAAAGCAACTCTCAAATACATATGGAAACATAAAAGACTCAGAATAGCTTAAACAATTCTGTACAATAAAAGAACTTCTGTAGGTATCAACATCCCAGATTTCAAGATATACCACAGAGCAATAGTAATAAAAACTGCATGGTACTGGTATAAAAACAGACAGGTTGATTAATGGAATTAATCAATGACTCAGAAGTAAACACACATACCTATGGACACCTGACTTTTTAGAAAGAAGCCAAAACCTTACAATGGAAAAAGAAAAACACTGTTAGCAAATGGTTCTGGTCTAATTAGATGTCTGCATACAGAAGAATGCAAATAGATCTATATCACCCTGCACAAAACTCAAGTCCAAGTGGATTAAAGACCTCAACATAAAACCAATACATTAAATCTATTAGAAGAGAAAGTGGGGGAAAGCCTGGAACTTATTGGCATAGGAAAACATTTCCTCAACAGAACACCAACAGCTCAAGCTCTAAGATCAGCAGTTAATAAATGGGACCTCATGAAACCGAAAAGCTTCTGTAAGGCCACTGTCAATAGAACAAAACAGCAGCCTACAGATTGGGAAAAGATCTTCACCAACCCTACATCTAACAGAGGGCTAATATCCAAAATATATAAAGAACCCAAGAAATTAAATACCAACAAAACAAATGACCCAATTAAAAAAAATGGGGTGCAGAGTTAAACAAAATTCTCAACAAATGAAACTCTAATGGCTGAGAAGCACCTAAAGCAATGTTCAACATCCTTAGTTAACAGGGAAGTGCAAATCAAAATGGCTCTGAGATTCCATATAACACCAGTCGGAATGGCTAAGAGCTAAGACTCAAGTGACAACACATGCTAGCAAGGATGTGCATAAAAGGGAACACTTCTCCATCGCTGGTAGGAATACAAACTTCAACAGCCACTTTGGAAATAAAATCTGTTGCTTTCTGAGAAAATTGGGAATAGTTCTATGTCAAGACCCAGCTGTACCACTCTTGGACATATACTCAAAAGATGTTCCACAGTACAACAAGGACATTTACTCAACCGTGTTCACAGCAGCTTTATTTGTAATAGCCAGAAACTGGAAACAACCCAGATGTCACTCAACTGGGTTGAAAACTGGATAGACATTTACACAATAGGATACTACTCAGCTAGTAAAGACAAGAAAAATACAATTAGCAGGCAAATGGATGGAGCTAGAAAAAATCATCCTGAGTGAGGTAACCTAGACCCAGAAAGACACACATGGTATGTACTCACTTATAAGTGGATATTAGCCATATAATACAGGATAACCATACCACAATCCACAAACCCAAGGGAGCCAAGTAACAAGAAGGGCCCAGGGAGGATACTTGAATCCCACTCAGAAGAGCAAATAGAATGGGTGTTGAAAGTGGGTGCAGAGAGGAAACTGGATGAGAGAAGGTGTAAGGAGGGGTACGAGAGTGGGGATCAGATGTGGAAAGATAGGGGATGGGAGGTGAGAGGGCAGAGAGAAAGAAGGGAAACCAAGGTGGGAGGACATCTCTGAGACAAACTGGAGTCCTATGACAGAGTAGGCTCCTGGGAGGATATGGGGGTGACTAGCTGAGACTCCTTACTGCAGGTGACATGGAGACTGAAGGGGCCACCTCCTAGCCAGGCAGGGCTCCCAGTGGAGGGATGGGACCAACAATCCACCCACAAAGCCTTTGACCCAAAATCTACCCTGCCTACATTTGTGCAGGATTAAAGATGGAGCAGAGAAAGATAGAACAGCCAACAAATGACTGGCCCAACCCGAGACCTACCCCACAGGAGAAAGCCAACCCCCAAGACTATTAATGATACTCTTCTGTGCTTGCAGACAGGAAGCTAGCATGACTTCCCTGAGAGGCTCCACCCATCAGTGGAATGAAACAGATGCTGAGTCCCATAGCCAAACATTAGGGAGACCTATGGGAATCTTGTGGAGGAGTGTGGAGAATGATAGAAGGTCCCAGAGAGGACAAGAATCCCTCAAGAAGACAAACAGTGTCAACTAACCTAGGTCCAATGGGGCTTACAGGGGCTGAAGCACCAACCAAAGAACATGCATGGACTGGACCTAGGCACATGACACATGATACATACGGATTGGCAGCTTGGTCCTCATGTGTGTTCTTCAGTAACAATGGGAGTGTGGGTCATATGTGACATGGACTTTGTTGCCTGCTTTGAGATCACTTTTCACCTATCTGTGCTGCCTTGCCTGGCCTCAATGGAAGATGATGTGCTAAGTCCTGATTCAACTTGATGGGTCCAGGGTAGGTTTGTAAGGGGGTACCCCTTTTCTGAGGAGAAGGGGAGGGGTTAAGGAGGAAGAGAGTAGAAGAGTGGAACTGGAAGGAGAGTAGAGGGGGGCTATGATAGGGATATAAAGTCAGCAAATTTATAAAAAAAATAAAATGGCAGGTGTCTGTCTTTTATTGATTATAATAATGGGTTAGATAACATTACTGTAATATTTATAGGCTTTTCAATAACAACAATATTAGCCATGTTTTTTTATTTCCTACAACACCTAAGGGTGTCTTTGTGCTGTCATCGTTTTTTTTTCTTTTTTTTTTTTCAGTTTCCTTCTCCAATCCCAGTGTTCAGCTGTAGTAAAGAGAAGAGTCTGTCTTTCCTCTGTCAGCCTCAATGCAACAGCCTTGTTGTAGTTGGCTGTAAATGGGAGGTTGATTGTCTGGCGTTCTCTTTATGAAAAAGTTATTTGCAAACAATCAGTTTTATCTCTTCCTTTCCCACCTTCATTTCTTCTTTTCCCATTTAGTGTTTCTCCTGTTTAATGTTATTACAGGGCCAATGAAATAGCCTAGCAGGTAAAGCCTGGTGACCTGGGTTTGATCCCAAGAAACCGTAGAAAGATCTGATTCTTACAAGTTGTCCTCTGATCTACATGCCTGTGTTGTGGCATGTGTCCAGAGATGACACTTGGCATTCCACTGTTAATCATGGCTTTGACTCTTCACAGTTTCCCAACTGTTCTTTATCAGGCTGGGATAATTCTCCTGTTACTTGTTTTATCATAAATGGGTCATGAATTTTGTCAAATTCTTTTCCTGTATCAGTTGATAAAATTCTATGTCTTTTCTTTATCTGTTGAGATGGATTCTATTTGCTGATTGTCACCCTCCAGCCTGGTTAAACACCTGGAGTGACTCACACTTGTTGTTGATATACGTATCTTAAAGATCTTGACAAATTTTAAAGAATACTAAATGCTTGAGAAGGAAGTGGAGTCTGTGATGAATACCTGTTCTCTTAGTGTATACAATCACAATGTTTCTTCAGGAAAACTTCTTAACTAAAGTTTACTGTAAAAATTACAAGTGAATGGCATTAACTCCTAAACATAATAAAAGATGTATCATAGATGCAAAACCAACTAATCTGTTTTCGAGTTTACACTCATCCACTTTTGCTTGGGTGATACAGTAGAATGCATTTCTTTGGTAATACAAACAAACACACACATACACACACACACATACACACACACACACACACACACACCACTGAAATAATGTGTCTATGATTTTATTCAGTCCATTGAGACTCAGTGCTGGGTAGGACTAGAATTATCCATAAAAATGTAAGCCTTCCACTTCAATTTGCCAACAACTGTAGAAGTTTTACAATGCACTTGACTCAAGAGGAAGTAGTAGTTGGCAGTACTTTCTGTAACACCTGGTGATCTTTAATGCGTATGAAAGCTTAGGTACTAAAAGGGCCCAGCAATGGATGTACTCTCTAGCAGAGAAACCACAGGACAGATGATGTTAATGGTGGTGAAATCCTTTCCAGTGTTTCTCAGGAATTTGTCTGTGGTTCTTCCCTTCAAATATGGGGGGAGGGGAACAATAGACTGTGTTATTAAAGAAGCCCCCTTTCTCTAATTGGTATCTCATCTAAGGCCCCACTCATTTTCCACATCCTCGGGTTCTTTCTTGAACAGAGGCCAAAACCAGCTGATTTTCTTATTCTGACTGTGCTGAGCCAAATTCTCAACTTAGTTTTAGTTCTATCTCTATAATAGTTATTAGTCAATATGGTTATTTTTCTTCTGTGTTTACTGGCCATTTGAACCCCATCTCTTAAGAACTGAATTCTAGTTATTCATTTTTTGTGTCTTCTTAATTAACAGACATTAATTCTGTTGTGCTCTGTAATAAGGCCCTGTTCCACCACATGCTATAAACAAGCTCTCCTAGGATGGTCATCCAGTAATGACCTTCAGCCCTCATCCTGTTCCCTCAGACTCTGAGATATGAGAGAAGTCTGGCTGGGCAGAGTAGCAAAGGCTCAGATCAATGGCATCATCAAGAGGTGCCAGCCAGCCTAGGTCTTGGTCCCTGAGCACTGTCTTCTGACACAGCCCCCTTCAGTACAGACAGTTTCTGTGCAGCTCTGAACACTTGGATGCTTCACTGACATCTGCCTAAGATCAGAAGAAGAGAAACGGCCTAAAAATGAGTATGTGTGAAAAGTAACTTCCAAGCAACTCACATGGTAATTAATAAGTATCAAATGGAAAGGGAAAGCACACAGGCACGTTTCTTCCATGGTATAAACAGCCTTCACAGGTTTCAGAAACAGACTCCCCATGTTCATCTTCCTCATGGTGCAGGTGGTTTGGCCCAGGTCTTCTTCAGTTTCCTCTTCAGCAGCACATGGTGGGACCCACACACACTGCCAGGCCTAGTCCTTGCTGCTTGTTACTAGTCTCCAGGCTATCCACAGAGCCATCAGCCCTTCTATTTTTCTTACACTGCACAGGGTCTTTCCTAAAGATGCTGTGAGACTTCTGAGAGATGACTGTGGGGCTGTACTAAAATGGAAAACTGTGTCAGTCACTGTGTGGGTGCAGACAACAGCCCCCTTCTCTCCACAACTGTGCCCTGCAGCAGCTGTTTCCCCGGTCATCCACACAGATTCCCTGTCCTGGAGAGAGAACAGGACGGAGCAGACCCATGGGACACCAGACCAACTTGTGTTCACTCTGGGTTGGCAATGTATACTCAGAAAGCAGATGAAAGGGTCAGGAAGGTCCTGGAACATGAAGCTACTGCTTGGATGAGATTCTGCATCCATGTGGTCCACACCCATGGCCTGGAGAATGATGTGGCTTCTAGTCTGTCCCACGTTATCAACTGTCAGGAGTCACCTGTGAGCCTGAGTCTCTGTGACCTGATTAGCTCCAGCTACCTATTCAGTTCCTGGCAGAGATATGTGACTTTGGGCCTATGGCTGTAGAGCAAGGAAAACTTACAACCTGCCAGATTCAGGAACCCTGTTTCTCTCTTTGATCCCCTGTAGAGGGGGCGTCTGCCTGCCTCACTTCCTCTGGGTGAACATCCACAATCTCTCTCCCCAAAGTCCCCACAGTCACACCTGGGCTCATGCTTCACATGTCTAACCAAGGCCTCCAGCTCCCTTGTTGTCAAGCCTATGATGACAAATTGTGGTGGCAGGTATGGTGAGCAGAATAGCCAGAAAACAGAGAGCAGGAACAGGATGAGACCAGGATCAAAACATACCCATACAAGTCACATCCTTTTGACTAACCTTTAATAGTTCTGCCATTTACCAGTAAGCATTTGAATTATCACCCACAACATGTGCATCTAGACTGTGTCTAAGGACCCACAAGCATCCCATGAGCTATGAATGTATTCTAACACATCCGTACATGCTGTTCATCACAATGTCAAAATGTGGATGGACTCCTCCGAACATGAAGATTATACCGGACACAGGTGTGTGAGATTCTATATTTCCTGGAATCTCCCAATCCTCAGAGCGTGGGTCAGTGATTCAGACCATCAGGAAGCATTGGGAGCCAGCAAAAAAAGGTCACAAGTACAGCATTAAAGTGAGACATTGTGGAAAAAACAAACAAACAAAAAAAAAAAAAAAACCACCTCAAGATCTGAGATGCAGCACTGCAGTGGAACTATGTCTCCCATATGCCTCACCATGGGGCCAGTCCCCAGTTATACATACCACTCCACCTCTCTTCCCCAACACAAGTGTAGAGGAGTGTGGGTGTAATGATTATAGTTACAGAGACTGTCTTGGGAGGAGGAGAACCAGAGGACAGACAAGAGGCTCTCAGGGGAGTCAGAAACAGCTATGGTGGATCACATAGCCATGAAGAGGTAATGCATTCATACACTAGGGCCACTCTACTGTTCACCTGTGTGCCTCAGTTTCTATGCCTCAGCCTGGGTAGGCTCCCAATACTAGTTATGATTGTTATCATTTTGGTATAACAATGTTGGGGAGATGTGAGTTCAAAAGCTCATTTGCCCAGTCCGTATTCATCATGTACTCAGTCCCTGCACAGCACTGAGGCCCTGGAAGATAAAACATGAATGTTGTAGATCCCACTCATTAGAGATCACCACCTGTATGAAGCCCTTCTCTTCCCACTCCATCCCCCAGCTCCCTGCAGCCCCACCAGGCACTGCTGTGACACCCATGACTTCCACACCTTGTGTGGGAAGACATTGGGACAAACGCAGAAAGAGGCTCAGAAAATGTCACAGAAAGGGGACTGAAGAAATGAATGTCACTCAGAGAAGGTCACTTGAGTGTTAAGTCACCGAAGTCAGACAGTTGCAGAATATTTGATCCCACTGTGAACTGTAAAAATCTGTTTCTTGTTTGGTGTGGTTCCACCCTCACACACACCTGGAATCCAAGAACTTTCTGTTTATTGTAAACAGGTGATTAGGTTGTGGCTCAGCCCTAGCACACTTTAATCCAAGTGCTTTCTGTACACAGGATTTAATAAAGTTCACCCTAGGTCAAGAGTCGGAGCAAGAAACCAGCTGACAGGGATTAAATAATAAGCAGAGACTTGGAAAGGAGGGTATTTAAGACAGTGTGGAGAAGAATAAAGAGCTCTTTGGCTTTTAGCTTTTAGCTTTTTTCTCCTAGCCTGTCCGGTGAGCTAGCAGGCCTTTTCCTTCTGGGACATGAGCCGAGTCAACAGACTTTTTCTTTCTGCGACATCGGCTGAGTAGGAAAATTTGCTACGTGCTTTCTCTAACTCTCTGAGCTAGTAGGTTTTCACCCCAGCCTTTGACTCCTGGGTCTTTATTGGTAAAATAGAATGGTTGGGATTTTCTTTTTTTTTATAACAATATCAGATATTATTCTTCAATCCCACCTTCTCCCCAAAACCTACATTCTTCCGGATGGTTTCCAGGAGCCTGGGAGAAGACAACTGAGACCATGCTTGATTCTTACTCCAACTTTACTTTTTCAGAACCTTAGTAAATGTCCTACAACTGGAGCTGTTGGGTGACAGTCACATCAAGGACAGAAATCTACCTGCAACCTTTGAGCATTGACAGGATGGGAAGAGAGGACACTACTCAGGTCTAGAGGAAGCAAACTATGGGATATAAAGAGATAGACTGAGGCAATGCTGCCTGAGGAGGCCCAGGGAGGAACTGGAGGAGGCCCAGAGACTCCACATAAGGAAGAGCTGATCCACCCCTCCTCCTGTTGCTGCCACATGCTGCTGCTCTGCCCCCAAAGCAGATTCCAAAGCAAAACTGGCCTCCACCACAGTCTCTTCTCTGCACTGGCTGGCCACACCCCAAGTCCCTCCAGGACCCTGCTCTTTCAGGGTCTTCACTTTGGTCCTACTTGTCCATGACCTCTGGCCCATCTTGAACATGCAGCTCTTTCTGCTAGCTAGCTGACCAGTGTCCTCAGGGCAGCCTGTCCACAGAGAAGTACCCTGAATTTGGGGGATAGCTTCAGAGGCTAGGTTTAAGATCTCAACAGAGCCTTGGGAAGGCTCCTGTCCCTCGATTTCTTCCTGTAAATTGATCTGGCAGCAGTCCCCTCACAGCCATGCTGAACTAGATCAGCCTCAAACACCTGGCGCTTGCTTGCTGTGAGAGGCTGTGGCTGTTGGTTCTAGAAGTGAAAGCTGGGCTCACAGCGTGATCAACTTAGTGGAAGAATACTACATAGATCAAAAACAGAGGTGGAGGAGGCTAGATGATCAAGGGGTCAGCATTGAGAGAGGAAATAAAGCACTCCATGTTCAGATGAGACTTTTTCAAGTTTTGAGCTACTTTGGTTCCCAGGACTCATGCGCATGTACCTTACTTTGTCTTTGTGGGCAGGACGACAGTTGACTGCCCTACAGAGAACTTCCACAGGGCTCTGCTGGGGTCTTGCAATTCTAATTCTCCTGAACTTAACCTTGACACAAATGGGATAGCATGACCTGTAGTCATCTAGAGGTGACAGATACCTAAAGCTCATCCTTTGTGAAGACTATCCCCCCCAAGCCCAGAAACTTGAACAGGAGGACAGACAAGCAGGTGGGGATAGGAAAGGGCAGTATGACCTTTTCCTCAGGAAGGGACCAGCCTTTTCAGACCCAGCAGGCTCAATGTCTCACATTAAATGCTGTGAAAGGCATTGTTTCTGGTCACAAAATGCTGTGTCAGGTCACATTTCCCCATGACTAACTGGGACTCGCCTGCACAGGCCTGCCTTGGCATTCACACCTTCCCAAAGAACTTCCGGGTTGTGCATGTGGACACAACAGCAGCCTGAAGTTCCAGCTTGGCTCACTGCTGTGGTGGTCTCAGTCCTTACCAGGCTGAACTCACCCTATGGTTCTTCATCCTCAAGGCTGAAGGGCTGCCCCCTCGACACTTAAGAGCAGGGAAACATGACAGGGAATCCCTTAATGACTTAGAGACACACAGAGCTTACACCTCGCCAGGTGATAGCTGCCCAACTGATTCCTTGGGTCTTGACCTTTGTCTCTTTTACCACGACTTCTCCCTCCCCCTGCCCCAGCTCTGGTCACTACCTTTTGTGGTCCACATACACTCCAAGTTCTACATGAGTGAGTACTGAGGACTTGTCCTCTTGGGGTGACAAACACATAAAGTCACACACTCCACGCAGGTGCACAGTTATCTGATGCCAGTTGAAAAACACAGAACAGCACAGATGAGGTCAAATTCATCTCACTGCCTCACCTCCTGGCTTTGGGTATCATGCCACTCTCCTGTCCTCTGACTGGAACCACTTTGTTCCTGGAGACCTGACTTTGCCTCTGGACTGGCACGCAGCAGCACAGTTTTGTTGCCCAGTCCACGACCCTCCTCATCACCCTCTTCCAGCCTGGGCAGTATCCATGGATACAGGTTACCATCACACTTTCAGGATGCTCACTGGGCAAGGACATTGGTTCTGGCGATAGATCTCCAGAGGATGTGCTTCTCTCTGTTGTATGAGCACTCTTCTCAGTCAGAGCCTGAAGTTTCTCCCTGGGAAGTGAGTTGTTTTCTGGTCGTGTGCCCTGCAAGCCCACATGGCTCTCTGGCCCAGCCTCACAGCTACTCTTGAAATGGGTGCAGAGGGCAACCTCATCACCATGATGGCAGGCTTCCCTGAAACAAGAGATGGTCCTCTTCTTCAGGGAGCATTGGGGAGTAGCAGGCATGATGGCCCTTTTTCCCATCCTTAAATGTGTCTCATCCTCAGGAAGCTGACATTTATAGAGGGAGGTGTGAAGGGCAGGATCACTGATTCTCCTGTTCAGGGGAAGGGGGGAGGCAGAAAGTTCTGCAGGGGTCACACAAGGTAAAACTTCCAGCTGCCCAGGCTTCACTTGGTTCTCCTGGCTATCCTCACAGGAGTTCTTGTGTTGTAATATCAGATATGTAGCCATTGCTTCATTGAAGGTTTGAGCTTTTAAAGATTCCAGGACCTCATATGGGTCATACCCTAAATCAGCCATGTTGATTAAGATAATGGGGTTTGGGAGACTGGGAAACTCTTCCAAGGAAAACTCAATGGAAGGCACCTCACCTTGTGCAAGCCATGGGTGGTGCATGATGCAGTCTATAGTGGCCCTCTTGCTGGGGTCCAGGGTGAGTAACTGTCTGATTATGTTTAGCACATTTGCAGAAAGGTGAGATGGGCTGTAGTATTTCGCACACAGGATCTTCTGCTTTATCCCAGGATTAGTAGGTGCTTGAAAAGGGAGGCAGCCTGTAGTCATAAAGTAGAGGAGGACTCCCAGGCTCCACATGTCAGCTGCAGGACCATCATAGTCTTTTCCTTGCAAGAGCTCTGGGGCACAAAATGGGAGGCTGCAAATGAAAGAGTGCAGCTTCTGTCCAGGATTCACCTGAATGCTCAACCCAAAGTCACTGAGTTTGATGTTGCCCTCGCTATCCATTAGGATATTCTCTGGCCTCAGATCTCTGTGCACCACACCTTTTGAATGACAGTAATGCACAGCGCTCCCAATCTGCTGGAAAAATCGGCGGGCTTCCTGTTCCTGCAGATGGCCGTCCTCCTGGATCCTGTCCAGCAGCCCTCTTCCATTCACATACTCCATCACAAGGTAGGTGTTGACTTCAGTGTCAATTATCTGATAAAGTTGGATGATATTGGGATGGTTGAGGGACTTCATGATTTCAATTTCTGATGTGACAATGGAGGAGTTCTTTGGCAGGACTTTCAAGGCCACCTGGGTCTGGGTGAGAAGGTGCCAGGCAAGCTTCACTTCCCCAAAGCTGCCTTGGCAGATGGTGTTCAAGATCTTGTAGCTATTTCTGAGGAGTGCCTCTTCAGGAACTGTGACCTTGAGGTCCATCACCACCATTATCACACCAATTAACAGTGCTAGGTTAAAAATTAAAATAACTGAAATCAATTCTCAGAGGGAAGTGTGGCTCTAATTCCCACATCAGGAAGGCAGAATGGGCAGTACTGTTGGTACCAGCCAGCCTGCTGCACCCACTGTGAGCCTATAAACAAGTGGCCCTAAAAGAAACATATCTCACATAGAAAACTTAGTGATGCTCCTTAAGGCCACAGAAAACCAAAGCAAACCAAGAAAAAAGAAAGAGAGAGAGAAAGAGAGAAAGAGAGAGAGAGAAAGAAAGAAAGAAAGAAAGAAAGAAAGAAGGAAGGAAGGAAGGAAGGAAGGAAGGAAGGAAGGAAGGAAGGAAGAAAGAAAGAAAGAAAGAAAGAAAGAAAGAAAGAAAGAAAGAAAGAAAGAAAGAAAGAATTTGCGGATGAAGAATTGGCGAGACGGAGTAACTGAGGCAAGAGCTGAGCTGAAAGCCTGACCACAACTCACAGAGAAAGTGAATAAAATAAGAGACAAGAAAGGCTACCGGATTATAGCTGATAGTGCTGACATCCAGAGCATCTGTGGGACTATTTTGAAAACCTACATTCCAGTAAACTGGAAAGTCTGGAAGAAAAGGCTAGGTTTCTAGACACACACAGCCCACCAACATCAAACCAAGACAAAATTCCTTATCAAGTACAAGCAGCAAGATCAAAGTGATTAAACAACCTCCCAGAAAAGCCCTGATCCAGAAGGATTCACTGAGGAATCTGAAGACCTTTTACAGAAGGACTACAACAACACCAAGCATTTTGAAAAAATAAAATGGAAAGTGCTTACCCTACACACCGAGGGATATCCTGTTATCAAAGTTGTACAGAGACACAATCAAAGAGGAAACTATAAGCAAATTTCTAGGACAAACGTAGATATGAACATCTTTTATAAGAATACTTAATACACTAAATTCAATAACACATTAAGAAAGCCATACTTTAGACCAAGATGAGTTCACCAAGAAACCCAAAGAGAAGTATGCTGCAACATACATGAATTGATAACAGGGAGAGACAGACAGACAAGAGAGAGAGATAGATAGATAGAGGCAGAGAGTGAGAGAGAAGAGAGGGAGGCAATGGAACCAAGTATAAGACTGACACAGTTAGCCATAAAGAACAACTGTCATTTCCAGGAAAATGAATGCAACTACAGATCATGTGTTATGTGTAATCTTGATCTAAAAACCTACACAGGGCTGAGCCAGGTGGCTCAGACAGTAAAGGTGCCAACCAAGCCTGACAAGTTGAGTTCCATCCCTGGAACCCACAGTGAAAGGAGAGAACTGACTCTCAAACATTATCCTCCTAAATTTACCTGTATGCTGTAATATATGCACAAACAGACAAAAAAATGTAAAACAAACCAAAAAAAAACCCTCAATACCTACCTATATACTAACTCCTAAAGCCCTAAAACCAAACCAAAAAGCCATGAAACAAACTTACTATGTCAAAGCCCAGCAGATCACCAGTGTCAAATGCAACAAATCTCCAATGTCCAAGTCTACAACCCTCCAACCAAAAGCTGGCCACAGCCCACCCACACTTCTTAGGAGCATTGCTCACAATGGCTCCATGTGATGTCAGAGCAAGGGGAAAAAAGTAATCCCAATCAGGCACACCCCACTGAGGGATTCACATTTTTCCATCGGCAGGACTATATTAGGCTTCTCATCATTGCGAGCAAAGACCTGAAAAGAAGCAACATAGAGGAAGAAGGAATTCCTTGGAGTCATGCTTTGAGGGAGCAAGGGAGACACTGTTGA
Organism: Meriones unguiculatus; assembly: GCF_030254825.1. Taxonomy (NCBI): domain Eukaryota; kingdom Metazoa; phylum Chordata; class Mammalia; order Rodentia; family Muridae; genus Meriones; species Meriones unguiculatus. Next base: position 83,300,138 of record NC_083353.1, read on the forward strand.
CTATTCATGCTCACCCCAGTGGCAGGGAAGGCTTTCCCATTGTAAACTTTGTATACTTTGCAGGAAAAGCGTCCAAACCCCTGCCTGAGGAGCTCTAGCAGCCACGTCTGGCTACTTCAAGTTTTGCTTCTGGGCTGGCCCTACACCCTTCTTCAGCTCCCCTGGATGCCAGCCCCTGTGGTCCCTGAAAGCGGTGCTCGGATCTTTGGGCTGTGCTGCTGGCCTCTCTGCACTTTTGAACAGCAACAGCTCAGGACTCCAGAGTGGCTGAGGCTAAATCTCCCCAGCCCTAGGACCAGACATCTGGAGAAACTGAGAAGCTGAAGCCACAGAGAAGGAAACAGCATCTGAGGCCTCAGTTATAGCTGCTGCAGACAGGGAACTCTGGGCAAGGGAGGCCTGTCCAACTGGAGGTTAGTCTGTGAGCTTCAGCACCATCTTTGTGGCAAATAATGTATAAACCTAACAGTTCCTCCAAGACAGAGCTTTACACGGTCTGCCACTGCCAGCTAGGGAGAGGACCAGGAATCTGACATCTTAGTATGAATTTATAGTTTAGCTAAGGAAAGTTGTTCTGTTTAGTTTTGGAGTTCAAGTCTGTGTAAACCCTTTGAGGCATGAGTTAATAGGCCCCTCCCTAACACCTCTCTAACAATCATATTGACCACCTTTAGCCCCTCAGTGGGATGCCTCCCAGATTTATGCTAATTTTAGGGGGAAAGTCTGAACAAAAACCCACCAATCCCTAAGTTCCCCCATGCTCAGGACTTGAAATCCCATAAATCCTCACTCTGGAACTCTGCCCTAGAAAGCTGCACACCCTAAAAGCTCCTATATAAAGGCTGTGTTTGCTCAGTTCTCTGCTGTCTTCTCCTGGGAGTTCCTGGGAGCAGAAGCAGCCATTTCTGGATTCATCCCTCCTCTCCTGGGTTCATCCCTCTTCTCCTGAATTCATCCCTCCAATGAATCTCTTTTAAGAGATTTGCTACCTGGTGTGACTCTTGCATTGGAAGAAGCCAAGAGATCCAGAAGAGAAGAAGTGAAGAAGGAGCTGGGCTTAGGATCCTGAGCTCCTCAGCTCAGCTGGGGATACCTTCCCCTAGGAGCTGCAACATCTCTGCTGAGGAAATCTCCTCTCAGAGCTGTGTGGTTTTTGGGCCCCCGTGACTCAGGATGCCCTGCCATTGGAATGCCTTCCCAGGCTTTGGAGTTGTGGGCTTCCTGGACACCTTCCCATCCAAGCAGTTCGACCAATAGACATGGTGGTAAGGCAGAGGCTGTGGCTCCTTGAGGTAACTAGTCATAGCATGCTCCACACCTCACACCAGTGACCCACTTCTCTGAGCTAGACCCCGACTCTCCAGGGTTCTAGTACATCCCCAAGCACCACCTGCTGGGGATCCACTGTATAAACACAGAAAACTCTGGGGACATTTCAAAGATGTCCCCCGCTTAACTTTGTCTGCCAGAACGCCAGCCCCACCCCCACCCCCCAGAGAGGATGGCGAGTCTAATACATGCAGAGAGTGGGAGGTGAGGAACCCCACAAGCACTGGTGGGGGAGGGCTGCACTCACTGCTGGGGTGCAACATATGAACTTATAGTTAACCAACCTGTTAGGAATTTAAGTGCTTTTAGAGCAGATTTAGAAGGCGTTTGGTAAAATGCATTGATTTCTCATCTGGACTCACCGAATAGCAGAGAAGCCTGGCATTGCTGCCCTTGCTTTGTGTGCGTTTCCTTTCCTTTGAGCGATGTGCTCACCTATTCAGGTGAGCACATTCATTCTCAAGGAAATCTGAAAGAGGAGAGTTAAGCCATTGCCTTGAACTTGCAGCTGTTTTAGATTTTTAAAATTGCTTTATGATAATATATCAATATATTATGTATCATATATGATATGCTCTGTGATATTCATAACAGTATATAATGTGTAATAATACGGTATATATTATATTAATGTATCTATTATATTCTTGCAAAATAATATAAGATTTTAATATAAAATATGTATACATAATATAGTAAATAATTTTATGTACTATATTATTGTTTGAGTGTGTGTGTGTGTGTGTGTGTGTGTGTGTGTGTAGACTGTGTGTGTGTATGTGTGTGTGCACACCATGGCTCAGGTATAAAGGTAAGAATTTGTTCTTTCTACCTGCTGTGTGTTCCTGGGATTGAACTCAGGTCTCCAAGCCTGTGCAGCAAGTAGTTTTACATGCTGAGCCATGTTGCCGGCCACTAGTTTGCACTCCTGGGCTCAGCAGAGTCTCTGGGACAGCCTCCATTGGGCTGGGTTATCTTGGTTAACTTGATTGGACATGGAATCAACTAAAGGACTTGCCTCTAGGAGAGGCTCTGAGGGTGTTTCCTGAGGTGATCAACTGAGTGGGATGGGTCCACCCCCAAACTGTGTTTCACCTTGAGCTGGTGGCCCAGATATAAAGAGGCCTAAAGGAAAGCTGTTGCTTCTTGCCTGCCCCTCTGTTGCTGCTTGCAACACCCTCTTCTGAGAGAACCAAGCTTCTGTGGCCTGCCAGCATGGACTGACAACCTGTGGTTTTCTAGGATTCCTCCAGGCCTTCAGTACCAGAGCAGGCCTACTCAAGTACCAAGCTTTGATACTGGGCAGCTACTGAAGTCCCAGGCTCTTCAGCGTGTAGACAGCCATTATGAGAGTACCCGGCAGTTTTCATGGAGGCCGGTCTAACACATCTCCTTTGCAATTTATAACCATTTTACCACACTGTTCCTCTAGAGAACCCCAAGTAACACTCAAGGCAAGGCCATCCTCTTGAGCAGAAGCAGTTGAAGGATGTACATTTCAGCTCAGGTGGAAGTTCAACCATGACCCCACTAGGATGAGAGTCAGGTATGCCCTCAGCTCACTGGCCATGGGTAATACGAAGCCAGAGAAGAAATGAGAGGGAAAGGTAGGGGTTGGATGTGGTAATCCAAGAATACCAAAGGCCGCCACAGGCGCTTGTGTAGGACGCCCTTCTCACTGGCTGCAACACGAGGGCCCGGCCCGGCCCTCTTCAGCTCTCATTTGACCAAAAGAGTGCTGGAACTGTCAAGAAGGCCCCTCCCCCTAGCCTTGTCTCCAACTGCCCCTGTCAGAGGCCACTTTTCAGAGCCTCAGGTTGGAGCCAGCGGCTGTCAACACACACGCCCGTGCTCTCACAGCGTGGCTCATACTCGGTCCAGGGAAGAGGGAGTGGGAAATGAGGTGCAGGGTCCCCGGCCTCTACAGGCACATCTGGACACAGCAGCTACCTCTCTGCTGGGCCCAAGCCTTGTGTAGGGCTTTCCTAGCTGCAGGGACCGGCAGTGATCAAAGCCACCCCAACCTGTGGCATCAAAGTGGCCCACTGCTGCAGGGGAGAAAGCCTGAGAAAGCTGAGGTGGTCCACCCCCGTGACAACAGATCAAGCCCCCACAGCAGAGCCCTGGCCTGCCGCCTCAGCAGAAAGACTTTCACCTCGGTAGATCTGCAGCTCGCTGCCTCAGCAGCCGCCCACAACAGCATCCCCATGGCGGACACACAGCCCCAAGCCGGCAGGCCAGCCCAAGCCGCAGCCGAAGCAGTCCCAATGGCCCCAAGCCGTGGTGACCCATCGCAACCCCCTCCCCGACGTGGTAGCAATGAATCCCTGAGGCCCCATGGACCCCTGCTGAGGCAGCCCACTGCACCCACCCGCCCACCCACCAACCAAGAGCTATGTCTAGCCCTTGAATAGCAGGCCACTAAAATTTTAAGTGGCTCACTGCCAGTCCCCCTTCCTGCCTCAGGCCAGTCAGCCCCCTCCTTCCTGTCCTGGGGCTGTGAAGGCAGGAGACAAAATGGCAGCTCCTGTCAGCGCCTCAGCGGGAGCTGTCCATTGTGACTCTTCCTGCTTCAGCCTACTGCCTTCTCAGTGGACTCTTCGTAGAGTCTGAACTCTTCATATACAGCCCAGCTCTTCACCCCTAGACCTCTGTAACTGTTGTCCCCAGACCTTCAGTAGGACTCATCCCAGATTACGCAAATTTGAGGTGAAAAGTGTGGACAAAACTCCACCAATCCCTGAGCTCCCCAAGCTCAGGACTTGAAATCCCACCAATCCACACTCTGGAGATCCATGCCTTAGAAAGCTCCCCCAACTAAGAAATCCTGTATAAAGGCTGTGTCTGCCCAGTTCCCTGCTGCCTTCTCCTGGGAGCAGAGGCAACCACTCCTGAATTTGTCCCTCTTCTCCTGGATTCATCCCTTTGCTAAATCCCTTTTAAGAGATTTACTGCCTACTGTGACTCTATTGTCAGAAGAAGAGAAGACACAAAGGAGTGAAGCTCAGGCTCCTAGGCTCCTCGGTTCATCAGCGGTTGGGGCAACCCTCCCTTGTTAGCTGCATCAGCTGGAGAAGGAGCAGACCTTGGGCTCCTAAGCTTTTCAGCTCACTAAGAACTGAGGCAACCCTCTCCTGGGAGCTGCAATGTCTCTGCTAAGAAAGCCTCCTCTCAGAGCTGTGTGGTTCCTAGGCCCCTGAGCCTCAGTATACCCTTGGAACACTGTCCCACTTCAGAGCTGGGATACCTTCCCAACCCTCGGAGTTTGGAATTTTCTGGACACCTTCCCACCCAATCAGGAAGGCAGGCCAGCAGCAGCAACAAATAACAACAACTGGCCCTTCGTTTCCAAGTGAAACGGGTAGAGGAAGGAAGGAATAAGTTTCCTGATGAGACTGGAGCTTGTTAAGGAAGAGGGAAATTAGAGTTCTTCAGAGATTAGAGAATGATGTCTTACCTCCCAGGTGGCTCACCAAATAAGCTCCAGAGTAGGACTCAAGGTTACCCTATGAAGCTCAGGTATTTTGTGTCTCAAAGAATTGAGTAAGATGCAGGATAGTAACTGCAAATATAGATTAAACAAAAGTAAAGGCTGGAGAGGTTCCTCAGTTTCTAACCTGCTTGTTACACAAGCATGAGGACCGGAATTCCTGTAAAAAGTACTGCCATGTTGCATATTTGTAGGCCAAGGCTGGGGATATAAAGATATCTGGCTAGGCTTAGAGGTTGTTGTTGAAAATGAACCCCACTCTCATCCTCCATTTTGGACTCAACCCTGTGTTTCCTTGGTAACACTAGAAAGGGAAGCATCACAATTGCCTTAAAATGATGTGTAAAAGTGGAAATATGACAACTTTGTAGAGGCCCATCCTGGGCAAGGCCAAGTGAAGACAAGACATTCTAAGTTTCACAAAACATTGCATACTATTGTCCAACCCTTAAGTGTAAAAATAATATAATTACTCATTCTAGCTCCTAAATAATGACACAGAGACCTATTACATTTATTAATAAGCTTGAAAGCACTACAGCTGGGCAGATATTGATCTATTCTAACCCATCTATTCTAGCCTGGCTACTTTTCAGTCACAAGCCTAATGCTACTTGCAATCTTAGTCTTACCTTAGCTGCCTCTGCTCCATCTTTGTGTTCTCATGGTGAATGCCTCATGGCAACCTTCTCAGCTCTACCTCCTCTTCCTCCCCCTCCTCCTTTTCCTCCTTCTCCTTCCTCTAGTTCTCCTTCTCCTTCCCCTTCGCCTCATCCTCCTCCTCTTCCTCGTCTTCCTTCTTCTCCTTCTTCCTCTTCTTTTTCTTTTCTCTGGTCCCTACCTGAGACTCCCCTGACTGGGATCAGAAGTTCTGCCTCCTGTCCTCTCTGTCCAGTTATTATTAATAATAGCTTAATTAACCAATCAGAAATTATGGAGAATAATTTTTCAGAACATTGAAACGAAAGATTCTTCATAGAAATGGCAATGCCCACGTCTGGACTGCAACCAGATCTTGAGGCACAGGAATCAGCATCTGAACACACAGTGCACAAGACCACCCTCCAATGTCTCCTTATTTTAGTCCAATAAAAGGCACTTTCTCTTACATTAATAAACTATATACAATGAGAGTAATTATGAAAATTATCTGGTAAGAATTACATTCTCAATGTCCAGTCCATTTGTATTTGGCAACTTTGGAGAAAGTACTCTACTATCTATCCTATCTTGGTGATTTCAGAATTTTGTACATAAATCATTTTCTAACATAACTTGCATTTACCAACCTATAAATATGGTTTTTGACCTAAAAACATTTTCTTTCTAAACAACTTGAGCTTATATGTGATCTATAACTATCTAGCCTTCCACCACATCAGAGACCTGAGAAGAAATAAATATATCCTGAATAGACAGGCAGGGAAGCAAGCATCTTCCAAAACTATAGAAATAACAGAGACAGCTGGCTGCCTGGACAGCCACCTAAGATTCCTCTGCAACACTGGGCATCATCTTCAGTCTTCTTGTCCAAGATATGACAGACTATTCTGTGAAGCATGAATTATGAAGAAATGCTTACCTTCTCTTGGCAAAGCTTGACAGTCAACACCCCTGCATTCAGTTTATCTGGTCTGGACAGATATTGTCTGCCTGCAGTTGAGGCAAAGGCAGTTTTTTGTCCATTGGATAGCAAACTCCATATGGAAGTTCTTCAATGCCCATCATTATCTTTGAATCAGGCTTCAGATGCTGCCAGGAGCTGACATGCCTCATTGTCAAAAAAGACAGGTGTGGTGGCATACACCTTTAATTCTAGCACTCAGGAAGCAGAGGCAGGTGGATCTCTGTGAATAAGAGGACAGTCTGGTCTACAAAGTGAATCAAGGACAGCCAGGGCTTGTATATATAGAGAAAAATATGTCTTTTATTAATAAAAACATCTTTAAGTCTCATATTCTGTAGATCTCTGAAGTTTTTGAAGACCGTCTATTTATAAAATATCTGAATAGGCAAATGTTGCTTGTTTTTAGCTATTTAACTAAACATGACCATAAGTTTGATTGACTTTTAACTTGTATTTTCTAAAGAGCTTAGAATAGCAGCTTACAAAAGGACTAGAACTTCACATTGTATTTTTTAAATGAGTTGCATAGGTATAAGGCCTTAACAAGAGTTGAAACATATATAGAATATATTGTAACAAAAATATCCTAAAGTTAGTATTAAATATACAATAATAGATATCAATATAAAATATTTGAGAATAGTAGTTTAAAAGTAGATTAAATAGTCTACCTATCATTTCTATATCCTCCTTTTTTCCATCTATTATACCCCCTTATTCATAATATTAGATAAGAAAATAATGATACAGATAAGAAAAAGAGAGAAATCCCTAAGTCTAACTTCCTATTCTTTGTTTCCTCTATGACCAAGACCATTAACAACTTGCAAACAACCCCCCTTTAACAACAGTAAGCATCCATCACCCACTGAACTACCATAAACCACTCACTCCACTTTTTGGGAATGGGGCATTGTTCTCTTAAAATTGTGTCCTTCAGTCTGTGGGCAAAATTTCCTTCTGGGGACCCTAAAAAATTTGGGATAATGGCCAAGTCCTGAGAGAGCTGCTGTATCATTTACTGACCAGTTTCTGTGTGGTGGGAAAGTATATTGAGGCATTCTGTGATGTCCTTCTCTGTAAACATACAAACTTCTGCATTAACACACATATAGGATGTGCTGTGTGCACAACTCAGCTAAAGAAGATTCTCTGCTTCTTATTTGAGTAGGTGAAAGGCATTTGTCTCTCTATATAAGTTAGTTTGAACTGTGTAAAAATCTGTAAAGTAAATTTTCATCCACACAATATGAAAGGATGGCATGATAAGTCCTGAGGACTCTGTAGCCAACAAGATTTGTTGGCTGAGACATGAGACGTTTTCTCATGTCTCAGCCAGTCTCAGAGCTGTTCCCATGAAGAGGGATCATCAATTTACATTACTTGTTTTGTTTTATTCCTTTGATTCTTTTTTCATGCCTGAAGTCAAGAACATCAGGAGGTCTCCCCTGGTCAAATCTAATCTTTGCTGATTTTGAAGGAATATATAGCTTTTCTTCTCCTGTTGAAACAAAATCAAGACCTCTGACCCAATCTAACACATTTCCTGTCTTCTAAAGTTAAGTCATCCTTAATATAAACAGACTGATTTAGTTCAGCAGTGTTTTTTTTTTTCCATAATCCAATGTCCCTCAGTATCTGTTGGTTTTTTCTCATTGGCATTTTAAAAATTTAAAGTTAATAGAGCATTATATAATCTATCTCTGATGATCTTTGTTACGCCCTTTCTGATTATTAAGAATTTCTTTAAGATAGGATTAGATCTTTCTACAAGTACTCCTGTAGGATTGTGAGATACCTAGATATGCTTTATATTATAATATGCTAGAGACATATGCTGGAGGATTGTCAGTTTTAATTTGTATGGGTATACCCATAATTGCCATAGCTTCTAATAAATGTGTAACTCTAGAATCAACCTTTTCGGAACTTAAAGCCCGTTGGAATCCTCAATATTGTTTATAGTATGGTGCACCAAACTCAGAAAAATAAAACACATCCATTTACCAAATTTCATCTCTTTGGGTACCTGTAGGGTTACTTCCTGCAGGTAATGGAGTTTGGTTATACAAAGAACGAGTAGAACATTTCCTTATAGTTTCCTTGGCTTGTTGCCAAGCAGTAGAAAAAGCTTTCTTTTTTTTTTATTATATATAATTTTATTTATTTTTTTTTCAATGCAGTTTATTCAGGAACCTTGAACAATCATCTGACCCTGGGGAAAGCCAGCCCACAGCTTAAATAGCCTCTGGGTAGCCAACCCCAGCGTGCCACGTGGGCAATGCAGATAGGTCCACATACATGGAAGCAAGCCAGATCCTCAGCCTTAGCCAAATGTGGAATTGTTCGTGACAGAGAGCACTCACCATCGGGAAGGTGGAAGGCAGAAACCAGCTCCATCTTTAAGGCGCAGCATTATGCAGCTCTCTACAGTTCCCCCTTTTTGTTTTAGACGCATCAGGCAAGAGTAGAGGTCTGATCTCTGATATTAGAAATAAATTGGGACTTTGTAGCGATGTTCATTTAGGTGTCATCCACCCAAAGAGCAAGAAAAAGCTTTCTTTAAACCTTTGCTGTTAACATGGTGTTTCTTATGAAATTCTGAAGCTTCTAGCATGTTTCCTGTATAATAGCTGATTGCTGCAATCTATATTATATACAATGGATGGTTTCTATTCCTGATCACTTGTAGTTGAATAAATAGTGAAGTTATTTCTGAATCATCCTAAATAAGTTCAGCAGTTTCTATATGTAAAGTGACTCCTTCTTTATAGTCAGTAACTATATTAAGAGATTCAGGAAAATCATATAATACCATAAGAATAGCACACAACTCTATTTTTTAACCGACTCATAAAGGCTCTGAACCAATTTACGTGGGTTTTTTTTTTCTGACTTTTAACGAGCCTTTTCTGATTTATTTGCATCAGTATAAAAGGGCTCCAGAAATTGGTGTCCTTTTTACTATATGATGAGGAATCCAATTAGTTCTCTTTATAAACCGAAATCATTTGCTTTTAGGGTATTTGTTGTTAATTCCTCCTCCAAAATTACTGCAAGCTCTTTGCCAATGTTCATTTTCTGCCTATAATGAGGCAATTTCAGCATTAGTAAAAGGTACCACAATTTTTGTTGGATCTATTCCTGTTAGTTGATGAAGTCTCATTTTTTTCTTTTAGAATCAGTTAAGAAACCTGTTCAGTATAGGTCTTTAATCTATAATCTTTCCTTTGCATAAAACTTTCTGTGGGAGAATAAGTAAATGGCAAAATAACTAAAATACAGTCAAGCTTTGGATCCAAGCAATTCACATGTGCACCTGTAATTCCTTTTCTATCAGAGCCAATTCTCTCTCAGCCTTAGCTGACAATTTTCTTGGAATATTTAAGTCCTTATCACCTTGTACGGTTTGAAATAAATTACTTGACTGAGTATTTAATCCAATTGTGGGCCTTAGCCTATTAATAGTGCCCCAAATTTTTTTTAAATCATCAAGAGTTCTTAATTGGTCTCTCCTAATTTGCACATTCTGTGGTCAAATTTTCTGAAGACCTGTCTTATAAATAGGTATTTAATAGATAATTAATAGAATCTCCTCTTTGCATTTTTTAGGGAACAATTTGAAATCCAAGGCAAAATTGTCTTTACTTCATCAAATATATTTTCTAGGGTATTTCGATTTGCATAAGACAGCAAAATTTCATCCTAATAATGGTAAATTATGGAATGTGGAAATTTATTACGTTATATCAATTATAATATGTTGTATTATATATAATATATTATTTATTATATAGTCATTATTTCAAATGACTACTGTACAAAAAATTGACATAAGGAAGCACTATTCAACATCCCTTATGACAACATTCTCCAGTGGTATCATTTAAAAGGTTGCAAATTATTACAATTAGGCCTATTAAAGCAAATCTTTCCCTATCTTTTTCACGCAAAGGGATAGTGAAAAGCAATCTTTTAAATCAATCACTATAATAGGCTATCCCTTAGGTGACAATGAAGGCAATGAGATTCCAGGCTATAAAGAAACCATTGGCTGAATGATTTTGTCAATTGCTCTCAGATCTGTCAGCATCTTCCATGTGACAGATTTCTTCTTAATGACAAATACAGGAGAATCCCAAGGGCTGGTGTACTCTTCAATACGTTGAGGCTCTAGCTGCTCTCGGACCAGCTGCTCTGGCGTCTGCAATTTTTCCTTTGCTGTTGTTTTACCCAAACACATTTGTCAGTTAACCACTTTCAGTGGTGCAGCAGTTGGTCCTCTATCTGCAGTGGCTCCCCACATAAAGTTGAAGAGTCAGTCTCTGCTGTACTTTGCTTCTGGACAGCCTGCACAGTCTGTAACTATCTTTGATAACATTTTTTAACTTCTTTATCAGGAGCATCTCCTATTTTATGACTTGTCCCTGAAGTTGGAAGAATGCCAATCCATGCTTTCTATTGTTGCAACAGATCTCTTTTTTATAAATTCATGACCATATTAGCTATATATGGCTTTAATTTTCCTATTTGACCTTCTGGTCCTATACATTCAAGCCACTTTATAGTTTATTTCATCTGGGATAAAGTACCAACCCTTGAAATTTAATATCTACTGTTATGTCAGGTTCACGGGACCCTCAGAGACCACCAGGAGACAACTCAATGCAATTGCAAGAGAGCTTTATTATGAGAGCGATCAAACTCGGGACCCAAGACTCACTGGCACAGCAGTAGAGAAGTGGGACCTCGAGCTCTGAGTGAACAGGATTTTTAAAGGGAAAGTCTGTGAGCAGGGGGTTTCCATGGCAGCAGGCAAGGGGGCACAAGCCTTGACGTTACAGAATTGGGTGAAGTTTAGCAGGGTGGGGTGACCTTTTCTGAGGCACACAATCACAATGGCTAAGGCGTATAATCATAATGGCTATTTTTCTAAACCATATCTGAAACGTTGGGGAGAATTTCCCACCCGATTCTCAACTGATTCCCATTGATTATTGCCAGGAAATTTGTCTCTATTTTCTATGAAGCATTTATTCTGTTATATTTCCTGGAGGCTGTTGCCAGGAGAGTTAACTTTGTTTTCTACCAGGTGTACATTTTGTGATATTTCCTGGTACCTGAATTCAGTTCCCAGTCAAGATGTTTATTTCAAACTGGAGTTATATTCAGGCTATCTTAAGCTCTTCATTTCCCCCTTTCCATGTAACTGAAAAGGCCAATCTTGGGCTCTTAGAGTTCAAGGTCATCTCCAAGCTGACTGTATTGGGTTTTTATTACCATTAACTGTGTAATTCCTAATCTTTCCTAATATTCTAACAACTTGTTAAGCAAGCATGATCCAAAAAATGGCCAAAAGCAAAAGATTCTGCCCTTGAGCTGCTATAACTCTGACTTTGTACATCCAGTATTGTATTGCAATACTAGTTTCTGCTCCAGCTAAGTAATCCCCAAGATAATAGCTAATGTCAGGGAGCCCCTTTTGACTTAGCATTTCAGCCTGTAGGTGGGATTTTGCACCAGTGGTCTCGTCTTCTGAAACTACTTCAGTTTTGACAATAGGACCATTGTCAAATAGGACAATAGGGCCTAGGAAGGCTGAAATGCCAGTCAAAGGCTGGGCAATGGGGGCAGTCCTCAGAAGCATCTGGTTAGGTGGTCCATCTGAGGAGGCAGTGAGCAATCATGACAGCTTCCAGGAAGTTCAGATCTCAGCTTGCAGTCTCAACCAGATGAAAAATCTGCTGAGACAAGTTTAAACTAGAAACAGAAATTAAAATTTGTCTAATAAATGGGAAAAATGAGGAATCCCAAGACCAGGGAAAAACTCATCTGGGGTCTGTTTGAGCTATGTCAAATTCGGGTCTCATGACTTTTTGATTTTCTAAAACATTTTGTGAGTAACAGGTAAAACTGCATCCAATGGAATGAGCAACAATTTAAGTGTATCCATGATCTGAAACTAACATTTTAACTGTGGATACAGCTGTTGGTAATCAGCCACCAATAGAGCTGGACCACTTTTTGTCAGATCTTCTTAGCATTTATTTTTAGTTCCCATCTCCATGTTACATTGGAAAGTTAGGCAGAAATACATTAGTGGCTTAGTGCTGAACTCTGGATGCTTGGACTTCCCTTAACAAAGCAACTAGAAAAAAATAGATTTAAAATATTTCTAACTTCTGTATCAAAGTCTACCTCAAAAATGGCAAATATTAAAGATATCATAGTAAAAGCTCTGGCTTTTGGGTCAAATATACACATTGTATATATGTGTTTAGCATGATGAAATGCATTTTTATATTTATCTCCAGAAAACCATCAAAAGGCAATTAAAATCTTAAACTTATGGCTGAGTAAAAAGCAATCATCTTATCAGAAATCTATTAGTCAATGTCATAACTCTGGACTCCTGAAATCTTATAACAACATAAGCACAACAAAAGCAGAGAGAGAGGAGAGAAATCTAAAATATCTCCCATTTTTAATATGCCTCAAATCATTTTTCTGTATCATTATAATTTTATGTTCATATGTCTTAAAACATCTACTTATATCCTCCAATCTTTCTTGCATTTATCAACCCTAAAACATTTTCCCATACCAAACAACATTTTCTAGATTCTCAAAATGTAAACTCCTATATCCTCAGACCCTACATAAACTCCATTATCTTTCTATCTAGCCATCCATCATAAGACATAGATAATTAACATGAAGCCTGTAGGCTAGGCAAACCTGCTTGCCTTCTTTAAATAGAAAACCTTGTACCTGGTAATTTTAACTAACTAATAAATTAACCAATACACTAACAATGGATCTAACTATCTGCTCTTTAGCTGCAAGGCTACCATTAGCTTAGCTTAGCCATCAATGTAATCAGAGACCTGAGAAGGATATGTACCAATCCATGTACCAATCAAAATGACAGTGACAACTAGTCAGTCCATCACTCTAGTCAGCTGTCCTTGGCTCCTGTGGTCTCATGGCATCATGAGCAGGGCAGTCCAGCTATAAGGCACAGAAGATGAGAGACTGTTTCTGTGGAGAAAGAACGAGAGAATGGCCTCACCTCGCCCTTAGCAATGTGAAACATTGACTCTCCAGATGTCCACAGTTTTGTCCACAGTTTAGGCTGGGCCCAGGCAGTGGGCCAGTTGGGGCAGTCTTGCCCAGTGGCTAGCATACCATAATCCAGAGTTGCATTGTGCCCAAATCTTCTTGGAGACCTTGGGAGAGCTTACTGCCAGGATTTTGGGACTCTCTGTCATAATGAACTTACACATGATAAAATGCCATATTCATCAGATCTCTGACAAGCTTGAGGACCGGCATGTCTGAATTATTTTTTTCTTTTTTTTTTCTTTTTTTTTTTATTTTGTATCCCCCCATATGCCCCACCCTCCTCCCCTGCCGGTCCCACCCTCCCCCCCCCCTTTCTGCATACATGCCCCTTCCCAAGTCCACTTATAGGGGAGGTCCTCCTCTCCTTCTTTCTGATCTTAGTCTATCAGTTCTCATCAGAAGTGGCTGCATTGTCAGGGTTCTAGGTTATCTCCATGAATAGTCCTTGGTTGGAGCATGAGTCTCTGGGAAGTACCCTGTGTTCAAATTTTCTTGTTCTGTTGCTCTCCTTGTGGAGTTCCTGTCCTCTCCAGCTCTTGCTATTTCCTACCTCTTACATAAAATTCCATTCACTCTGCCCGAAAGTTGGCCATCAGGCTCAGCATCTGCTTTGATAGTCTGCAGGGCAGAGGCTTTCAGAAGCCTTCTGTGGCAGGTTCCTAGGTTGTTTCCTGTTTTCTTCTTCTTCGGATGTCCATCCTCTTTGCCTTTCAGGATGGGTATTGAACATTTTAGTTAGGGTCCTCTCTTTTGCTTAGTATGTTTAGATGTACAGATTTTAGTGGGTTTATTCTATGTTGTATGTTTATATGAGTGAGTATATACCGTGTGTCTTTTGCTTCTGGGACAACTCACTCAGGATGATCCTTTCCAGGTCCCACCATTTACCTGCAAATTTCATGATTTCCTTATTTTTCATTGCTGAGTAATACTCCATTGTATAGATGTACCACAGTTTCTGCATCCATTCTTCAGTTGAGGGGCATCTGGGCTGTTTCCACCTTCTGGCTATTACAAATAAAGCTGCTACAAACATGGTTGAGCAAATGTCCTTTTTGTGTACTTGAGCCTCTTTTGGGTATATGCCTAGGAGTGGTATGGCTGGATCTTGAGAAAGCACTATTTCTAGTTGTCTGAGAAAGCGCCAGATTGATTTCCAGAGTGGTTGTACAAGTTTACACTCCCACCAGCAGTGGAGAAGGGTTCCCCTTTCTCCACAACCTCTCCAGCATGTGCTGTCACTTGAGGTTTTGATCTTGGCCATTATGATGGGTATAAGGTGAAATCTCAGGGTTGTTTTGATTTGCATTTCCCTAATGGCTAATGAGGTTGAGCATTTCTTTAAGTGCTTCTCTGCCAATCGATATTCCTCTACAGAGAATTCTCTGTTTAGCTCTGTTCCCCATTTTTTAAGTGGATTACTTGGTTTGCTGCTTTTCAGCTTCTTTAGTTCTTTATATATACTGGATATGAGTCCTTTGTCAGATAAAGGGTTGGTGATGATTCTTTCCCAATCTGTAGGCAGTCGCTTTGTTTTGATGACTGTGTCCTTTGCTTTAAAGAAGCTTTTCAATTTCATAAGGTCCTATTTATTGATTGTTGCTCTTAGAGCCTGTGCTGTTGGTGTTCTGTTCAGGGAGTTTTCTCCTGTACCAATGAGTTCTAGGCCCCATTTTATTTTCTAGCCGATTTAATGTGTCTGGTTTTATGTTGAGGTCTTTGATCCACTTGGACTTCAGTTTGTGCAGGGTGATAAGTATGGATCTATTTTCATTTTTCTACATGTAGACATCCAGTTGGACCAGCACCATTTGTTGAAGATGCTATCTTTTTTCCATTGTATGGTTTTGGCGTCTTTGTCAAAGATCAGGTGTCCATAAGTGTGTGGATTTATTTCTGGGTCTTCTGTTCGGTTCCATTGATCCACCATTCTGTTTCTATGCCAGTACCATGCAGTTTTTATAACTGTTGCTCTATAGTACAGCTTGAGATCAGGGATGGAGATACCTCCAGAAGATCTTTTATTGTAGAGGATTGTTTTAGCAATTCTTGGTTTCTTGTTATTCCATACGAAGTTGAGAATTTTTCTTTCCAGGTCTGTAAAGAATTGTGTTGGCAATTTGATGGGAATTGCATTAAATCTGTAGATTGCTTTTGGTAAGATGGACATTTTTACTATGTTAATCCTGCCAAGCCATGAGCATGGGAGATCTTTCCATCTTCTCATATCTTCTTCTAATTCTTTCTTCAGAGACTTGAAATTTTTTTCATACAAGTCTTTGACTTGCTTGGTTAGGGTTACACCAAGGTACTTTATGTCATTTGTGGCTATTGTGAAGGGTGTTGTTTCTCTAATTTCTTTCTCAGGCTTTTGTCTTTTGTATACAGGAGGGCTACTGATTTTTTTGAGTTAACTTTGTATCCGGCCACTTTGCTGAAGGTGTTTATCAGCTGTAGGAGTTCCCTGGTAGAGATTTTGGGGTCATTCATGTATACTATCATATCATCTGCAAATAGTGATAATTTGACTTCTTCCTTTCCAATTTGTATGCCCTTGATCTCCTTCAACTGTCTTATTGCTCTAGCAAGGACTTCCAGAACTATGTTGAAGAGATATGGGGAGAGTGGACAGCTTTGTCTTGTCCCTGATTTCAGTGGGATTGCTTTAAGTTTCTCTCCATTCAGTTTGATGTTGGCTATAGGCTTGCTGTATATCGCCTTTACTATGTTTAGATATGTGCCTTGTATCCCTGATCTCTCCAATACTTTAAATATGAATGGATGTTGGATTTTGTCAAATGCTTTTTCAGCATCTAAGGAGATTATCATGTTGTTTTTTTTCTTTCAGTTTGTTAATATGGTGGATCACATTGATGGATTTCTGTATATTGAACCACCCCTGCATACCTGGGATGAAGCCTACTTGGTCATAGTGGATAATATCTTTGATGTGTTCTTGTATTCGGTTTGCGAGTATTTTGTTAAGTATTTTCTTTGTGAGGTTTAGGTACCAAGGTGACTGTGGCTTCATAGAATGAGTTTGGTAATGTTTCTTCTGTTTCTATTTTGTGGAATAGTTTGAAAAGAATTGGAGTTAGCTCTTCTTTGAAGGTCTGGTAGAATTCTGTGCTGAAGCCATCTGGTCCTGGGCTTTTTTTTTTTTTTTTTTTTTTTTTTGGATGGGAGACTTTTGATGACCGCTTCTATTTAATTGATTTGCCTGGTCCTAATTCAGCTTTGGTAAGTCAAATCGATCAAGAAAATTGTCCATTTCATTTAGGTTTTCAAATTTTGTGGCATATAGACTTTTGAAGTAAATCCTAATGATTGTTTGGATTTCCTCAGTGTCTGTAGTTATGTCCCCCTTTTCATTTCTGATTTTGTTGATTTGGGTGGTGTCTCTCTGCCTTTTAGTTAGCTTGGCTAAGGGTTTGTTGATCTTGTTGATTTTCTCAAAGAACCAGCTCTTGGTTTCATTGATTCTTTGAATTGTTTTATTTGTTTCCAATTGATTGATTTCAGCCCTGAGTTTGATTATTTCCAGCCGTCTACTCCTTTTTGATGTGTCTGCTTCTTCTTTTTCTAGGGTTTTTAAGTGGGCCATTAAGTTGCTTGAATAAGCTGTCTCAAATTTCTTCTTGAAGGTACTTAGTGCTATGAACTTTCCTCTTAGCACTGCTTTCATTGCGTCCCACAGGTTTGGGTATGTTATGCCTTCATTTTCATTGAATTCTAGGAAGACTTTAATTTCTTTCTTTATTTCTTCCCTGACCCAGCTGTCATTTAGTAACAAGTTGTTCAGTTTCCATGTGTGTGTAGACTTTTTGCTATTTCTGTTGTTGTTGAAGTCCAACTTTATTCCATGGTGATCAGACAAGATACAAGGGATTATTTCAATCTTCTTGTATCTGTTGAGGCTTGCTTTGTAACCAACTATATGGTCTATTTTGGAGAAAGTTCCATGAGGTGCTGAGAAGAAGGTGAATTCTTTGTGTTTGGGTGTAAAGTTCTGTAAATGTCTGTGAGGTCCATTTGATTCATGACCTCTGTCAGAGATATTGTTTCTTTGTTTAATTTCTGTTTTGTTGACCTGTGCTTTATTGAGAGTGGGGTGTTGAATTCTCCCATTATCAATGTGTGGGGATCTATATGTGGTTTAAATTTTATCAATGTTTCTTTTACAAATATGGGTGCTCTTGTATTTGGGGCATAGATGTTCAGGATTGTGATGTCTTCCTGGTGGAATTTTCCCTTGATGAGTATGAAGTGTCCTTCCCCATCTCTTTTGATTAATTTTGGTTGAAAGTCTATTTTATCAGATATTAGAATGGCTACTCCTGCTTGTTTCTTGGGTCCATTTGCTTGGAAAGTCGTCTTCCAACCTTTTACCCTCAGGTAATGTCTATCTTTGTGAATTAGGTGTGTTTCTTGTATGCAACAGATTGCTGGGTTTTGTTTACATATCCATTCTGTTAATCTGTGTCTTTACTGGAGAGTTGAGTCCATTGATGTTGAGAGAGATTAATGACCAGTGGCTGTTAGATCCTTTGATTTTGATGTTGGCTGTGGTCATACGGTTGTGTGCTTGGTTGCTTTTTGTTTTACTGTAGTAAGGTTAATTATTTCCTGTGTTTTCTTGACAGAAGCTAATTTTCTTGGGTTGTATTTTCCCTTCCAGTGTCTTCTGTAATGTTGGATTTGTATGTAGGTATTGTTGAAATTTGTTTTTGTCATTGAATATCTTGTTGTCTCCATCTATGAGGACTGAGAGTTTTGCTGGGTATAGTAGCCTGGGCTGACATCTGTGGTCTCTTAGGGTCTGCATGATATCCGTCCAGGCCTTCTGGCTTTCATAGTCTCTGTTGAAAAGTCAGGTATGATTCTAATGGGTTTGCCATTATATGTTACTTGGCCTTTTTCCCTTGCAGCTTTTAGTATTTTTTTCTTTGTTCTGTATACTTACTGTTTTGATTATTATGTGGCGGGAGGATTTTCTTTTCTGGTCAAATTTGTTGGGTGTTCTGTAGGCCTCATGTATTCTTATTGGCTTCTCCTTTAACTTGGGGAAAGTTTCTTCAATGATTTTGTTGAAAATATTTTCTGGGCCTTGGAGAAAATATTTTCTGGGCCTTTTTCCTCTATACCTATTATTCTTAGGTTTTGTCTTTTCATACTGTCTTGGATTTCTTGGACGGTCCATGTCAGGAATTTTTTGGATTTAACATTTTCTTTGACAGATACATCGATTTCTTCCATTGTATCTTCTACACCTGAGATTCTTTCTTCCATCTCTTGTAGTCTGTTGGTTATGCTTACCTCTGTAGTTCCTGTTTTCTTCCCTCAATTCTTCCTCTCCATTATTTCCTCCATTTGTGTTTTCTTTAATTTTTCCAGTTCTATCTTCAGGTCTTGATTTGTTTTGTTTACTTCCTTCACCTGTCTGATTGTATTTTCCTCTTTTTCTTTTAGTTCCTTCAACTCTGTTTCTTTTACTTCTTTCAGTGATTTAATTATTTCTTCTCTGAAGGCTGCAAACTGTTTGGCTGCATCTTCCCGTATTTCTTCACGGATGGCCATAATCTGCTTGTCTTTAATTTCCTCCATTTCTTTATGGATAGCCATGATCTGTTTGTTTTTATCTTCCTCTAATTCTTTACCTATTTTATTTGTTTCCTCTATTATCCTCTTCATCAGCATAGATGTTAGGTCATCTTCTTGATTTTCTATTATGCTGCGTTGTCCAGGGCTGTTCGCCCCTGGATGGCTGGGTTCTGGAGATGCCATATTGCTCTGTTTTTTGTTGGTTGAGCTTTTACGCTGACCTCTACCCATTGCGCTGTTTTAGGTGTTGGCTGTTAGTTTCTGTGCTTTCTGGAGTCCTGAGGTAGGGAGAATCCCCTTGGTGGAAGATAATTTTTCTTGAAGGAGTCCTCCTCTGTTTTTTGGTTATGGTCACTGTATGGCCAGTGTTTCTCAGGAATTGCCACTGCTCACCTCAGGTGTATAGCCTTGAGTAGTAGCTGTGGTCTTTGTTAGGCGGGGGGGGGGGGGCTCTCCTCTTACCCATAGAAGTTCTCAAGACAGCTGCCCCACTGCTGGGTTTCTTGTTATAAATTTAGTGAGCTGCTTCTGTTTTTACAGTTTTCCAGGTAGAGTCCTCTTGAAGAACCTGCTGATTCCCTAGCTGTGGGGTTTTCTCCCAACAGGGAAACTCAGTCTGTTATCCTGGGGCACACAGTTCTGTCTGGGAAAGTGAGAGGAGCACCCAGCAAGTCTCTGGGCCAGAGGCTGAGTGCTCCGCTCTGGGCCTGGAGAATGTGCACCTAGGTTGAGTTGGCGCCTGGGGGGTGTTGCTCTGGTCTGGAGGCTGGGTGCCTCAGTCTGGACCGGAAGCTGTGTGTCCTTGTCTGGGATGTCAGCTGCAGGCCCTGCTCTGGTCTGGACGCTGTGGGTGCAGCCCTCTTGAAGGACCAGGGATTCCCACAGTTTTATCAGTCTAGCTAGGGGTAACTGGTTGATCCTTGGCACAGTATCTGAGGGCTGCTGTAATGGCTCTCTGGCTTTTGTAGGTCTGAGGATGCAGCTGTGTGCCCCAGTGCCCTAGCAGTACTCAATAATGGCGGATGAGCACAGCGCGCCTGCCTGCAGTAGAAGGCTAGAGCCTAGAGTCTGCGTGAATCCAAAAGGTCTTTTGGTGCTGGGTGTCCTGAGCATTAGACCTGATGATCCCCCCCACTGGGGGTTTCCTCCTGCCAGGGACACCCAGTCTTTGCTTTGGGGACCGCCGTTCTGTCTGGGGTGGTGGCGAGTAGAACCCACAGGCACAGACGCCCACCTGTGGCTCCGCCTTTCTGGCCGTTGGGATCCCAGGCATCTCCCTAAACTGGGTAATTTTCCCGAGACCTTTTCGGGGTGGTGGTATCAGCTGAGTGCTCTAAGATCAGACCAGCCATTTCCCTCCCTGTGGGTTTGCACCTAACGGTGAAACTGAGTCTCTGGTGCCCTGGAGCCCACAGTTCTATCTCAGGGGGCGAATCAAGCACACAGGCAGGCTGGGCTCTGCGCAGGCGCCTGAGTCCCTGGCTCTGGCTCCGGGCTGACTCCTGGGGTGCCCACGGAACCCAAGTCTTTTCCAGGGGATGTCTGGGTGAGCTAAGGTCGGTCCCAATCGTTTCCTGCTCCATAGGGTTATCTCTCAACTGGAAAATCCAGTCTGTGATGTTGTGGGCCCACAGTTCAGTCTGGGACAGTGACCAGATCACGCTGGTGTGTAGCTCTGGGCTGGCGGCCAAGCGCCTGGCAGAACCAGGGTCTCTTCCGTGGTTTAGCCGGATGAGTTAAAGCTGATTGAATCCCCCACCGTGGGGTATCCTCTCACCTGAGAAACACAATCACTTGTGTTTTATGGCCGCGAGTTCCGCTTGCTGGTCACTGTGCCCGTCCCGCTGTGCTGCTGTTCAGAATGGGAGTCCTCCCAGCGCCACCATCTTGCCCCGCCCCCAAGTTGCTTTTTCCTGAATTATTTTTTTATCTCTCTTTAAATTATTTATTTTAAATTGCAGCCTATGAAATGGAATACTATAATCTCTAATTCTGGCATATTTCTTAAATAAATATTTTTAAACCCATATTCATCTTCAGTAGATCTATGTAGGCCAACTTTATAATTACCCATCCTAGGCTTAACTTTAAAAACATAAACAAAATACCAGGTAAAATCCATTCTTATAACTAACTGCATTTATTAGCATAACTTAAAATATTTTTCTGATCTAAAATCAAAGCAAAACTTTCAATCAAATACAATATATAGAAGGGCCAGAAAATCTTGCTCATCCTATCATATTGCATTAAAACTGAACAGCAAAAAAAGTATAAAGGACAAAAATTTCATTTAGAGACAACATTAAATAATTTATATAGGAACTGGTAACCAGGCATATGTTTTTATAATAATTAAAAATGAGTTGAATATAACCCTATATAAACCCGGACTAAAAAGCATAAGAAAACTTTTTGCATTGAAAAAAAAACATTAGCCTTTCAAATGAAGAGCAATATATCTTACAGTTCTTTCTCAAATCAGGCTTGCAGGTGTAAAAAACAAAGCAAATATAATTTATATCTTTTATAACAGTCTGTATATCTTCAGGTTAGGCTTTTCCCAGCTCCATTCTTTTGATTTAACCAGACATTTTTTTTTAAATTTTTAAACTATATAAAAGTTTTTAACAGAATCCTTTTTATTATTTTATCAAAACTGCAATTTTCATAATTGGCTCAACTAGTATAATTTGGTTTTATTTGGTAAAATTTACAAAACAATTATCAAAGTCTTTTGTTCTCCCCCAAAGGATTGAGAAACTGTTCCAAGTTCTCTGTTAGAATGCCCAAGGTCATTGTCTAAAATACCTGATAAACTTTAAAATGCTTTATTGCCTTAAACATAGTTTGTTTTTTTAACCTGTTTTTGAAATATCAAAATAAGGTACCCTTTTTAGGAATGAAGTCACAAAGTATAACCATAATTTTAAAAGGCAAAACCAAATTTTATCAAGGCAAACAATTCAGTACTTTTGATGTTGGCTGCCAGCAAAAGAAGTTCCTATATATAAATACATGGAGGTGCACTTTTAATATTTTATATAACCATAGTTTTAAACCTTATTATTTTTATAATCTTGGTTTTTAAAACAGGACAGAAATTATGTGAAGTATTGTTTATCAGTATATTTAATAATCAATAATGTATATATCAAGATATATAGAACATAGTTAACGTATATATTTTAAACAAGTAAACAAAATTACAAAACTTATTTTTATTCCCTTTAGCTGTAATTTCAAGGGAGGAACATCTTGTTACCTGTTAAATCCAATTTTTATGACCATAGAGGCTTGCAGCTTTTTTTACCTGAGAAGCTGCTGTTGCCCCTTTAAGAGCTGCCTGCTTGCACAGAAGCCTTAAACATTTCTCAAAACCTATTTTAATCGATTTCAGCAGTAGGATCAATCTTAAGGTTGGGTACTATAGAAGCTGGCATCCCATATATAATTTCAAAGGGAATTAAACCTAGGGTAAGGGAAATTCCTAATCCTATAAAGGGAAATGGAGAGGAGCATCACCCAGTCAGTGCCAGTCTCCAAGGTCAATTTCATGAAGGTCTCTTTAAATGTTCTGTTCAAGAACACCAACAGCACAGGCTCTAAGAGCAACAATCAATAAATGGGACCTCATGAAACTGAAAAGTTTCTGTAAAGCAAAGGATACCGTCATCAAAACAAAACGACTGCCTACAGATTGGGAAAGAATCTTCACTAACCCTTTATCTGACAGAGGACTAATATCCAGTATATACAAAGAACTAAAGAAGCTGAAAAGCAGCAAACCAAGTAATCCACTTAAAAAATGGGGAACAGAGCTAAACAGAGAATTCTCGACAGAGGAATATCGAATGGCAGAAAAACACTTAAAGAAATGCTCATCCTCATTAGCCATCAGGGAAATGCAAATCAAAACGACCCTGAGATATCACCTTACACCCATCAGAATGGCCAAGATGAAAAACTCAAGCGATAACACATGCTGGAGAGGTTGTGGAGAAAGGGGAACCCTCCTCCACTGCTGGTGGGAATGTAAACTGGTACAACCACTCTGGAAAGCTATCTGGCGCTTTCTAAGACAAATAGGAATAGTGCTTCCTCCAGACCCAGCTATACCACTGCTAGGTATATACCCAAAGTTTGTTCAAGTACACAAAAAGGACACTTGCTCAACCATGTTTATAGCAGCTCTATTTGTAATAGCCAGAACCTGGAAACAACCCAGATGTCCATCAACGGTGGAATGGGTACAGAAATTGTGGTATTTTTATACAATGGAATACTACTCAGCAATCAAAAAGGAGGAAATCATGAAATTTGCAGGCAAATGGTGGGATCTAGAAAAGATCATTCTGAGTGAAATATCCCAGAAGGAGAAAGACAAACATGGGATATACTCACTTATATAGACCTATAAGATATGATAAACATAATGAAATCTATACACCTAAAAACGATAATCAATTGAGCGGACATGGGGTGAGATGATCAATCCTCGTTTAGAAAGACAGATGGGATGTGCATTGAACGTATGACAGGAGTCTACTGCGCGCATCTGAAAGACTCTAACTAGCAGTGTTTTCAAAGCAAAGACTCATGACCAAACCTTTGGCAGAGTACAGGGAATCATAAGAAAGAAGGGGAGTTAGTCTGATGGGGAAAGGATAGGAGCTCCACAAGCACCAAATATATCTGGGCACAGGGTCTTTTCTGAGACTGACATTCAACCAAGGACCATGTATGGATATAACCTAGAACCTCCACTCAGATGTAGCCTGTGGTAGCTCAGTAACCAATTGGTTTCCCAAAGTGAGGGGAACAAGGACTATTTCTAACAGGAACTCAATGACTGGCTCTTTGGTCTCCCCACCTCCGAAGGGAGGAGCAGTCCTGTTAGGCCACAGAGGAGGGCTTTGCAGCCAGTCCTGAAGATACCTGATAAAACAGGATCAGATGAATGGGGAGGAGGTCCCCCCCATCAGTGGACTTGGAAAAGGGCACGGTGGAGATGAGGGAGGGAGGGAGGGACTGGGAGGGAATGAGGGATGGGGACACGGCTGGGATACAGAGTTAATAAAATGTAACTGATAAAAAAAATAAAAAATAAAAAAAAATATTTTTCAAGAATGTCTTGTTTCTTAAAAAAAAAAAAATGTTCTGTTCATCCTCTCTACCTGTCCTGAACTTTGGGGCCTATATGCACAATGCAATCTCCAATCTGCCCCAATAAACTTAGCTACATTCTGACTTACCTTGGACACAAATGCTGGCCTATTCTTTCCTGTTTCTGTATATCTTGGCCAAATTACTAGGCCAGTCTTGCGGCCACCTTGAGACCTGCCAACAGAGCCTGGTAGTAGACTAGGAGACGTTCCCTACCTGCAGCCGTGTTGTAATCCCAATTGGGCCTCTTATAGGGAAAGTAATCATCAATATGGGATCTGTAATTGGAACTCCTGTAGTGTCTGGGACATTTTTGCGTGCCTCTGAAATAATATGTCCCCACTCCTCTTGGTAAACAAGACCTGTAAAAGCTGCTGGCAATCGTCCCGGGTGGGCTGGTGCGTAAAAAGCAGAGAACGTGGCATTCTGAGTTCTCCAGTTAAACCTGTGATGTGGCAAAAGGCCAGTAATGATGAGACTGATTGCCATTAGCACCTGGAGGGCCCCGTGGCCCATAAGGGAAGGACTGTAGAATCTGCCTCTGGTTCCCCAGAGGGAGAAGCTGCATGGAGGCTCTGGGTCCTTGGCACTAGGCCAGATGGTGGTTCCAACCTGGATAAAGGAGCAGGAGTTGGTTGAGGAGTGGGAGGAGGAAGAGGTGGAAAAATTATTTCCATGGGAGTCCCATCCTGCAAAACAGATTAAAGGGGGATCGAAGGAGCCAGGGCAGTGGCCTCTGGTTTTGGAGAGCCTGTGAAAGGAGGATTGTTAGTGGGGGTCAGAAAAGACTTAATCTATAGAGGTAGATGAATAGCTAGATCCTTCCAAATTACAATATGGAGCACTTGGTCTGGGTGCCCATATGCTTTCTGAAAGATTTTATTTCCCATCACAAGGCCAGTGGGAAGGTGGAAAGTTCCTTCTGGCAACCAGCTCACATTGAAGGTGGGCCATTCTGTGCTGCAAAAAGTCATCATTTTTCCTTTCCTCACATCAACTGAAAGACCATGAGCTCTAGTCTTAACCTCTCCAAAATGAGTCAGAACCAAGTCAAAAGGTTTGGAAGTATTCTGTCCCATATATATCATCAGTCAGTGTTTTCGTCAAGAGAATTCAGGAGAACACAGAAGAAGTGAGAGAACAATTTCAACAAATAGTAAATCACTCATACACAAAAAAGAACCGGCTGTCTTGGACAAAAACGAAACCAAAGGCAACAACTTACTACCTATACCCAGGCTAACATCACGGGACAAAATTGAAATTATAGAAACGAAAACAGCCGCAGTTTTATACAAAAGTAAAATCAAGCACTCTCAAGCAGACGCAAAACCACAAACAATTAATCACAAAAATTAAACAATAACTCTGGACACAACACCAAGGGGGGGGGGGGATTAATCACACACAGAAACCAGGTAACACTGAAAACCTGGACTTCTCTGCCACAGAAGTTCCAGGAAACCAATCCTCACTCCAGAGGCAAAAACAGATCCTCACTCCAGTCCCCCTATCCCAGGAGTCCCGAGGAGGCAGAAACTCCAGGGTAACAAAACATCTTTTGAAGCCCCCACAGCGTAGGCCCCAACACGTCTGTCATACCTAATCTGGCTGCTCCCGTAAGCACCTCGAGGCTTTTCAGGATAAGAAACAAAGAAAAAAGGCAAATAAACATTTAAAGCAGCTGGACAAAATAGAAGACTTTTACCTACGGGATTAAGCTCTCCGGGCCAGGAGTCCTAGAGGTCTTGAGGTATCTCGGACGAGCCCCCAAATGTTATGCCAGGTTCACGGGACCCTCAGAGACCACCAGGAGACAACTCAATGCAATTGCAAGAGAGCTTTATTATGAGAGCGATCAAACTCGGGACCCAAGTCTCACTGGCACAGCAGTAAAGAAGTGGGACCCGAGCTCTGAGTGAACAGGATTTGTAAAGGGAAAGTCTATGAGCAGGGGGTTTCCATGGCAGCAAGCAGGGGGGCACAAGCCTTGAGGTTACAGAATTGGGTGAAGTTTAGCAGGGCGGGGTGACCTTTTCTGCACACAATCACAATGGCTAAGGCATATAATAACAATGGCTATTTTTCTAAACCATATCTGAAACGTTGGGGAGAATTCTCCCACCCGATTCCCATTGATTATTGCCAGGGAATTTGTCTCTATTTTCTATGAAGCATTTATTCTGTTATATTTCCTGGAGGCTGTTGCCAGGAGAGTTAACTTTGTTTTCTACCAGGTGTACATTCTGTGATATTTCCTGGTACCTGAATTCAGTTCCCAGTCAAGATCTTTATTTCAAAATGGCGTTATATTCAGGCTATCTTAAGCTCTTCACTACCTCCTAAAAAGGCCAATCTGGAGGCCAAGATTTTGGTGATATTATTGTTACATCTGCTCCAGAGTCTACCATTCCTTCAATTTCAATATTATTCATAAATTCCTTTAATTTGGCATCTGATCATCTGTAGAAATTTGCCAAAACACTTGTTTCTTGGTGTTTTCTGGATTTTTTGTTTTATCTATTAAAGTTGCACAGACCGTGATGTTGCAGAATATTTGACCCCATTGCGAACCCCTAGATCGTGAATAGTAAAAACCTGTTTCTTGTCTTGTGTTGCTCAGCCGTAACACACACCTCTTGGATTATAAGAGCTAAATAAAGTCAATCCTAGGTCAAGAGGCAGAGCAAGAAACCATCTGACAGGGATCAAACAGAAAGAAGGGACATTAAGAGAAGGGTATTTAAGACAGCATAGAGAAGGAGCTTTTGGCTTTTGGCTTTTTTTTTTTTTTTTTAATCTTGAATATGAACTGAGTAAGAAAGGCTTTTTCCTTAGGGAGATGCGCTAAGTAGGAGAGTCATCTGGGTGCTTTCTCTGCCTCTCGGAGCTAGTAGGTTTTCACCCCAGCATATGGCTCCTGAGTCTTGATTGGTAAAATTGAACTTTGGGGATTTTGTGTTTAAAAACACCTTGATATCTGGGTTTTTAATGTCTACATTCAGAGCAGTGTTGTTTAATTGTTCTGAAGGTGAGTAGCCCTTCTGCAGCTCTGAAATGACTGGTTTGAATTTGGCATTGGGACTGCAAGAGCCACTCCACCTGGCTTTTCTGACAAGGGGTTGCCCCATTTGTCTCATGTTGATCTACATTAGTCCAACACCAGCCTTTGCCATATTTTCTGTATATTCCAGAAGGTATAGGCCTTCTTTCAGAATTAGTTTGGTTCTTTCTACAATTCTTTTTCAAATGACCTTGCTCACCACAATCAAGACTTTTGAGAGTTTGGATTTTCTCAAAACCTTTAGATCACTTCTCCTATTAAAGTTATATAATATGAATGAGATCTAATATCAACTGTATTTCTAATCCATTCATCTGTTGGTGCTGATTTTGCCTTTAGAAGCCTGGTCACTTTCTGCATTTGGCATTAGTGTTGTTAAAAACTAAAGATCTGATTAGTGCTTTTGTAGCTTGTGAATCTGATATCCTTCTGTCTTTAGCTTTAATAAATCTTTGTGAAAAGTCAATGCATGTTTCTTAAGGACCTTGCAGAATGTGAGTAAATGGCTCAAGTCTTTTTCCTCTTTCTTCAGCCTTGTCCCAAGCACTAAAGGCTGCCATGCAGCATAATGCCAAGGTTGTTTCATCATATTATACCACCTGCCTCTGTGCCTCAGCATATGGACCTTAACCAAGCAACCGATCTTGGAAAATACTGATACCTCTGGCTCTATTTGTCTGCGCTATCTCCCTAGTCTCTTCTCTCCGCCATTAACACCACTGTAATTATGGACCAAGTTCTCATATTGCTTTTGTCATATCCTTCTAGTCCTGGGGAATCATTCTATTTTGAATTGCCCAAGAACTTAATATTTGTTTCATAAATGGTGAATGCATTCCATACAGGAAGACATTTTCTTTAAATTTTCTCAAACCCAGCACGTCTACAGGGTGCTACCCATATTCTTCTTGAGGGTGGCCACCATCTGTTGCCACTTGTCGGATACTAACCATATAAGCTAAGGTTGGTTTTCTAACAATCTTTGGCTGGCTTTCACGATTTCCATTATATGGTGGCGCAATAGGCTCTGGTCTTATTTCCTCTGTCTCTATCTTAGTATCTTTTTGTTTTTATTTTTAATTTTTCTAATTTTTCTTCTAAGACTTGTCTTCATTGTTCACATTCCTTTTTTCTTGTATCTCTGTTATCTTAGCATTTTTTCATTACTATTTTTAATTTTTTCTAATTTTTCTTCTAAGGCTAGTCTTCATTTTTCACATTTCTCCTTTTATTGTATCTCTAAAGCCCTTTTGAGAAAAGCCATGTTTTCACAGGCCAGGATGGGGTGGGGGTTGAGGGAATAGTAGTGGGGGGGGGATTGGGGTTGGCATAAAAAGCCATGGTGGCTATCAAGATTAGAATAAGTATGACCAGCATGGGAATAATCATAATCGGTATGGTGTCAGTTTCAGTTAAGTCATTTCTCTCTTCCTCTATTGTCTCTATTTTTAAGCCATCTAAAATGTAAATCTGTGGAGTCCAAATCCTTATATGTCTTATTCCTTTTAATTCATCAAGTTTAAGTTATTTGTTACTAGATATATATGTCACCAAGACGAAAGACCAGAGTTCTGGCTCCCATGTGCAAGAACCTCAAGTATCTCTGGAACTCAGAAGGGAAATATGGGCTAATATCTCAAATGACTTGTAAGCTGGCCCTAGTCAGGACAATTGGGCAGACTCCTTGATTTGGGTATGAGGGCACTTCAGGTTGAAGAAGAGGTAAGCAGAAGCCATCTGGAAGGTTTTCCCAGTTAATAGCTTGGAGCTTTCTCTGAAAATGATGTCATGCCCAATAGCTTCAGCAGCTAAGGCCTCAGGGGAAGGCAGCTCACATAAGGAATTCACACCATAAAACTGGGAAAGATCTGGAAAGTATGGCTTATACATTTGTATTTAAATAATGTAGAAAACTCTAGAAATCCAGGATCAAGTCAGAATTGCAGGTAAATCATAAAAATTGAAAGGCAGTGAGCTAGAATCTTTATGCACTAGAGTTTTCTTTTCTCTTCAGTTTCTCTCATTTGTAAAATCTTGAGTACAGTAGGGTAGGGATGGTCACTGGCCACATAAGCTTTAAATTAATTTTTTTGTAAATGTGCTCCCATCAACATCACCTTAGGGAGTAGTAGCATACACTTTTAATCCCAGCAATCAGGAGGTAGAGGCAGTTCTCTGTAAGTTCCAGGCCAGCCTGGTCTACATAGAGAGTTCCAGACAGACTAATGAGACAGTGTCTCAAAAACAAAAACCAACCAACCAACAAACAAACAAACAATAACAGATTTAAGCCTTAGTTTTAATTATGTGTATGCATGTGAGTTGATGCCATAGGCATGAAGTTGGTCACTAAAGCTGGAAGAGGACACCAGTTCTCCTGGAGCTGACACCAAGTCACAAGTGATTTCCAGCTGCCTGCCATGGTTGCTGGGCACTTAGCTCAAGCCCTCTGCAAGAGCTGTATACATTTTAACCATTGAGCATCTCTCCAGCCCCTACCTAGGCTTAAAAAAATAAAAAAATTAAAAAAAATAAAAATAAAAATCTGCCTTGCTGGAAGTTACAAGAGTCTCAAGAGAAGACTCCTATTGACTTGTAAAAACTTGGGAGAGTTTTCTGAAGCCTTCGTGAAGATTCCTAAGGGCTGCTGGGAAGCGGCATTCTTTACTTACAAGGCCAATAACTGATATTCAAAACGAGGCCCGTTTTCCAGGGCCACCTAGTAGCCTGTCTTCCTTAAAGCTGTCTGCGCACATTAGATATTACCAGCTTGTGGTTTGAATGTGCAATGTCCTACAGGCTTGTGTGTTTGAACTTTGGTTACCAGCCAATGGTGCTATTTTGAAAGTCTGTAGAACCTTAGGAGGTGGAGTCTCACTGGATAAAGTGACCAGCTGTCTCGTGTGCCTGACATAATGCCTCCCGTGCCATGATGGACTATTTCCCCTCAAACCGTCATGCCTCCGGAGCTGTTAAGGAGCTCTTGTATGTGTATACTAGCACTGAAGGCAGAACTGCAGCAAGTTTGAGGACATCCTGTGGGCTACATAGTGAGTTCAGGGCAGCAAGGGCTTCATAAAAAGACCCCATTTCAAAACAAAAGCCTATGTGGACACTGGGTGCTGGCCATCATCACTAAAATAACAGAACACTGCAAGCAGCTGCATCTCCCATTGAGTTGCCCTTGACTCATCTCTGTCATTAGTTCTCAACTATTGTTTTTGCCTATGAGAACACATGGCAGCTTAAAAGTATATTATTGGGGCTGGAGAGTTGGCTCGGTGGTTAAGATCATGTACTGCTTTTCCAGTGGAGAGTTCCTTTCCTAGCACCTATGTCGGATGGCTTACAATAATTTAACTCCAACTCCAGGGGATCCAGCACTCTCTCTGGGCCTCCACGGGGACATGCTCATACTTACACACAGACACCTAATTACAAATAAGTATTATTATTTGTAGAGTCTAGCAGCACTGTGTAATACCCATTGTTCCTTTTTGTTTTTAGGTATGCTGTGCAGCATTCCTGCCTAGTTACCCTGGCAGATGCCATGTGTCACAATCTGTACTGGTGTTCAGGTTTCTTGAACCCATCAATGAATAATGCCAGGCAAATCTATACATCAGTAATACCTTAGGACCAAAATTATACCTGAAATTGTATTTTGTTGTTGTTGCTTTATGTGTGAACTCGCATCCAGTGAAATCTACAACATTGTCACAACTCTCAATTTTGGTCAGCTCCATGGTTTGGGTTCTTTTTAAACATCAATAATTTTAAATTATTTTTATTTGGGGGATGGGAGCTCAGTAGTTAAAAGCACCTCTCCCAGAGGACTCAAGTTTGAGTTCTAGAACCCCCATGGCCGCTCCCAACCATCTAACTCCAGGTCCAGGGGGTCTGACAACCTTC
This sequence comes from Meriones unguiculatus, assembly GCF_030254825.1. NCBI lineage: Eukaryota > Metazoa > Chordata > Mammalia > Rodentia > Muridae > Meriones > Meriones unguiculatus. The sequence goes on from NC_083353.1 coordinate 83,331,452, forward strand.
TCTGGCCTATATGGGCACCAGGCACGCATGTGTTGCAGTCATACATGCAAGCAAAACACTCAGTTACATAAAAATCTTATTTTTATGTGTGGGTGCCTGCATGTATGTGCGCCATGTGCATGCAGCACCTAGAGGCCAGAAAAGGGCATCAGGTCTCTTAAGATTGGACCTATGGGCATGGGTGCTAGAAAATGAACCTGAGTCCTCTCTCTGCAAGAGCAGGTGCTCTTAACCACTGAGCCATATTACTAGGCATTTTTCACTCTGAACTAAGTAAGATTCAGAGCTGCAACTTTTTTAGGTGTTGTATTGGCTAGTTTTATGTCAACTTGACACATGACCAGGAAGGAGCCTGGATTGAGAAAATGACTCCTCCATAAGATCAGGATATAAGCAAGCCTGTTGGGCATCTTCTTAGTGATTAATGGGGAGGTAATAATCCCTGGGCTGGTGGTCCGGGCTCTATGAAAAGGCAGCCTGAGCAAGCCATGAAGAGCAAGCCACTAAGCAGCATTCTTCCATGGCCTCTGTATCAGTTCTTGCCTCCAGCTTCCTGCCTTGCTTAAGTTCCTGTCTTGACATCCTTTGATGAAGAACTGTGATGTGGAACGTAATCCAAATAAACCCTTTCCTCCCCAAGTTGCTTTGGTCACGGTGTTTCAACATAGCAATAGAAACCGTAAGACAGGTGTTTTTCTTGCATGTATGTCTTTACCCTACATGAACGCAGTACTCACAGGTCAGCAGTGGGTGTTCAATCCCCTGGTACTGGAGCTACAGTGGGTTGTGAGCCATGTGGGTGCTGGAAACTGAACTTTGGTCCTTTGGAAGAGCAGCAAGTGCTCTTAACCACTGAGCCATCTTTCTAGCCCCAACTTCACAAAGTTCTGTGCTCTCAAGCTTCACAGTGAGTGATGGCACCTGCCCCAGTGTGGCATAGCAGCATCCTGGTACTCAGGGTGAAGTATGGGCGGAGCCACTTCTCACAGAAAGCTATGGCAGTAGAAGTGACACCACTGACAGGGGCTCTGTGAGATTGCTTGGTAAGTGTCCCCAGGTTTTCAAGATTAAATTACAAAAAAAGCTGTGCCTTCCATCTTGTTTTTTCTTGCTGTAAGGTAAGGAACAGAGAAGCAGAGGACTGAAGCCTCAATCCAGCAACCCCTAAGTCCTGTCAAAAGTGACCCTAGGGTTTGTGGGGAGCTGCCCAAGCCTGGAGAACAGTCTGCACTGCCCATGTTCACCTGTCTTGTCCACAGCGGTGTTCTGAAGAAAGAGGAGCTTGCTCTGCATTCAACACTGAACATTTTAAAGACTCAACCTGGTTTGGCTTTGTATAGCCATTGCTGTCCTAAAACTCACTATATAGATCAAGCTGAGCTATATAGTAGATCCACCTACCTCTGACTCCCCTGAGATTAAGGCATATGCCACCATCTAATTGGTTTTACTAGTTATCTTTGAACAGGTCTTTCAATAGAACTAATTTTTCCTAATTCATTTTTTTTTTTTTTACACATTAAAAAAAAAAAAAAAGCCAAATAGCTTGGATGCTATTTGGAAAGATAATGCAGGAAGATCAAAGCCATCCTGGTCAATTTAGTGAGACTTTGTCTCAAAATTACCAAGGGCTACAATGTGGCTTAATGGCAAACTTCTGCCTGTGTGCAAGTCCTCACACATTAGTCTCTACCATCACAAGAGAGCTAACAACTCTCTAACTAGTGAAAAATAAATAAAAAAATCGGACAGAAATTGTTTCTTTTTAATTGAGTACTTCATTCAGACATTCCTCATTGGCGTCTGCTCTGGAAGCAGCTAGGTCCCCACCTCAATATCAGATCTGAGTGAACATGGGCCCCAAACCAGGGCTTTCGGAACAACAAAACAATAACAGCAAACTCAGCCTCTCCTTTCTCTTGGGAGAGACTGCGAGTCACAGGGTTCAACTTCTGGACGTGGACTGCAAACACAGACACTTGGCTGTCAGGAGCGAGGCAAGCAGCTGCATGCACTCCAGCTCCAGTACCTACCACCAGCCTCTTCCTGCAGGAATACACCCACTCTTGAAGGAGTTTTGGCATGTACTTACTTAATTTCCCAAAGAGGTATGAAGTCTACCAAAAGGGATACAATAGATCAGAATAAATCAGCTTTCTCACAATAAACTTTCCTGAGTAACAACTTTTGATTGCTGAGAAGTCTCAGCACATTATTTCAAAGTGGCAAAATCCAGGACAATCACAGAGTACATCCAGCAGTGGCCTAATGTTCAAGGACAGGTTTATGCAGGACACAGGTGCACACAGCCCCTTTTCTTCAGTGTATATGGCAAGTAGCCAGAAACCCTGATCATTAAAATAAGTTATTTTGTACATTACAGTGCACAAAGGGAGAGAACTTTCACAAAGGTGACCAAAAGGCATTGTGCAGAAAGTCCCATGAAGTGGCAGCCAGGGCCCACTGGCCTTCAGGAACTTGACCCCTGCTCTTTGGCTGCAGAGGCCTTAGAGTCGGCTGTTTCCTCTTCCTGCTCCGTTGGCTTTGCCTCCTCTTCCTCTTCATCTTGTGGATAGAGGTCAGGGTATTTCTGCATGCACTCCTGCATGGCCCGGAACTGGTCTATACAGTCTGACCCCTTGATCTCCTCTGTGCTGTGGTGGAAGCAGGAAAAGGCAGATTTGAACTGCTCCCCACAGGGGCCACTGGCCATTCCCCCAAGACATGGGCAATTCCAGTTAATGTCTCCATTGGGCAGAATCAATCCTGGAACAGGAAGTAGACGAGGGAAAGATGAGAGGCATTCTATGCTCTCTATACATAAAGCCTGTTTGGTCCTTATTGTTGGAAGGCATCCCCCGTGACCTCTATGGGCGTTCTGGTCTACTTTCTAAGCTGCCTCCAAGAACTAGGATCAGAACTCTGAGGATTAAATACCAGGAATCTCCTGAACCAATGCCCTAATCCCTCCCCCACCCCTCACCATACTTCTGCTAGCATAGCCTAGAGACTGGTGTAAACATATAGATGTGAAAAGATCCTAAAACCTGTTATACAAAGCAAAGCAAGTGTTGTTAGACTAGTGCAGCTGTGTTCTTCCTATAAAACTCAAACATTGGGGCTGGGTACAGTACAAAGGCAGAATAGAGACTGGTACTCACGAGACCCTGGATTCAGTCCCCAAAAGGGTTCAAGATGACAACTCTACTTTAAGCTTTGTGATAGAGACAGATGGCAGTTCTCTGGCTAATGAAGCAGAGAATGCTGATAGTTGAGCACATGCTACCAGTATTGAGGAGCCTTAGTACTACTTTAAAAAAGAAGGAAGGAAGGAAGGAAGGAAGGAAGGAAGGAAGGAAGGAAGGAAGGAAGGAAGGAAGGAGTAAGTCACTTTATGCAAAGCTACGTTGAAATGCCTCATGATCCTTTACTCCAGTGGAAGGTCAGGGAGTGGCTAGTGTCCAAAGTCCTAGGCTTAATCCCGCCTCTCAACTCTAGCTTCACTGATCAGCAAATCTGTCCTAACTGTACCTCATTTACAAAGGGGACAGCAGATAATGTAGCTGGTGGGGCTGAGCAGATGGCTCATCACCAACACCACAGCTGTAGAGTAAGTTCCCATATACAAAGCTGTGTGGCAACTGGAACAGTCCTTCTGACACTGTCTGTGGGTTTCTTGGCTTCAGAGGCCAAGTCAGGACAGTAGCAGGGCCCACTAGATCCCCAGAGCTGTGGCCTCTACCCGCTACTAACAGCCTCTCAGGGACTCTCAATGCTGAATCAAATGCTAGCACTGAGCTTCCAACACACTAACCCACAGAAGAGCTTTCAGCAGAAATAAAATTAACATTTCAAAACTATAGTCCAGGTGCTAGTTATGGTAGCACACACCTGTGACCACAGCCTGAGCTATTATTTTGAGACAGGATCCTGGCTGATTTGGAACCTGCTTTGTAGACCAGACTGGCTGGCCTTGAACTCACAATTGTTCCCGCAGAGGACCCAGGTTCCAATTCTAGTACCCATATGGCGGCTCACAACCACCTGTAATTCCAGTCCCAGAGGATCTAACACCCTTTGCGGTCCTTGGCGGGCACTTCATGCACATGCAAGCAAAACATCCACACACACAAAATAATTAATAATTAAAGAAAAAAAAAAAAAGACACATCAGGTCTGCAGAAGTCCTTGTTTCATTTCTTCTCAGAGCCTGGCAGAAGACAGGGTAAATTTGGACATAATACACACATCCACAAGATGGCAGCTTTAGCAGTTATAGGACAGAAACAAACACAGCCTGTCTGCTCATACCTCCAAAGCTCTGTGACATATGTGCAGCTAAAGTGGACTCAAGGTAAACAAAGGACCAGAACTGACATGAGCTCATTCTTCTTAAGAAAGGCTGACTTGAGATCTGCTACAGCTGTCACTCTCAGAACACTAAAACTCTGTGACATGTGACTTCCATATTCCTAGCACGGTGCTAGGCACTCACTGTGCTTGGCACAAGGCTAACAGGTGAAGGGTCCCATGTAGGAATATGCATCTGCTTTAGATCAGGTCTGAAAAGTTCTAACCACAAGCCAGTCCTCCAGGGCTGCCTGCTCTATGTTCCTCATCAATCACCAGTTTTCAACCTGAAGCACTTGTTCCAGTGCTAAATTGAATCCTGTTGACACTACTTGGCCTGGGAATGCTGCATACACCTAGCCCACACAGACTGGAGTATGGGTGAGCCCAGCCCAAAACCTACAGAGTGACATTGTGTGTCCAAGGGGCTACCGTTACATTCAGAGACCCCAGAAACAGGTGACAGTTCTGAGTACCTCTGCTCCTGGGCGTGGGTAACTGTTAAGACCCCTCACCATACCATGTGCTCTGAAGAGCAGGACCAGCTGCCCGGCTGCTGCTCTCTTGCCTGCAAATTCAGCTGGTACACATAGCAGGGTTCACCCTAATAACCTGACAAGAGCAGAGATCCCTGTCAGACCTAACTTCAGGAATCCAGGCAGTCTCCCAGTCACTCCTAATCATGTCAGTACAAACACATGAAAAGACAATGTTTCAGTAAGAAGAAACTGTTGCCTGCTAGCTTGGCACAGTCACAACCCTTAGGAGGCAGACACAGTGACCACAGAGCTGGACAGCTGTCCATGACCAAGGGAGACAGACAAAGTGGGAAGCAGTGCTCAATACCAAGCCTCCCCTAGGGTGTGACTATGTGTCCCTCATCTCTCACCGTGCTCCTCATAGGGATCGTTGGGGTCATCAGCCACCAGCTCTGCACTGCTGGGAGTTTCATGGTCTTCTTTGGTCACAAATATGATCCGATCCTTCCCTAGGGTTTGGAGCAGAGGAAGACATTCACTGGAGGGAAGTGAAACACAAAGCAGCCCATCTGAAGATGGTTCCCTGTGTCTGTCCCCATCACTAATAGACAAACAGCCCAGCAGCCACTGATGAGAGCCAGCTGGAATGAGGACTCCACTCAGGTGGTAGGTGAGGAAGAAGGAATACCATCCAGCTCTTTAAACCTACAGGAGACAAAATCCACACCCTGCTGTCTAAGTTTGCTCCACCCCACATCTTGCTAACAACCCTTGAGTTTGACAAAGTACTTTCTCTTCCCACAAACAAAATATTGGTACTCCCCTCTCCTCCTGGTGCCCTTCCCAGGCTGAGAGTGAAGACACTTCTCTCAGCCTGGGAAGGGCACCATTCATCCTCCCTGCTTCTGCCCTCTCTTGCAAATTGAAGGAATGGTCAGAGGAAAAGCACAAGGTGGGGAGGAAGGGAGAGGGAAGAAAGAGAAGGGAGAGGGGAACAGCGAGAGAAGAGATAGACAGAAACACAGACAAAGACAGACCAACCTAGGTCTAGACCAACCTAGGGACCCCAGCTCACAGGTGACACAGCTCTAGTGCTTGCCTTTGGGAAAATGGCCCAGGCACCAGCCTCTCTGAAGCATGTCCAGGGCCAGACATAGTGAGAAGAAAGGAACTTGAACAGGGCAAATTTGGAGCATTCCTCAAAGTGAGATCTCCTTCCCTCTTCTATAACAGGCCCCCTGAGGGTTCAACCTTCTCAGGACCCTCCACCCTTAGTTAGGCCTGGCTAAGGTCTAGGAAAAAAAACACAAGGAGGCAGCTGTGTTTTACATTAGAATTTCTCCCAATGGTGTGAGGACAAGAATTATCTAGTCAACACAAATCCTTAGTGACCCTTTAAGGAATCTTGATGATCCCAGCTACTCAGAAAGCTGAAGCAGAACAATGAGTTCAAGACTAGCCTGGGCTACATAGAAAGACCCTACTTCAAAAAGCAAAAACAAGTCAATTTTTAAGAAGGAAGAAAACAAAGGGCTAGAATGGTTCTCCTGGACACCCTGTGGCACATTCTCTGAAAAATTTTGGCTGTCAACTATCCCCTCCCCGTCACAGCAGCCACATGAAGTGATTTCCATAGTGCTGCAGAGAACCTTTTCTCAGCACCCATAATGCACAGGGAGTCACCTGTTTCATGGTGGTCAGTTGGGGAAGATTTGGGCTGCTTCAATTCTGGATCTGCCCACCACTCCTGAGAGGAACAAAAGCGCCCTCTGTGCGCAGTGCTGACTTCAATGGGCTGGAACCTCCAAAGCGCCTCACATCCAAACCTTTCCCGTACCCACAGGGTCCTCCCCAGCACAGAAAATTACTGACATCTGACCTGAGCACTGAGCATAACAATAAGGGAAACAGAGACCCACCAATCCCAGCCCCAAGCTGAGGAGGAGGAGGGAAAGGTCAATGTCTTTCTAAACCTCCCAGGAAAACTGCAAGACAATCTGAGCTTTCTAACAGCTAACCCTGACACCAGGGGACCTGTAATCATTTGACCCTCATCCAGAGGGCACATTGGAAGATTTTTTTCAGGTATGAGAAAACCTGTCCTGAGTGAGCTAGCTAATGTGAAAGCTGGGGACAGGCTGCAGACAGGTGGGTGGCTCTCTGAAAATTGCCAGTACTGTGTCCACTTCTCCCCCTACATTTTGGAAAGTTCAGGTACAGGTATGTGAAGAAAAAGTAAGGCAAAGGGTTGGGCCCATGCTTGGGCTAGAATACCCAAGAAAGAGGCCTGGGGAAGGCAAGTGTCAGAGAGGCTACCTCAGTGGCACTCACGCACTCATGCACTGGTGGGCAATAGCAATAGGTAGGTCTCAGCACACAGAGCTAGCTCCACTGCCCACCTGCTAGCTTTCTGCCCAGAGGTAGTTTTGGCCTCCGCACATAATAGTATGCCAGATTACTCCTCCTGTAGCTGAAGAAAGCATATGGACAAGGCCACTGGGCCACGCTAGAGTGCCTAGTAACCCTGGAGACTCTGGCCAGTTTCCAGAACTCCCAAAAGCAATTTGCATAACTGCTGAACTGAATGCTAAGCAAAAGCTGCTGACATAAAGCTCTCAGCTCAGCTCTGATTGTTGTGACCTGGGCTGAGCATAGGCCCAAAGGGAAGGGGGACAGACCTGGACAGTTCCTGAAACACCTGAGGCAGTATGTGATATACGCAGAGGCCAGACCTCACCCAGCAAAGCTCAAACTCTCTGGCACATGGGCATGGCTCCTACCTCCCAGATACAGACTCCCAGTCAGGTTAGAATGAAGCAGCTTGGGACTCCTTGAATCTGTGAGTTGTTAGCCCTCACATCAATGCGGAGGGAGGAGGAGGCAGGGCTCCTCTAATCTCCTTTCTTAAAAGTGAAGCAGAAGCCTACAGGTGCTAAGAAACAAACCTAAGCAAACAGTAGGCCAGAAATGGGTAAGACATGTGCTTTGAAGGACCCTACGTGTTTCCCTTTAAAAATAACTAATACTAGCCTGATCCCACTAGGCCTGTGCTTGCTGGAATGTTTAAAAGCAGACACCAGAGGGGTGGAGTGTAATTCTGGGCTAGAACATCTATCTAGTGCATGCCCTAGGTTCATCTCCAGCACGGTAAAATGAAAAATAAGAGTAGATGCAAGAACAAATATAAAAATCAACGATGATTTACTTGGTTTATTCTTTGAAACAGGGTTTCCTATGTAATAACCCAGGCTGGCCTAAAACTCATCATCATGGCTTGGCCTCTTGATAGGATTATAGGCTTTTTGTTTTTAAGGATTTTGATTTATGTGTTTATGTGTATGCTGTATGTGAGGGTGCCCCCAAAGCCAGAAAAGGGTGCTGGATCCCTGGAGCTGTGGGTACAGTTGCCTGACGTGGGTGCTAGGACCCAAATTCAGGTCTTCTGAAAGAACTGCAAGGTAAAAGTTAAAAAGTTTGATATCTGAGCCAAGTACACACCTATAATCCCAGCACTCAGGGAGGCAGAGGCAGGAGGATCTCCGTAATTTCAAGACCAGCCTGACCCTTAGGGGGGGAACAGCCTTACCAGGCCACAGAGGAAGACAATGCAGCCACTCTTGATAAGACCTGATAAACCAGGATCAGAAGGAAGGGGAGGAGAACCTCCCCTATCAGTGGACTGGGGGAGGGGCATGGGAGGAGAAAAGGGAGGAAGGGTGGGATTGGGAAGGAATGAAGGGGAGACTACAACTGGGATACAAAGTGAATAAACTAATAATAAATAAATTAAAAAAAAAAAAAGACCAGCCTGGTCTACAAAGTGAGTCCAGGACAGCCAAGGCTACACAGAGAAACCCTGTCTCAAACCCCACATAGACCACCTCCCCCCCAAAAAAAAAAGAAAAAAAAAGTTTGATATCTGATCAGGCATGGTGACACATACTTTTAATCTCAGCACTCAAGAGGCAGAGGCAGGCAGATCTTCATAAGGGCTATCACAGAGAAACCTTGTCTCAAACAAAGAGTTTGCTATCTGGAGCAGGGCAGGGAGGCACAGGCCTTTAATCCCAGCATTTTGGGAAACTGAGGTAGGTGGTCTCTGTGGATTCAAGGACAGCCTGATTTACAAAGATAATGAATTCCAGGCTAGGCACTACAACAGTGAGACCCTGAGTCAAAGCATAAGCATAAAAGTTTGCTATCAGGCTGGAGAGATGACTCAGGGATGGAGAAGTTCTAGAGGACCTCATGCCCTCTTATGACTGCCACAGGCACCAGGCATGCATACAGTCAGGCAAAAACATTTAAATGCAAAAAGCGCAAAGACACTTTTAAAAAAGGAAAAGAACCATGTCCATAAACCTTCATTCAATACTTGTTGCTTGTATCAGAACTTGATGGGGGAGGGGAGTAAGAGCTGACTATGATGCACGAATCAAGTGGAGAAGACTAGTTGGGGTAGGGATTATCTATAGAAAGGAAAGAAAAAGTGGGTTGGGATTCTATCTGGGGCTAGGATAGTTTAAAAGGGACTGGGGCTCAGTTGGTAAAACGCTGGCTGCACATGTGCACAAAAGGCCAAGTTTGACCCCTGTACTAAATAAAGGAAGCACAGTAGCCCACACCGGCAATCCCAACAGAAGTAGGGGAAGGATCAGGTGAAGTGAAGCCTGAAAGCAAAAGGGGTGGCTCTAGGAAGTCAGGGTTCATTCTCTCCTGGTCTAAAGACCAGGAAGGTTTTGAGGAAACACTATCTGAAATGGTCTTCAAAGCCCTGGCAACCCCAGCAGAGCCTTGGTTCGCCGTGTAGTGTAGACTGGGACCTTCTAACTGGACTTACCTTGGGTGGATTACTTCCTCCTTTATACTTCACGTCCTCTAGGCTTACAGTGAAGGAGCTGGCCTACACATCCGAAAATTCTGGGTGACCCAAGTCTCTCCGTACCTTTGTATTCTCAAGAGTTCTCCAACTCTTTTCTACCTTGGGCATGTGCTTGAGCGAACATCAGAGTAAACGATGCCCAACCTCTCAATTTACCAGACTGGAAACTAGAGCCTGGAGGGCTTGGCTGGCAGCTCAGACATGGGGAGCCAGTGAGTGCCGGGAGGCCTTGCCGCCACCGACTGGTCTGGATTCTGCTGGGCTGCTGCCCACAGGTAACAGCAGGGAGAGGAAGTAGTCCTCAACGTGGCTAGCGACGAAAGAAAGTCAGTCTTTTCATAGAGGGCTCTCAACTGACACTGCCGCTTCACGACCTGATCGGCTCTGGGATCAAGTAATCTGTTTTAGTGTACTGTTTGACAAAACGTCGGCATTAACAGAATCCGATTTATAAAGACCGCTCAGTAAAGTTTAAAAGAGCGCCCAGTATACAGGAAGAGCTCGATAAGTGCTCCTAACTGTGGCACTTCATCACGCCAGCACAGCCCACTCCAGCCCAAGTGGTAATTCTCCGGGATTGCTAAAAAGCCTGAGCGGGACAGAAACACGTGGGGAGTGCTAGGAGCGACGGTGACTAACTAATTCCTAACAGTTCGGGCCAGACACAAGGTGCTCCTCACTCGCGGGGCACACGTGAGGTCCTCCGAGGCCCGGGTTCGGGCTTCCCCGTGACCTTGGACCTCGTTCCTCACTGAGCCTCTGCTTTCTCATCTGGAAACCGCCGCGAGAGGCCCAAGAAGGGCCCAGGGCCGCCCTCTGGAAACCACCCGACAGCGTGTCCCTCCCGGGCCCGCGCCGGCCGGTCTCCATGGCAGCGCCCGACCCACCTTCCTGCCGGCAGTAAGACATGGTGTTTCCCGACGCTTGCAGCCCTCAGAGACGGCGGACGCGGACGTAGCGGATACACCTTCACGCTGTGACCTCCCTCTCCTCTCCTCCTCTCCTCTCCGCAGGCCTGGCGAGCGGCACTGAGGCCCGCGCGGACCCGCCCCCTCCAGGCCTGCCCACCGCACGCCTGATTCCGCACCTCCGAGGCACTAGCGCTGTTCCTCACCCGAACACTACATTGACCGACAGCCCCTGCGCCCCTTCAAAGAAGCTAATACTACGTTTCCCAGAAATAGTGCAGCGCACGCGCACTAGTGAGGTTGCGATTTTGCGGAGAAAATGTCCGACGGAGGACTACATTTCCCAGCAGACCGTAAGATGCGCAAGCGCAGACAATTTGCGGCCAAGGCGGGGCGGTAACTCCTGTCCTGAGACCTGCCTGGTCCTGGATTCTACACGGAGTCTTGCAGCTGGCTCTGTAGCAGGCAAGAGGTCACCAAATTCTGCGTTCCGGTCTTCAGCCCAGTTTCTAGTGGAGCAGAGCGAGACGGTGGTGGCGAACCGGGCCCACCATGGCCGCGAACGTGAGTGCTTCCTGGTCTCAGGGTCACACCATCCTCCCTCCCGCTTCCCCCACCCCCGGGTCCGCGCTGCGTCCTTCGGCTGCGCGACCCCAGTGGGTGCGGCGCCCCTGATCTCCCTGAGAGATCACCCACCCTCAGGCTGCGCGCGTTTGTGGGATACCCCCTTAGTCGAGTTCGCTCGTGCACGGCTGTACCTTCCACCCATAGTTTCTTGTCTGGGACCCTGGGGATACGAAACTTGTGGGACTTGGGAACAGAAGGACGAAGGGGAAAGTGTTCGTCGGAGGGCTGGTTAGTGAGGCAATCTTGCCTCACTGTCCAGCAAAGGCTGCTTTGGTCTCCGCGCCCTAGGGGGCGTGTACTCCTAGGCTGTGATGCTACTGTAGCAGGACGAGCCTGGCTGGATGACCAGGAGCTGGATGACCAGGAGAGGGAGGCTTTTCTCTACCGTCCGGTTCCTGGTGCGCTGATTTGGTTAGAGACTCTGGCTGAGGATAGTTCCCCCCAGGCCTATGACCTCTTCCTACTGCAGCTAGTCCTTGGGAACCTTCCTAGTGAATCCTAACATTCATTCAACAAACGGAGCAGCTCCACCGGCTAGGGAACAGGGTGTGGGAGAAGCTGGTGACTCACCACTGCCTTTGGCGAAAGCGCCTCTGAAGCCAGCTCAAGGAGCACAGCCAGCTCCAGGCACACCCTCTCTCCCTCCTTGGTAGAGTGCCATTGCTGTCCTCTCTGGACCTGTTACACCCTCTTCCCAGGCCCCTCCTCTGTCCGGCAAACCCCTTCTTCGCCTTCTACACCTACTGGAAGGCCAGAGTTTGTTTCACCCACTGTCCAAGCAATGTCTGCTTGGCACAGTGTCCGGCCCTGGAAGGGGAGGAGAACCAGAAGTTAGGAACGCTGCACTGTAGCCTGAGAAGGCAGCCACCAGCCTGACAAGAGCAGGTGGGCTCCTGCTGACCTCTGTCGTCAGCAGTCAGCATCGTATTTTACAGTTCCCCAGAAGAAGACACCTGCTCTCAGCCAGCTTATCATGTTACAATCAGCCTGAGAAGGTACTGATGCGGTCAGGCTTTGGAGTCAAGCCTAAAGGCAAATCCGAATGGTTCTACTCTAACTTCTCTGGGTTCACTCTCTCATGGGATCAGTTATGTTGAAATTTGAGGAAGGTTGCAGGGTCCAGATGCCTGGTACACGGGAGGTACTTAATCCATTGGGGGAAAAAAAATCACTCTTATAGGCTAGTATACACAGTCCTGGTAGGCAGAGACCAACTTGGATATGTTCCGGTCTGACTGTCACGCCAACATAGACACAATGAGATATCTTCAGTAGCCATGCCTTTGTCCTTTCATTGTTACTTTACTTTCCTGGGAAGACTTGAACAAACATTCATTCGTGTCAGACAGGATAACTGTAGACCAAAGGAACAATTCTATCAACTCTATCTTGGTGAGCCAAGGAGGTTATTGGGCTTACTTGTAGGAGCATGGGCATCACCTCACACCAGCATGGGTAACCACCTCTGGAAAGCTGCATAGATGGAGGTATGCCACTCCCCTTTAGTTAGCTTTCTGCCTCTGGTACACTCTGGCAGCATTACATATGGCTGGGGATGGGACATAGGAGAAGGTGAGTGGCTGGAATCTCGGGTGAGGATATAAAGACCCTCTTCCACTCTTCCAGGGAACATGCCTGGTCAAGTGAGGGGCTCATTTGGGTAATCAAAGCTGTTCTGATTTCAAGATGGCAATGGCTGTGTCATGCCAGGGACAGAGTACCAGAGCATCTATACAGTAGCTGAGCCACCAGGCAGGGTAGGCAAGGAAATCTTAAGGGTGGAGCAGAGGTACCTGAACTAAGCATAACAATTGTCCTGTCGGGTAGGTATTATCACCAGCAAGTGAGGAACCAGTCAGTACCAGAGAGGTGGAGCATGTTACCAGGATCACACAGCAACAGAGCTGGGATTCCAACCCTGGTGTGCAAGTTTCTAGGCCCAGTGTGTTCCCGCCTATTGCTTCATTGCTTGTTGATTCTGAGCCCATTATGCTGGAAGTGGAATGTGTTACTGAGGATACAGAAGTGTGTATATACACAATTATATACCTACACTCATATAGGTGCCCTTTCCCACTTCACCCTCCTCCAGCTGAAGGAACATCTTCCTGGCCTCCCTTCCTTCCAGGCCATAAGGGGAGCCAGCAGGAGCAGAGATCTCCTTTTCCTGCTTCCATTTCTGCAGCTCTAATTATAGTTACATGATGAAGAAGACAGTCTAGGGTAGAGGGGTCTACCTGAGTTGAACACCCATTCACTATTTATAAACTATTGATCTAGGCAGATCTCCCAAGCAGTGAGTCTCGATTTCCTCATCTGTGAAATGGGGTAGTGGTCGCCTCTTTCCCCTTGAGCCATGACAGGCCTGTAACAGACGAGTATGCCACTGTGGGCATCTTGCTGGCTGATGGTCACCTTCTTGTCTGCAGTGATTGTCACCGCTGAGGTTTAGGTGCTGTATTCTGGGTGCAGTGGAGAACAGCCAGGAGAAGTGGCATCAGCTATATTCAAAGATGCCATCTCAAATCCATCCTCTGATCATGAGCAGGAATGGACCTGGCTCTCTGAGGTGCCTGCCAGGTGACCACTTTGTATCTCTGCAACTTTCATCCACACCCACAGCCTGGGTGGCAGCCCCAGTTTCAGTTATGGAGAAATCTGATAATGTTCCTATTAGCTGTAACTCCCACAGGTGCCTATGAGGCCCTGGTATGGAGCCACCACCCCAGCCATTGGATTTTTTCCCCCACTTTACCCACGAGGAAATGGAGGGACCATAGCTAGTGGGTAGCAGAGCCAGGATTCAGGCTCAGCCTCTGCTCTTGGTGATGAAGCACTAGACATCCTTCAGACAGTAGCAAGCTGGTTGAAGCCTGCTCCACTGACCTGTGGCATGTGGCCTATGGGAACCTGCCTGGGCATGCCCATCAGCTCTGTCTCTAAACAGCCATCCACAGCCAGAGAAGATAGGCTGCTGCTCTACACCATTGCTCCATAGCCCTCTACAGAGGGCACCCTTTCTATGCCCCCTTCTCCAAATAGCCTGTCTTGATTTCCTAGCTGGAAAGTGCACCTAGCACAGAGCCCACCTTTCATTGGACACTCAGCGAAGCCTCCTGTTAGTTCTTAGATCCAAAAGGCCACCTACCACGCTCTCAGCACAGCACAGTCCTCAGGAAGCCCAACCATTACTTCTCCAATTTAAATAAAATTACATTTCTCACTGCTTTGTAAATAGCTTGTTGGCATCTTAAACATTTGCTTAACATATGGTCCAGAAATTCTGGGGGGATAGTATGGCTGACCCCCAATGTCTATGAGGAAGAGAGGTTCTTCTGGGAAATTCCTTGGATATCAAAACCCTTTCTCAAAACTCATCGAACTATCAATTTTCCCCTCAGTATTCCAGCACCGGCAGCAGGAGAGAACATGTCAAAGTGACATCTGACCCCCAACCAGGCTTCCTAGAGCGGCTGAGTGAGACTTCAGGCGGGATGTTCGTGGGGCTTATGACCTTCTTACTCTCCTTCTACTTAATTTTCACCAATGAGGTAAGATCCAATGGCTGGGCTCGGAAAAAAAGGACGTAGGTTTTACAGGAGGGAGAGGGGATGCTGAGGTAATGAGGTATCTTTCTGTTGTGACATACCTCAGTGTAAGCCAGAGGAGCAGTGAGTCAGTTCACACACCTGAAAATGTGCTTCAGGCATGGCTGCACTCAGGTAGTCGTGCTGGGTTACCAGGAACCCCTGCCCCTTTATTGTGATATTTTTCCTGGGTAGCCCTTTCCCTGTAGGGGCAGATCTGGCCCCAGCATTTCCAGTCTCATATCCAAGCACCTTAGACATCTGAGAGAAAAGGGGGAGCCATATCTTTTTTCATCAGTTTAGCAAAAGTTACAGCCATCTCTCAGGTTCTTGGCTAGGTCTCAGTCTTTTGAACCAGTACAGGATTCAGCCCCACCTGGACTACATGGCCTAGGAGGGGAAGAGAGTAATCAAGGGATTCTAGAAAAGGTTCCCTGCCACCCTAGGTTCTCCCAGACATCTCTTTCAGCCCAAGGCCAGGGGTCTTTGGGTGAGCCAGCTGAAGTGTGTCAGCTAAGCTGAGAACACATCTGGTTGGTCAGGCCTGGCTCACATGATTTAAACAGTGGTTCAGACTAGCTTTGGTAAGCTCCATGCATTGGGAACCAAGGGAGTGAAAGGCAAGTGGAGGCACAGAGCTTTTCCTAGCTTCAGGCTGAAATTGTGGGGTACGCCTGAGGAAGCAGGAACCCTGGGATCTAGTCTTGAGCCTGCAGTTGCTAGACCTCAGCATCTCTGCTCACTGAGGCCCACCCTCCCTGTGCCCACAGCCAGCTGTCAAGCAGCACCTGAGTTGCTGAAATCTTCTCTTCTACCCTCTGACAGGGCCGCGCACTGAAGACAGCCACCTTGCTTGCAGAGGGGCTGTCGCTCGTGGTGTCCCCTGACACCATCCACAGCATAGCTCCAGAGAATGAAGGGAGGCTGGTGCACATCATCGGCACCCTGCGGACTTCCAAGGTAGGCTGGGTGGGTGGCAGTTGCTGACAGCGATGGCTCCGGGCTGGGCCGCACACACAGACCCATATGGGTGTGATGTACCCTGTGGCTTGGGTAGAAAAGTCACTTCTCAGTGTCCCCTGTGCTAATGACAACAGTCTCACAGCCCTGTGGTGAGAGCATCTCAGATTATAGTTAGTACACAGATGGTCTGATGGTCCAAGCTCAGCTGTTGTCTGAGCTCAGGGTCATGGGCATTGTGTTGAGAGCTAAGGCTGGAAGCTTCATGCTGGTCTTCCTCACCCTCACTTCCAGTCCTGCCCATCTTTGTTTCTCTTGCAGTTAAACTGCTCTGGGCTGGGGACTCTGGACTGCCATGAGCCTGGCCTTTACACTTTTGTTTCTTTTTGAAGCTCTTGTCTGACCCAAATTATGGGGTCCATCTACCAGCTGTGAAACTGCGGCGGCATGTAGAGATGTACCAGTGGATAGAGACAGAAGAGTCCAGGTGAGGAGCCAGGCATTGAGGGATTGGAGGGTGTGAAGGGCTCAGGTGTTAAGCTAAAGGGCAGTGGCTTTCATGCAGATGCCATTTAACCAAATTCAGTGCATAATCTCTGCCTGTCAGAAGAGTGTCAAACCCCAGCATTAGTGCATGGTGACCTTTTATTTGGAGGTAGCAATCATCTAGTGCAGAGTGGGCCAAAGCAGAAATAGGGCTGCTCAGCTTCCTCACCTAGACATTCTACGGTGTACAGCTCAAGGCATGACAGTCCAGGCTCAAATGGTGTCACTAGCATCAGCATGGCCCTCCTACCACCAATCCCTGCTCAGCTTTTCCTACATTGGTCCATCCTCTCACAGAGGGCACAGGCCACTTGCCAGTTAACTCAGAGCCTGTCAGAAGGCCCAAGGGCAGTCTCAGAAGCCAGAGGGAATCACTGGAGCCAGGACCGGACTCAGCCCGCCTGAATTACATGGCCTGTGAGAAAAGGTCAAGGGGTGCTGGAGAAGGTCCCCTGCCACCCTAGTTTCTCCCAGAGGCTGCAGCTGGATATGTTTGAGCCAAGGCCAGGTGCCTTTGTATGAGCCAACATTAAGTGTGTCAGCTAGGCTAAGAAAGCTTGTCGCTCCAGAGATAGTGTCTGCTCCATGGAGGCTGGGAATTGTCTGTTCCTGAGCTCACCAGGCTTTTACTTCCTGTGGGGAGCTGGTCCTTGAGACCACGTCTGCCCTGAGACACTTGGAGAACAGATGGCCTTGGTTAACTGAGCTGACTCCTGCTAACTATGCTTTTTCTGCAGTGAATACACGGAAGACGGACAGGTGAAGAAGGAGACCAAGTACTCCTACAGTGAGTTCAGATCTTTTGGGTCTTTATCATTCCCAGGACACATGACCTCCATCCTAGCCCAGGCTGGCAATGGTTGGCAGTACAGTGGGGCTGCCAGTGGGCATGTGTGGAGGGCCACAGCACCAGGCAGAGTTTCTGGGTCCTGCATGCCCACGATCCAGGGAGGCTGGAACCAAGGGCCATAGGTGTTAGTAAAAGGATGCTGAGGCTGCTCTTAAATGGTCTGAACTGTCCCTTCTTTCTCTTCATGCAGACACAGAGTGGAGATCAGAAATTGTCAACAGCAGAAACTTTGACCGAGAGATTGGCCACAAAAACCCCAGGTGAAAACTTGTTCTGGGCCTGAGTCCAGGCTTGCTCACCCTTTCAGGCTCCAGCCTCAATTTCTTATCTGAGTGATAGGTTTAATTAACTCTTCCCAGTGGGTTGGCAGTCACACAAGATGCAGTTTTAACACCAAACCCCGTGTTGGCACCAGGAACACATATCAAGGTCTGGTCTTTGCTGACCCTCAAGTTAACACAGGCCTGGTAAAGGACTGAGAGGTCCCTTTTTGCAGCGAAGTACCTCGTTACTGTTAGCCCAGTTTGGGGGCTCTAGGAGTAGTGGCATTTGTTATAAGCTTTGTTAAGATTCCTCAGGAGGAAGTCACTCTGTGGCATGGGGTGAGAACAGTGTTGTAGCACTGGGCTTGGCTAGATCATATGGAGCCATGGTCCAGGTTGAGCCGGGAAGATGGTCAGTGCTTGGAGGCTGTCCAGGCTGGCAGCGGTATGATGTCCAGAAAGGCTCCATTTTATGGCTAATAGAGTGAGAAAAGCTGGGGGTCTGGGTAAGAGAATATAAAGTTCTCAGTGAGGGTGCCCAGCCCAGAGAGGGAAACAGGTGTCCTGGGGGTCATACTATGCCTAGATTTGCTGGATCCCCTTCCTGGGTGGGGACTGTACCCAGCACATTACAACTCAAAAGGTGACCAGACAGCTCTACAAAATGAGTCCAGGACAGCCAAGGCTACACAGAGAAACCCTGTCTCAAACCCCACATAGACCCATCCCGCAAAAAAGGAAAAAAAAAAAAAAAGATATTTGATCAGGCATGGTGACACATACCTTTAATCTCAGCACTCAGAGGCAGAGGCAGGCAGATCTTTACAAATTATTGACTGTTCCCTATCTCTCCTACAGTGCCATGGCAGTGGAGTCTTTCACAGCAACTGCCCCCTTTGTCCAAATCGGCAGGTTTTTCCTCTCAGCAGGTAAGTCTCAGGCCTCCTTTGGAGGTGTCTACCCAAAGGTCTTTCTATCCCCTTTGGCCTCTTGCAAGGCTGGGCCCCAGGACCTAACAGGCCCACAGCCTATGGTGGTTGATATCAGGATCCACCTGGCCCCTACCTCAGAATCATACTCTGGGCTGGGGCCAGAGGGAGGCGAGTCCTCAGAGGTAGAAGCCTCGCTCGAGCCAGTTCCTCTGGAACCTGAACTGTTCTAGAGACTACTCCAGGCCCTCCATCCTTGCCACATTTCTGTGCATGTCTATTCTAAGCAGATATTGCACCAGAGAGCTGCCTCAGGCAGCCCTCAGCCAGTAGTTCAGACAAGGCCCTCCCTCCCTCTAACTGCTGGCTCCACCTGTGAGCCCTACCTGGCATCTAGCTATGCCTTACGGAGGTGCATCACAGCCTCTGCTGTGACTAAAGAGAAACCCTCAACATTTAAGGTGGCACCATGACTCATAGTATTTCTGGAGTTCTATCTCTGAGCCTAACCCAGTAGCATGACAGAGGAGATTCTTGAGACCCAGATAGCCAAGCTTAGCCTGGCTGCCCCAACAGCTCTGTCACTCAGCTGGTGCTGTGGTGGAGGGAACTCCGACCAAGATGCAGATAAGTGTCTTCTGAGGAGAGATGGCAGAAACCCAGACCACTCTCAGAATTGTGGCCAAGCCCGCTGAGCAGGAGAGGGCATGGGAAAGCCTTCCTGGAGGAGTTAGTGATTGAACTGGGCTGATTCCAGCACAGGCAAGTCCTGGGGAAAATGGAGAAAAGAGGAAAAGGGCATTGCAGTTGGTATGGTGGCACATGTACTCAGGTTGCTGAGGCAGAAGGATCACAAGTTTGAAGCTAACTTGGGCTACATAGTGAAATCCTGTCACAAAACAAAAAAGAAGCCATGACAGCATAGACTTGTCATCCCAGCACTTGAGGAATGAAGTAAGGTCAAGAGTTCAAGGTTACCTTCAGCTCTAATGAATTTTCAGTCACCATGGCCTATGTGAGACCCACCACAAAAAAAAAAAAAAAAGGTTCAGTCCATCTGGGAGAGCCATATAGGCAAAAGGCAGAGGCTATAGCTGGGTGGTAGCACATGGCCCTGCTCTCTGAGGGCACCAGGATAGTGTCAGATAGGGATAGCAGATCAGGGGTTCTCAGTGGAATCAATGGTTTCTGAGCATTCTCATTCCCTCAGGCCTCATTGAAAAAATTGACAACTTCAAGCCACTGAGCCTGTCCAAGCTGGAGGACCCCCATGTGGACATCATTCGCCGAGGAGACTTTTTCTACCACAGTGAAAACCCTAAGTACCCGGAGGTACATGGACACATGGGTTGCCCAGATAGCAGAGGCCATGGATTCTGAGTAGCACTGAGGGTAGTGTGCAGCAGCTGACACCAGGCTGCACGTGCCCAGTAAGGCTCAACATGGGCAGGACAGTCTGGGCAAAACAGTGAAAAAGAGCCAGGTACTGAAGATTTGATGGGATCGCCATTCCCTAATTCTCTCCACTTCCCTTCCACCCTCAGGTTGGTGATGTTCGTGTCTCCTTTTCTTACGCGGGACTGAGCAGCGATGACCCTGACCTGGGCCCAGCTCATGTGGTAATCTGCTTCCCAAGGGCTGACCCCTATCATCCTTCCGTGGGCCCAAACACCTTGGCATGTGTCCTGGCCGCTCTGTGCCTCACTCATTTATTTGCACAGTCATCAGGCATGCATGCTCTTGGGCACTTACAAAGGTCTGTGTTACCGCAGTGGTCCCTGGGCCCCGTGCTGGGAGCCACACTCCTAGTGGAGCTAGTCCAATCATGGGAGCGCCTTCACCCAGCCACAGCACTTGGTCTTGGCTCCTCACAGCTCATATAGTCAGAACTCTACACCAGGGCCTGACTTAGGAGGCAGACAGAGAAGACTTAGGGCTCAGGCAGCCCTGGTGGAAGGAGTACAGATGATGCAGGCCTGGTCTGGTTACTTGATATGCATGTGTACTGCCATCTCACCTGTTGCCTGCTGCGACCACCAGTCCTATAAGTAGCTCCCAGTCTAGAAGGGCAGCAGGGCCTTTCCCTGTATAGGTCTGCCCCAACACCAGCTTCATCGTAAGCGCCGCCCCATAGAAGCAAGGCAAGACAAGCTCCAGTCTCTTCACCTCCTGGCTGTTGTGGAGTCTGAGGGGTGGGCTGTGGGTCTCACCCTGTGCCTCTGTCCCTCAGGTCACCCCACTCAGCTCTAATACTGACTTCTCTGACAGGTTACTGTGATTGCCCGGCAGCGTGGTGACCAGCTAATCCCATATTCTACCAAGTCTGGGGACACCTTACTGCTCCTACACCATGGAGACTTCTCAGCTGAGGTGAGTTGCTGCTGCCTGTGTGGGGACAGGCATCCCCTGCCCTTCTTCCCAGTGCTATTTAAGAAGCCCCACTACTAAAGGTCATGGCCAATGCCATATAGCAAGAAAAGGAAATGGGATAGCAGCCTCCTATGTAAGCAGGGCACTGAGGACTGACAGTGCCCTCTCAGGCTGTCAGCCTTGTGGGAGGAGAATAGTGAGAAAAGCTAGGAAGTAAGGATAGGAGTGTGGGCAGCCATGCTCCAGAGCAATGGATTTCTAGCCATTTTGGTGGCCAGGGCCTCTGTGGTAAGCCATTTTTGTGGAGGCCCTCAAAATGGACAGGTCCACCCTAGAATAGTCGAGTCAGGCAGAAAAGGGTTCACTTTGTAAGTAGGCACCAGACGAGGCCACTCTGAGGTGCCTCTTCTTCCTTCAGGGGCACTATGGAGGGTTTGGAGCTGCAGCATCAGGGCCATGTGAGTGAGGCGATCGCCCCCACATAGCTCCCACAGTCCCGTGGATGTGCCTTTGGGAAGGGTCATGCCTTACCCAGTGCTGAGAAGGAGGGATGCTGATTCTCAGTTCTGTGCCTTTAGAATAGAGGCACTGTTGATTCTAGCTCTTGCTGGTGGCCCAGAGGATCATTGCTTGGGCCTCCCTGTGTGTCTTAAGCAGGTAGAGGGGTGGTTAAATCCAGAACAGCCAGCAAAGGCCAATGGCACAGCTGACTCAGAGCATAGCTGTGGCCTTTCTGCTGCTATTACTGTGTGCTCAGCTGCCTTCTGTCCTTGCGTCCAGCCACAGCCAGTAAGGTACAGTGTCTGGGCCCAAACTGCTCCTTTTACCTGGCCAAGATAGGGTGCGGTTGGTCTGTTGTTGAGGAGCCTGGTTACCAGGCTCAGGGTGGGGCTACTCCCTCCCAGCCTGGGCTGACTCACCCTAGGGACTGCTCTAAAATTAGGAAGCCTCTCTCCCAGGGCTTTGCACAGCTACTGGTTTCTAGCCTTGACAGGCAGAGTCTCATGTCTCAGAGATGACCTCCAGAGAGTGGTGGGTGGGATGTGTGGCCAACGAGCCTGAGAGGGAAGGTTTGACTAATAACAAGCAGGCAGGCACACAGAACTGAGAAGAAGGCTGGGCCTCAAAGTCAGAATGCTGGGGCTTCATGGTCTGAGGAGTTCAGGGCCCCCAGACCACAGCACCGCTCACAGGCCTGACAAGCCCCTGCCTAGTCCTGGCTCTGTCTCTCACCAGCCAGTGTCTTACCCTCTCTGAACCCATTTTCTCATCTGTAAAATAAAACATTCTAAAACCACCACTTTCACCATCCCCATCTCATGTGGTAGCACAGGCATATCAAAACAGCTTTCAACTTAACTCCCTATGGTGAGGCCATGGAGTTTTGTCACACCTCACAGAGCCTCAGCTTCCCGTCTCTGTAAAATGGGGAAGAAGATTCTGATTGGATTAAGAGTCAGGTCATTGTGCTTGTAAACAACAGGGCAGTGACAGCTAAATACTGAGACAGGTAGTATCTATCTTAGTGTATTGTGTTAGAGATTGGACAGTCAGAGTGCTGTTCAAAGGCTGGGAAAAACTCTGAGAAGAAATAGCATCTAAGCCAAGACTGGAAAACAGTACAGAGTTGCTGAGCTACTGTGGACAGTCTGCCCATGACAGTACAGTTGACCTGGCCTCACCACATGTGGCCCAGGTCCAGGCGGAGTGTCAGAGGTGGTGGAGCTATGGCAGTTGCTGTGAGAATGAGGTGGGGGGAGGAAACAGCGAGGCCAGCAAGGCTAGCAAGGCTGATGTAAGAGCCCAGTGAGGAATAGTGATGTTGTGGATCGTGGTAGACAGTGGGGAAACAGCTGACAGAGCTTGCTTGTATTGTGAGGGGACAACAGGCCACACCTGATACCCAGGTTTTGGCTTGTGCAAGTAGGTGGGCAGTAGGGTTATGTGCTGCCATGGAGAAGACAGAATCAGGTAGGGTGGGGCTCCGAGTCAGTGCTCAGCATGCCATGAGAGTGGGACAATGTCTAGGAGGCAAAAGGAGCTGGGCAGTGTGGCCCAAAAGCAGTGCGGGTATGTAGTGTTATGTTTCAGTTACAGGCGCATGGGGTGCATGGGAGGTCCCGGGCAGAGTGGATAAAGCAGCCAAATGATGCTAGGATTTACAGGCCAGGAAGAGAACCAGGGACAGCAATGGGAGCAGAAGGCATAGCCTACAGAGTATGAGTGACACAGTCGGGGTCAGGGGTCCTACAGCCGAAAGCAGTGCCCTGGGGTTGAGGGCTAACACAGCATGCATGCTCATACTGTCCACTCAGAAGGATGGGAAGTGCCCCCATATGGGACAGCTGCGGTGGGGAGGATGGTGACCTTTTGTTCAGGTGAGACCATAAGCCATAAAGATCTCTTTTTCCATGTCCTTGAGCCAGAGCAGGCAGAGACTTAAACACAAGTGAGGGCTCTGTAAAGAAATGATCAAGGGCACCCCCACACCCCCACAATGCATGGCCTGGGTCCTTATACCATGCCACCTTGTTCTACAGGAGGTGTTTCGTAGAGAACAGAAGAGCAATTCCATGAAGACATGGGGCCTGAGGGCAGCTGGATGGATGGCCATGTTTATGGGCCTCAACCTCATGACACGGATCCTGTACACCCTGGGTAGGTGTGGAAGGTGCATGAGGGAAGGCTACCCTTTTGTACTCTGTGCTTGTCATACTTACTGACAGTAGTCAACCTTTCAGGCTGATGGGATCCTTGAGAAAGATACCAAATATCTGGCCTGTCCTTATGTCCCCCCTGGGTAGCTTTAAGATGAATGAGGGGAAAGGCAAATGTGAGGAACAGGGTGCTCACACCTGTAGAGTGGGAGACTGTTTCTATGATCAGGCCTGATCCCCAAGTGAAAAGCTATGGGCAGGGAGCTTGCCAGGCTATGGTATGAACTGGATCTATATCTGAAATCCCTCAAGTCAAAGTCACAGATATCCCTGTCCTGGGCCTCTTTTTCTCAACCCTGCTTGGGAGTTTCATGTATGAAAATACCCTCTAAAGGCAGGCCAGGTTTGCAGCAGCTAGCATATCTGGAGCCTGGGGAGGGGCTATTCACTTGCCCCGAGTCTGGTATCAGAGATCCCAAGTTTAAGTGTCCCTGTTTGGTCCAAGAGCTGGTGCCCAGGACATGGAATATGCCAGGCTGACATTGTCCATGCAGGATGAAAGCCTGCTCAGAGAGACTCAGTACCAAGACCTCTGCCCCAGTGTGTCCCCATCTAGCCCTCTTGTGGTGCTAGTGGCCTACTGAGGTCTATGGGCTGGGAGAGGTGTGGCTGGAGGACATCCCAGATTGGCAGTAAATGCTGGGGGTCGAGGGAGACATCCTCATTTACAGATGGGAAACTGAGGTCATCATCATCATCTGGACAGCTGAGGTGTGCTCACAAATACCAGCCACATGGTGAGCACATCAGAGAAGGATCTGAATTTAAACCAAACTATCTTGGCCATTGACTGAGGACAGGACAGGCCCTCTGAGTCTCCACCATGTTTGAGACACTCTGTCTGTGATCATTTCTTCCATGGAGGCATGCTGGCACTTCCATTGGAGGGCAGTTGTAGTGTGGAAGGATAATGGGAGCTGTGGCAGAACTGCTTAGTCCTCCCTGTCCATCAGTAGATGTGACCTGCCGAAGCAAGGTGCCAAGGCATAGAACAGTGAGGACAGACAAGCCCTGTCATCTGCAGATTTGGCAGTGGCTCAGAGCTCAGGCTCTGACTGAGCAGTGTAGAGCATCAGTTATTGGCTCTGTGGAAGAGAGGCTATTCTGTGTCTTTTCAGTGGCTTCAGCATGGACTTTGCAGGTCCAAAGCACTCACACTTGGGACTGGGCTGCACAGGAGTGAAGTTGTGGCCACTAGCTTGCTGAGCTTCTCCTCTCCTGGGTGTCCTAAGTGGGTGTGAGGCTGTTTGGCTCTATCTTGTTGACTCTGTCCCTTGAATGGCATAGAGGAGCAGTCTAGCACAGGGAGCAGTGTCCTCAGAGATTCATGGCCTTTCCTTTCCCCACAGTGGACTGGTTTCCTGTCTTCCGAGACCTCGTCAACATTGGCCTGAAAGCCTTTGCCTTCTGTGTGGCCACCTCACTGACCCTGTTGACTGTGGCTGCTGGCTGGCTCTTCTACCGACCACTGTGGGCTGCTCTAATCGGCTGCCTGGCTCTGGTACCCATTATCATTGCACGGACCCGGGTGTCAGCCAAAAAGCTGGAATGAGAGGCCAGGTCCCCATCACCTCTGCCCGGCTCCTCCTGGAACAGGCATCTGCACACCCCATTCTTCAAGGGGCCAGTGTCCACACCTGCATGTAGGGTTTGCTGTTCACAAGCTCACATCTCCACTCCACTTCTTGCCAAATGCAGCTTTGGTGGGCAGAAACAGCCTGAGAATGGCAGCCCCGCAAGTATTGTCCTGCTTAATGCCTTCTCTCAGCTATAGCTGACCTGCTGGTGAAGGGCTCAGCCTTCTTCTCACTGCCCATCCCTCATGCTAAAACCAAGTGCCAGGACTGCTGCAACCACCAGCTACAACGGAAACCCCAGAAAACAGCCATTACCCACTTCTACTGGCCATGGCTCACCAGTAGGACACACCATACCCAGGCTTGGAGAAGGAGATACATCCGAAACCAAATCTCTGAGTAGAAGCTGATTTGGCCTGAAGAAACACTGAAGAGCTTATTCAAAGGTCACTGTCACTGCGGCTGGACAGAGTGCTTCGGTATAAGCCCTCAGGCCTCTGGTTCCGTTACTCCACTTTTTCACGAGACTCAAAACCTTGTGAATGGCTCACTTGACAGTGGCTGTCACTGAGATTAGCTCAGCAGGAATGGTGTTTCAATGGGTATGGCTTTACTGGTTTTAGTTCCTGAGGCCATGAGGAAGCTTTAGCTTTGCGGTGCTTTTGAACCAGTGTTAATGGATTCACTTTGATGCTGGGTTGGTTGGTACTGTGGAGGAAGCACCCCTTTTATCCTCTGCCATCACAGACCACCTCTTCACTTGAAGGTGATTCTGATTTTGTAGTCAGTGTTACAGGAAAAAGCTAGCTTTTCTAAGAGGGCCCATTCACAGTGATCTCTAGTCAACTGAAATCAAGAATCAGGACTGAGGCTTGCTGTAGGAGGCCTACATCCGGCTGGTACAACCCTTTTCTGTGGGAATGCTTTTGACTTTGACACTCCAGCCTCAAGTAGTTGCTGCAGAGTGGTTCTTTTTGCATTTAATGCCCATCATTTTCCTCACCCCAAATAAAATTCACCCATACTAATGGACATTATTTCTAAGTTTCCCTTGCTACTGTTACACCGTTTGAAGGGATGCTTAGCCCTGATGTCATCACGGAGCCTTGGTTTATCCTGTATCTCATTTCTATTTGTAAACTGCCCTAATGGTTGCTATACCAACAACAGTGTGCTTGGTAGCTAAGGTGTCAGAACCCCTGACCCTAGTGAAACATAACAGTCCCTTTCATGTCCTGTGGTGTCTGTGCTTTCTGCTGGGGTTCTTGGTAAAAGTGCAGCCAGAAATGGCTTACTGGGTTTCTGCTGGAAACAGTATTCATTACTGTTCAATGAATGCTGGTGCAATCTCATCTAAACTCCAAAAGATGGTTTGGGAAAACACAGTACAATTAGTGATGGCTAAATATATAATCTTTGGGACTCAGTCTATGTAACCTTTTCTTATATGGGTTTTACCTGCCAGCTCAACAGTGTTAAGAGCAAATTATGAAAGAATAATTTGATGTCTTTCAGAAACCATAAGGTTTGTATTCTTTGTATTAAATTTTGAAATAAATGTCTACCTATCTTTTGGTATAGGATCTTGCCAGTATTCTGTTTGGGGAGATTTTGTTGTTGCATTCCTTCAGGAATTCACTCATTCCAGTCCACTCGGCTCCACATTGCTGTTCAGTTCTTTCAGAAAGGAGAGCTCAATATTCACCTTTAAGCCTACTTTGTCCTGGCTCTCCTTAAAGTAAATGACTCATGGTTCACAAACCCTGAGAATGTGCTAGAAGTATGATTCAGTGCTGAAAGCACTGATTTTGAGTGGCCCACAGATCAAGTCTGTCCTACTGACTCGTGCTGTTGGGCCAACCTATTAAAATTGCAATAAGGGGACAACCTGTCACCATAAGGCTGTCATGAGTAAATAAGCTAAAGCCCAAGTGGCTGGTGCACAGCACTCATTTCCCTCCTGTCGGAGGCACTGCCATGGTGCTATCTCCAAACCTAATGTGTCATTCCCATCATGCCTCCTCATAGCTGACACCTGCCAGAATAGGTTACATATCCAGAGATAGGGCCATGCCTAACCAAAACCCCATAAATTAAATTGTGTAACTGTCAGGCTCTGGTGCAGGAAACGCCAGACTGGTTTCTATAGTGACCCTAGTCTGTTTCTCCACCAGAGTGTCCAATATGAGTCATAACCCAAGTGTTTTGTTTGTTTGCCTTGGTAAGAGTGACTCAACATTTTAAAGACTCAAAGATGAAGCAATAATTGAAAATAGTCAAACACAAAAAGTTTCCTTGGTGTATGAGGAGTTAAACTCAGCCTCTAAGTCTCAGTGAACAAAGAAGTCTATCTCCTGGACCCTCTTAGCTGGCTTAAGACCTGAAAGAAAACTCACAGCTAAGTGCTTTTAGGTAAATGCTTTATTTTCTGTAAAGATTTTATAAAAGGGCTTTCTCCTGAGTAGCTGGCATATAGCAGCTTAGTACAGAGTAAATGTATCCAGAACTGGATGTAGTCTAAGACTAATCTTTTACAAACATTTTCATAATTCTCAAATTTTTCCCCTTCTTTCTTGATTTTAGCCCTTTGTTCTAGTCTGCCACTGTAAAATCAATTCCAAAAGTGCATTGACAAGAGATGCCTGTGTCTCCGATAGAAAAGCATTAGGCAGTACTGGAAACCTGACTCAGGAGAAGTCAGGCCTGAAAAGCAGATGCCCTGTGTCTGTAGGAGAGGAGAACAAGCATTCATGAACTGCACTAGAGGTGTGTCCCAGTGCTTCAATACCCATAATTTCCTAGTGATTTCTATTTAAGACAGAATTAAAAAAAAAAAAAAAAAAAAAAGATAAGGCATTGTGGCATATACCTGTAATCTCAGCCCTCAGCATAAGACAGGAATTTTGAACAAATAAGACCCTCTAAAACAAACATTTCCAAAGACAGAATCCCAAGGTCCAAGGGTCAGAAGGTATCACCCAGAAAACTGTTCCAAATGCCAAAGTGGGTTCTGGGCAGCTTCCAGCACCACCCTATGGGGCTTTGGCTGGGGCTGGTGTCAGACTGATCTACAGCTCAACTTCCGTCTGGCCTGCAGTCCCCAGGGCCCATCAGCCGTCTGCCTTCTCTGGCTTGGTGGACACTCACACTTTACAGCTTCTCAAATGGGAAGAGATGGGAGGCCTCTGCCGCCCGCCTCCTCCGGGTCCTCTTAGGGTATTCAGGCTTCTGCTCTTGTTTAACCTCTCGGTTTTGTGGCCAGGAAGCAGCCAAAACTCTGGCTGCTTCTGCTTGTGAGCTGGTCCCTTCCTCTTCATCAGAAGAGAGTCCACCTCCTGCATTTGCATGGGAAGGTACTGCCTCGCTCTGAGGGGAAGAAAATAGAGGGACCGCAGTTAATGGTCAGCTACATGTAATTGACTTTAAAAGGCAGCAAAGTTCCAACCTAGAGGCTTGTCTATGCAGGTACATAAGTGAGAACTGCTGGTGGAAAGAGGGTGCCCAGGCAGGCAGCTCAGTCAAGTCCAGGGGCAAACAGGTTGCTGCTGTGCATGTCGCCTCACTCTGACATACGTGCACGGTATTTTAAACTGCTCAGTGCTTATGACCAACCTTCAGCATTAAGGGATCTGGGGTGGTATACCCCTGGAGGCAGGCTGGAGGGGTCCTGGACGGAGAGGAAGATAGTGTAGGAGTAGCCATGGGAAAGTGAGAAGAAGCCAGGTGAAGGGGTCCCTAACAGGAGTCAAGTGAACATATGACTCAGCAGGCAAACAGGCAATGGGAAGGAGATTCAGGTGAACATATGACTCAAACGTCTTTAGCAGGCAAATAGGCAATGGGAAGGGAGATTATAAAGGGAAAAGAACATTTAGAGCAGTCTGCGGGGTCTGAACTTAGGACCCATCACTCAACTGTTCAAAGTTCTGCCCGCATAGAGACGAAAACCCTCCCCGAGACCCATCACTGTAGATAGGTACTGCATGCAGGTATGTGGGGTCCGCAGGCCTGAAGTTGGTCACAGTACTGGGAATCCTGGAAGGTAAAAGGTGCAGACACACTTGAACTGCCAGCATGGAACTCTGTAGCAAACTAGACCCAGTCCAGGTGTCCAGGTGAGGACAAATGGCAGGGAAGCAGCAGCTGAGGTCAAAAGGCAAGCATCCTAATATAAAGTCATCTATAACATGATGTCACGGAATCTGGACCAGTGACTAAGTGGTAACCTTAGGAATCTGACCCCAGGCTTGTTTTGTCTACAAAGGCCCCACACCGACCTTGGCCCCATATCGGAGTCTCAGCCTCTCTCTGATGAGCAGTCCTCTCACCAGCAGCTTCCAGTTCCCCAGCGCCCGCTTTTCCTTTTTCTGCAGGCAGAATTAAAGGGAGGAAAGGTGAAGCAATGGCATCATCAGAAAGTATTAAGGTGGGGCCTGACTCTCTAACACCTGTATCCGTGCAATTCCTGCCTGGGCAGATGCCAAGTGGTTAAAGCACTTGCTGCCCAAGTGTGAAGACCAGAGTTTGGGTCCCTAGAACTCACAAAAGTACTGGGTGAGCATGGTAGCCTGCCTGCAACTCCAGCCTCAGAGGATGGAGACAGGGTCCCCAGAGCAAGCTGGCTGGCTATCAGTGAGCTAACTCTGGCTTTGACTGAGAGACCCTGCCTCAATGAATAAGGTGGTGGAATGACTGAGAAGGAGTCCAGACATTAACCTTGGACCTCCACATGCATGTGTGCCACACCCCCAGGCACACATAAACACACATGCACACACGCACACACACACACACACAAAGATAGGGGCTCCCACATCTGTTTTTGTGTGTGTCCCACACCACATCTTCCAAACCACAAGTTAGATTTAGTAAATGACAAACATAAAAGCCACCAGCAACAAAGTCTTTTGCAACCATCACTGACCAGCAATCAGCTCTAGAAACTGGGCCTTCCAATTCAGAACTCATAGTCCCTGGAACTTGCAGGCAGGCAGGTAGGGGACGGAACAGTGGACACAGAGTGTGGGCAGGAGCTGTTTTACCCATCACTCATCCCCAGGATGCCCTCTATCAAGTCAGAGCTTCAGAAGAGCTAACACATGGACTCTCCCACCTTCATCCATGATGAAGGAGTGGCCTGGGCAGGGGACCCCAGCTGGAACTTACTGCTCTCCTCCCAGGCCCTGTTCACACTACTCACCTCCTTCTCCTTCTTTTCAATGAGGGCCTGTTCATTCTCCCAAGCAGTCAGCAGCACATCTTTGAATTCCTCACAGACAATGTAGCCATCAGTTCTGTAAAGACATTAACATGGATGAGCTCCACCAGCTGGCTGATTACCCTGTCCCTCCTCCTCAATTGTTCAGAAGCCAGAGGTCCTTTCTGAGTAGCTAGGGTCCTGATGGACATTTCTGGCCAGCCAGTGGCATATGCCATCCATGCAGGAGACAGGCTTGCAAGAACCTGTACCTCTTCCCCCAGAGCGCTGAGCACTGGGGTGACCTTCCTCAACCCTAGGACTTCATGCAGGAGTGCTCAGGAACCAAGAAGGATACTGTTTATGCCTTGGTCCCCACAGCCCATGAGCAGCTTGAGGGGGCGGTGCTTCAGTCTAGAAGTACAGGACACTTACTGTATTGGGTCTGCTGCTTCTTAACAGAACATGGGACTGATGGGGATACGTCTAACTTTAAACCCAAAGTCCAATCTGGAAAGTGCCACCAGCCTCAGCTTCCCCAGCCGCCACCGAAGGCCCCTCACGCACACTGGATGGCAGTAGCCTCCATGGAAATCGAAGCCAGTGATGGCCTGCACACAGTCGATGTCCAGCTTGCGAGCCACACGGTGCAGGTTAGGCAAGTTCATCTGGACACAGCCAATAGGCATCATGCTGGGCAGGAAGAGATACACGTTCCCAAACTCATTTCGAGGTACCTGCAGAGATGGGAATGCCAGGGAGGAGCTGGATAGAAAACAAGGCAATCTACTCTGACACCCCCAGCCCCCACCAACCCCAGAACTGTCCTTACCTTCCCATCTACAGCCACAGGGGGCTGATATTCTTCTGTCTGCCAGTGACCATAGAGGGCCAAGTCATTGTGGTCGTTCATCTGGGGGTCTGAAAGCCGGGCTCTCCGGGCGCGGTTAGAGAAGCCTTTCACCATCTACTCCAGAGGAAATGGCCAGGTTGTGAGAAAGGCTCCTGCTTTGGGCACTCAGCCCGCACTAGGCGCTGAGCGCTGTCAATCTGACAAAGGTAGACCGTCACTAGCCAGCTTGTGTGGGGCACTACATGGTTCTCTCTTTACATCAGGGATGGGAGGCTAAAACAGAACTTATGGTCTAGAGCCCAGGCTGGTCTCTAGGGATCACAGGTGTGACATCATGCCTGACCTCTGTGCTTTACACTACTGTTGATCTCAATGAGCCCTGGAGGTTCGGTCCACTCACTAGTCTGTGCCTAAAGCCACAGCTCATGGAGGAAGGCTTTGAAGTTGTGCCCTAAGTTCTGAGTAGCCTTAGACATGAAGTGACTTACTTCATGGTTCACGGGTGACAAGAGCCAGGATTTAAACCAGACAATTCCCCCATCTCTCTGCAGAATGGATCAACCACTATCTACCTTAGTGTCCCCTGCACAACAGATGCCTAGCAGCCAAGATCTAGATTTTTCCTGGGGAGCTGAGGAATGAAAGGAGAGGAGTGGCAAAGAGAAGTTGCACAACACAGACGGGGAAGCAGAGGCAGCGGGCTAAGGGTTGGCTCCTGGGCCTGGGCACACAGGCTCCTCTAGTGCAGGGGTCAAGTCAGCAAAGACTGTTGGTAAACGGTTACATGTGGCCTCTCTCATCCTTTAATTCTTCTCCTTTTAAAAAGCTTTGGGAAACCACTTTTAAGATGAAGAACACACCAAAGGGACTCAGGCTTGGTATGGTCCGAGCTACATGTTTCTTGCACATGCACGCGCGTGTGCGCACACACATACACATTCTCTCAAGCCTAATTCTTTCGTCATGACCTCTCAGCTAGCCCTGTGGAACTCAAGTGACTTTTGGTTCTGATCTCCTGAAGCAGCTGTTTGGTCTGGTTAGGCTTTTACTGTAACTTGACACAACCTGGAGTCACCTGGGAAGAGGGACCCTCAGCTTGAGAATTACATTGATCAGACCTGCCTGCGGCCATCTGAAAGAGACTGTCTTGACTGACGACTGCTGTGAGAGTGCCCAGCCACTGCGTGTGACACCATTCCTGGGCAGGTGGGTCTGGGCTGTGTAGGAAAGCTAGCTAAGCATGCAACTACAAATAGTTTCTCCTTGGTTCCTGCCTTGAATTCCCTCAATGATGGACTGTGACATGGAAGTGCAGGCCAAATGAGCCCTTTCCTTCTCCAACTTGCATTTGGTTACGGTGTTTACCACAGCACCAGAAAACAAACTAGGCCACTGTTCACCCAGCAGTATTCAGTAAGGTCACTGAGCATCTCTTACATGCCGTGACAACAATCATGGGAACACAGGGAAGAGGCAGGCCTGGCTGACAGAGCTCAGGCTGTAGGGGAGATGTAAGGAACACAGGGTAGAATGGGAGAGGCCACAGCAAAGCTGAGATATAAGTGGAAAAGGGAAATGCTGATCAGAAAACTGGAGAGAAGGGCATTTAGGACCCCAGGATAGAGAGAACAGCGGCATCTGGGGCGGGTGTGGTCTAGAAGGGAAGCGACAGGTGCCACAGCATTAATCATGATCACATGAGACCATCCAGCTAAAGAGATGGGCAGCTAAGGCAAGTTTGCCACATAGGCACTATGTTCCTGAAAGAGCCACAGAACTATAATACAGGGAATGCATTTGATCTAGGAAGGAGGCTGTGACTGTTAAGAAAGAGACACTAAGGCAGGTGCCAGGATGAGGGAGATCAAAACAAAGGGAGAAATGTGGGTCATTCTACAAGCATGTGTGTTACATGACCAATGATGGAACTAGTCTGAACTGAGACACTGAAAAGTCAAACACAGAACTGCAAAGAAAGACTAAATAAAATTTAGCTATCTCAGACATTTATGCATATAAATTTAAGTATATGTGTATATATATACATATGTATGAAACACTAAAGTGCTATTTTGAATGCATTTAAATACTTTGTGTATTTAAATACTAAAAAGTGTAAATGTGTGATTCTTACTGTAATTCCACTGGACAACATTAGCACCAGTCTGGGAGGGAGAAGGTAGCGCAGATCCCAGCAAGCCTGAGTCCAGCAGGCAGCTCCATGCATTCAAGCCACTGCTGGAAGCAGCCACCATTCAAACCCGCCACCCTTGCCACTAAGCTGAGGGCCCACCACCAGCTCCATAGTTACAGCCCCAGCAGGACTCCACTTCCATCTGACAGAAGAACACTAAGTAAGAACCACTGTGCTCTGCTACTGTGATTGAGCCACGTCTGGAGAAACGTCTGTAACACTCTGCTGAGTTCATGGCCCTCATAGGCAACTAACCTAAAGATGTCATAGAGACAGAGGCAAGAGCTGAGAGCAGGGCCCCTGAGTCCTGCTGAGCCCAGGATATTAGTAACTGCAAAGCTGTCTGAACCAACTCTAACCTTCTCATCTGTAAAACTGACATCATGGTATTGATTCCTAGAATCACTAGAATGCATCAGACCACACAAGATCCCTAGGGTCACTGGAATGCAACCGATCACACACGATCCCTAAGATCATTGGGATGCAACAGGTGACATACGATCCCTAAGGTCACTGGAATGCAACAGCTCAGATCTAAGCAAAATGCTTGGTGAACGGTCAGGCAAGGGAACCAGGCTAGTAGGTTTCTCTATGAAGCAAGGCTTCAACTTCAGAAGAGCCCAACAACCCAGTTCTAACCTGCTGGCCTTTGAGATCATAGCATGAGTTTCCAGGCTACTTTCTAGCCTACAGTTCTTATTTGGAGAACTTACTTGCTATATATGCCTTATTTATAAATAATTTAAATGCTTATCTCCTCACACCCTGCTCGCTTTGGAAAAGAACAGGCTATTTCTGGCTGACTATCCAGGCATGCACCAGCAGTGCTTTTTCACTACCTCTCCTCCCAGTTCCTGCTGCCAGCAAGATCTCTCTGCAGGTATCTCACTGTTACCTTATAGGGCACTTCTCCAAGCCGCACCACTCTTGCTTGCCTCAACCACGTGTCCCTGGAGTGCAGGGTATGCACACAATCCCTAAGAGAAGACAAAGGACAAACTCAGTTCACACTGTAAGGATGCAGGACCTCTGGGCCTCACCTGAGCTTGTATGTAGCAGATGGGGGCAAATGTGTTAACCCTCCTCCCAGGCTTGACATCACAGCTAGAGCAGGCCCTGCTCCTTTCCCTTCCTGTATCACACAGTGCAAACGGCCTTACCCTTGGACTGCCTGTGCCCACCTGTGACCCGTACCTGGCTGGAGATTTCTTTCTGAGGCTTTGTACCTAGCTTGGCATGCCCCTTTCCCAGGACTACTATCCAGAAGCTATGGCGGCTGCTCTCTCTGTGGCGTGTGGAGTGAGGTGCAAGCCACCACGAGCAGGTAGCAGTACCTGCTGAGGGTCTGACCACTACTCAACGCAAGGACATGTAAATGTCCACAAGGTGTGGTGCACTCAAAAGAAACTAACTGGAGGAGTGAACGGGCTGTGGAGGAAGATGCACACACAAGCAACAAATGATCCAGGGCCTGTAACTAGGGGGACAGTTGCTCTGGTATCACTGAGCTCAGAACCGTACCATAGGCCTACAATTCTTTCCGTGCAGTTCGACACTCCCTTGCCGAGCCTTCTTCAACAGACATGCCTAGCATCTCTTCAGCCCCCAACGCTGACCCGTTTGAGGATAGGGGCTCCTACAAGCAGGAGCATCAGGTCTGCAAACATCAGTCTGTTCCACAGCCTGAGCTCTATTCATTTGCTTTCTTGTGCTGTTTATCAAACCTGCAGCATAGTTCAGTGAAGCACAGCAGCGGGACTCAACTGGATTGCTAGTAGGCCCGCACCAGTCCCTTTACACATTCCTGAGCCCAGCAGCTTGTCCATCTGCCAGGATAACCAGCTCATCCTCTCTACCATGCAAGTGGCTTCTCTGCAATGACAGAGGCTCCACCCTGCACTCCCACTAGAGCCAGATCATCTTTGACTGCCCAAAGGACTTCAGACAGGAGTAGACAAGGCAGCAGGCAGGGAGGCTGATGGATAGGGATCCCTTGGAAACTCCTTAGAAACGCAGCCAGAAAATACACCCAGCACTCCCAGAGAGAATGCCAGCTTCCAACCATTTCACACTCATCAGAATGGCTATGACCAGCAACCTGTGGTGAGGACGTGGGATGACTGGCATCACTGCAGGGAAGGTGAATGGTATGGCCACTGAGGGAACAGTTCAGCCATTCCCCCGAAACTTCTGTAGGACGCAAAGCATGGACTCAACACACATAGCAGCATCGCTCCAAACAGCCAAAAGGAGGGGCTGCAGCATCCACTGACATGAGTAGACAAAACGTGGCCTCTCTGGCAGGGGAGACACTCGGTTTTAAGGAAGGAGAGGCCAGCAAGATGACTCAAAGGTAAAGGTCTGCTGTGACTCCCCAACAGGGCTCAGAGCAGGCCTTGCTCCCCATCAGAGGACTCACCCTCCTGCTGGGTCCCCCTGCATTTCTTCTTTTCTGTGTCTTGCATTTAGTTAAAGCAGGTCCCATTTTTGGGTCCTTACATGTCAATGTTTTTAAAAAGCCCTTCTTTCCTTTGTTTCCTACTGCTATTGCTCAAAAATCTCTGGTTCTATTTTTTCCCCCTCAGCTCTAAACTCTAGTCCTCTTTCTTGAGTTTTAACTTTGTAAATATTGTACATGTGTTGTTTTTTACAGTACTTTTTTGTTGTTTGTTTTTTTTGTTTTTGTTGTTTTTTTTTTTTTTTTTAATTTTCAGGACAGGGTTTCACTGTGTAGCACTGGCTGTCCTGAACTCACTTTGTAGACTTAGGCTGGCCTCACACTCACAGAGATGTGCCTGCCTCTGCCTTCAAAGTGCTGAAGACATGCACCACCACCACCATCTGGCTTACAGTACTTTTTTGGCTACTTCTTTTGCCTGAAGTACACAAGCACACATAGAGCAAAACTCCTCAGGCTTTCCTGAGGACACAGCTCAGCAGCACTAGGCACACTTATTGTTGCGTGGCCATCACCAGTATCTATTTCCCAACTTGTTTATGACAGGCAGGGCTTGGCACACCTGTCATGTGCCAACTCCTTCCTTTCTCTGCTTTGATGTGCATTAGCTGAGAGGAGCACTTCTTTTTTATTTTTTAATATTAATTACAGTTTATTCACTTTGTATCCCAGCTGTAATCCCTTCCCCCATCCCCTTCCAATCCCACCCTCCGTCCTTCATCTCCTCCCATGCCCCTCTCCAAGTCCACGGATAGGGGAGATCCTCCTCCCCTTTCATCTGACCCTAGTTTATCCGGTCTCATCAGAACTGGCTGCATTATCCTCCTCTGTGGCCTGACAAGGCTGCTCCCCCATCAGGGGGAGGTGGTCAAAGAGCCAGCCACTGAGTTCATGTCAGAGACAGTCCCTGTGTCCCAGGAGCACTTCTTAATGGTCTTGTATTTTAACTGCCCTGCATTTACAGAATTTCCCCCACAGCTTTTTGTTTTTGGTCTTTTACTACATGTGTGACTGTGAGTTCTAATCTCTTCTTCACAGTACACACACAGCATGGCTCACTCATGAGAGTACCTGTCTATGCAAGAGGTGCTAGTCCCAGGCCACCAGGAGGACAAGAAGAATGCTTCACACACCTGGAATAGACAGCTTCTCCACGACAATACCCGAGAACTGCAGCTGTCTCAGGGTAGATGGCCTGGAATTTCAAGAGGTGGCGCTTCAGGGCATACAGGGGGTGGTCCTTATACGTGCCGATGGAGGTGGGCAAAGACTTCTCCAGGTGCTTTGCCTGAAACTGCAAAATCCAGAAGCCAGTTGTCAGTGCGCTCCTAGACTAGGAAGGGGGTGTGATGGGCTGCTGTACACAAACCTGTTCTGACAACAGACTGTGGAGCCCAGGTGACATGGTGACACTGCCAGGCACCGTGGCCATGAGGTGCACTGAGGATCAACCCAAAGCCAGAAAGCGCTGGTAACTGTGATGTGCACCAGCATCACATAGGTACCTGTCTCCAAGCCTTTGATATCCTAAAGATCTTCATGGAAGAGAATGCCAATTTTTCCACTCTAAGGCCTGATCTCAGTGACATCACCATCTTACAGCAAAAGCAGGCTTGACAGGCTTACAACAACCACCCTGCAGCTTTTCGGAGACCCACACAAGTTTTGTACTTCGCTAAGAATTGTGGGTTATCGTTAGGAAATCCCACTGCTATGAAGCAAATCCTGTATCCCAAGTTGACTTAACTTTCTTTTGGCCCTCCCTTCAAAACACCAAGGAGCTCCTGCAGACTGATACACTGTACCAGGATGGTTGGTTTTTGTTTGTTTGCTTTGGGGAGGGGTTGTTTTGTTTTTGCCACCTTGACCAAACCTATACATATCTGGTAGAGGGGATCTCAAATGAGGAACTGCCTCCATCAGACTGGCCTGTGGGCATGCCCTTGTTTGCTGATTGATGTAGGAGGCCTAGCCCACTGTGGGCAATACCACCCCTGGGCAGGTGGTCCTGGAAGGTATAAAGGTAGGTGAATGTGAGTGTGGAGAGCAAGTCAGTAAAAAGCTTTCCTCCAGGTTCCTATCTCTACTCCTGCTTGAGTTCCTGCCCACAAGGATGGACTTTGATGGGGAGGTTTAAGCCAAATGTTGGTGTGATTATTACATGCAATCAAATAAACAGCAAAGTATGTATTTCTATGGTTTATATATAGTCAGAAATATAGAATTTCTAAATGTAAACCACCACTAAAATATCTACACATTGCTGGGCATAGTCATAAAATGTCTATAAACTGCTTGCAAAGAGTTTGATTCCTGTCCAGCATTAAGCCTAGGCAGCCAATGTCTTACCTCTAAGTCTTCCTTCTTCTCCCTCTCCGTAAGTGGGCTCTGATAGGGTCTCAAAGTCTCAGCCCACCACTCAGCATTAACCCGGAACTTGCGGGTTGCTGTCATCCAGAATGGGTCGTATCTCTGAGTGACATCTCGGGCCCAGCCATCACTGTCAATGCCTACAACATAGGTCATGGGCTTGGTGGCATATTTGTAACAGATCACAGACTGGCCCACCACACCATGCACACAGTCCACACACACCCACTTCGCCTGTGGCTCACAGAACACTTCCAGCCACTGGTCTACACCAGAAGCTTTCCGATCTTCTGTCTCCTCACCGCCACTGGAGACCTTCTTGCCTCTCTTACTGCCTAA
Source organism: Meriones unguiculatus (assembly GCF_030254825.1). Classification (NCBI taxonomy): domain Eukaryota; kingdom Metazoa; phylum Chordata; class Mammalia; order Rodentia; family Muridae; genus Meriones; species Meriones unguiculatus. The sequence goes on from NC_083353.1 coordinate 83,369,911, forward strand.
AGAACCTGAAGATGCTGCTGAAAAGCTTGGCTGCTCACGCTGGCTTCTACACTGGGTCTTTGAAGCACTCTTAGACCCAGCCTTTGTCCTCTGAGGAGCAAGGGCCCTCTTCCGCCTTCGACGGCCAGGCTCAGAATCTTCATCAGAAGAATGCTGGCCTTCTCCACTGGACAGTTCAAAGTCAGAGCCACTGCCCGCCTCATCGCTCCCACTCTCTTCTTTGTAAGACACCTTGGCAGCCACCCGCCGCTTTCGCTTTTGGGTATGTGAACAGCTCTGGATTTTTCGCTTGGCCTCCTCTCCCTCACTGCAGGAGGGCTTTCTCTGCTGTCTGTTGCCCACAGCAGCCTTCCTTCTCTCCCCTCTGGCATCTGCCTTGCCATTGCCCTCAGAAAAGGTTTCTTCTTGCTTGATTCTTTTGCTGGTTGTGGGTTTGTTGTGGCTTTTGGAAACTTTACTGGAAGGTTTTGAAGAGCCTCCAGGACCCTCTAAGGATGTTTCCTCGGGAGATTTCTTCCCCTGTAACAGTAAGAAATTCTGGTACACATGGGTATGGTGCTATATGCCTGTAATTCTAGTACTTGGGAGGAGTTCAAGGTCATCCTCAACTACAGTGAGTCTGAGGCAAAAATCTGGGCTACATAAGACTTTCTTCAAGAAAACAAAGAGAGAAGGAGGAAGATATGTATTAATTTTGCTGTTCTATGTCTTATTTGTTCCATGAGTACAGCTGTGGCCAACTTATGATAATCAACCTCCAATATTGCCTGATGTCAGATGACTTGACAGCCCAGTGAGGCAGCACTGACCTCCTTCCTCACATATTTAAGAGTCCTTTATCCATCAGCCTTCCACAATGCTAATGAGCATGGGTGACTCTCCTCCTGGCTCCCAGGCTAGAAACAAAGAGCTCAGAACCAGCCCTCTCTCAGATGACTCTGTGTACACCAAGCTCAGGATGCTAAACTCCCACTTGTGTGTCCATCTCCTCTAATACAGGGGATGTGCAAAGCAGGCTCAAAGGAGCCCAGGCTGCTTGAATATCAACTCTTAAAAATATGACATCATTAGGATGGCAAGATAACTCAGTGGGTATGGTGCCTGCTGCCAAGCCTGAAAACCTAGTTCAATCCCTGGGACTCACATGGTGGAAGAAAATAGGCAACTTCCATAAATTAACTGTCCACTGACCTCTGTAAGTGCCATGATATACACACACACAAATGTAAAAGAAATCTAAGATAATGTCCAATTTTCTTTTAAATGGAAGGTTTCTTCACTCTTCTCTAGTGGCAACTCCTTTTTCTCTAGACGCCCCAAAGACCTCACCTTTGTCACAGATGACTTCAGTGAAATGGGCTGTAGAGACAACACCAGCCGGGTGAGCAGCTGCAGAGCCCGAAGAATCAGAAGAAATATCTATGATGACAAGAGAAAAATATATTTAACTGACTAGTGTGAGGAAGGTAACCCAATGGGCTTTGGTGCTTAGATGGGGGAGGGTGAAATCCACCCCAGTACAGGACACCAGCCCTTGGGACACTTGTAAAGGACACTGCAGAGACTCAGCTCACAGGAAAAGTCACCATATTTCCCTAAGAAGGATTACATGTAATATAATTGCTATACATTATGTAATTAGCATAGAGACTACCTGCATCCTTGATAGCATCTATCACTGGCTGCGGGTTGTCACAGAGACTCTTTCTGCTTACCTATCTTCTGATGGCCCTGTAGTCAACAAGTGTTATACGTGTGATTAAAAGGAAATAATATGAAATAGAGTCAGGGAAGAAAATGTGGAAATACAATTGTTACCAGGTCACACATCTGCTTTCTGTTTTCCACTCCACACAGTGAGCCTTTTACCTGCAGTCCTCAGCTCTGAGTTACTGCCTTGTGAGGATGGAAGCTGCTCCCGCAGGGACAAGCCTAATCACAGGGATAACATATTGCAGAAAGGTCTCCCCTAGACCACCACACTAGCACCTGACCACTCTCATCAGTTATTATAACACCCTGGTGAGAAAGTCAGAGGTGAAGACCAGAAATAGGAAGGCAGGCCATCTCAAAAGTCATGTGACCATGGAAAAAGCCATTATCTGTGACTCCCTTTATTTGGGTTTTTAAAAAGTAATGTGTAAAGTAGCGGCCATGTGATAATGGCACACACCCCTAGTCCCAGGACCCAGCAGGCTGAGGCAGAAGCCATGATTCTGGGCCAGCTTAAACTACATAAGAGATCCTGACTGAAAAAAGAAGAGCTGAAGGAAGCAGTTCAATGGAATAGGTCTGGCATCTCAAGTCCCTGCCTTTGATCCCTGGCATCTCCCTACAAAATTGTGAAATCACCAAAGACAAAGAAAGACCAAGAAACCTCGGTTGCATTGAAGGCCCAGGACTGAAGAGGTCATGCAAAGAAGTTGAGGCTGGGTACCAGGAAGAGAATCTATCAGAGGTTACTAGTGAAATCACAGTCCAGTTGCAGCAGAAGACCCAGCGTTGTGGAGCCCACTACCATGGGATAACCACCAAGAACAGCAGCAGCAATGAAGTGGAACCAGCCAGACCCTAAAAGATAAACTGTGTGTGCTGCAGAGGGCAGAACTGGAGAAGTAATGCAAACTTGTGACTGTGCCCTGATTCTTCCCTTTTTTAAATTTTTTTTTTTTCGAGATAGGGTTTCTCTGTGTAGCCTTGGCTGTTCTGGACTCACTTTGAAGACCAGGCTGACCTCGAACTCACAGAGATCCTCCTGCCTGTCTCCTTGAGTGCTAGGATTACAGGTGTGCACCAACATGCTCAGCTTGGTCCTTCCGTCTGGAAGAAGGTATTTAGTTTAATTTTAATTTTTACAAGAACCCACAGCTGAAAGACTGAACTTTTAAAAGAGATTTAGATTTTTAGAGAGATTAGATATTTTAAAAAGACTGAAATTTGAATTCATAAAGACTGTGGGACTTTAAAGTTATTTATGTTTTTAATGGCCTAACAGTGATGTGTTCGCGTGTCAAGCTGACAAGGGGTCAGTTATGCTGGCTAATCTCACGTCGACTTGACACAAACTAGTTATCTGAAAGGACAAAACCTCAATTGGGAGAATGCAGAGCTCGGGGAATCCTGCAGAAGAGCGGGAGGAAGGATTGTAGGAGCCAGAGGGGTCAAGGACACCATAAGAACAAGGCTCACAGGGGCTCAGAGACTGAACCAACAATCAGGGAGCCTGTGTGGTTCTGACCTAAGTCCTCTGCATTCGTTATGGTTGTGGGACTTCTAACAGTGGGAGGGAGACTGTCTCTGATTCCTTGGCCTGCTTTGGGGACCCTTTTCCTCCTACTGGGTTGCCTCATCCAGCCTTGATTTGAGGTTGGTGCCTAGTCTTATTGTAACTTGTTATGCCATGTTTAGCTGATATTTCTGGGAGGCCTGCTCTTTTCCTAAGGGAAGCAGAGGAGGAATGAATCTGGGGAAGAGGGGAGGTGAGCAGAAACTGCGAGAAGAGAAGGGAGGGGAAAATATGGTCAGTATGTAATATATGACAGAAAATAATTTTTTGATGTTATCGTAAAAATTCTGGCTGTAAGGCATTTTCTTAATTAGTGATTGATGGGGGAGGGCCAAGTCCACTGTGGGTGGCTAAGAAGGAATTTTAATCCAGCAGCATGGCTGCTCTGATCACAGCCAAAGACCTTCTATGTCTGTGTAATCCACCTGCAATGCAGACATGCCATATACCTCTAGTCCCAAACAATGAAAGTAAAGTTAGTTTGTAGAAAGAAGCACCCATATTTGAAATGATGTCTAATTGAGAGGCAGACTAAGTGACAATCAGAGAAAGATCTGACAGACTAGAATATGCCCAACTCGCACGAGAACAGTACAGAAAAGAGACGCCATTTAAGAGAGGGCAAAAGGAGACAATTCTACCAGGACAGTTTTACAGAGACAGGTTTTAGAGAGAACAAGCTAGACAAAGGTAAAGACAGATAAGCCAGAGAATGAGAAGGAGCCAGAATATTAAAACAGAATACTAGAGTTAGTTTGAGGCCAAGCAGAGCAATTCAGTCAGAAGCTGAGAGAAGTCAGTTTGAATCAGTGTCAGCTTGGAGTTTGAGCCAGAGTAGCAGAGTTGAATCAGCCAGCCAGAGTTCAGAAAGAAATAGAAAGGGTGTGCTTATTCAGTAGTAAGCCCCCAAGACGACAATTCCATCTGGTGAATAAAAGTTACTGTTATAGGTGATATCATCCCTAGGCTGGTAGTCCTTGGTTCTGTAAGAAAGCTAGCTAAGCAAGCAATGAGGAGCAAGCCTGTAAGCATCACCCCTCCACCACCAATGCATCAGCTCCTACATCCAGGCTCCTGCTCCTTTTGAGATCCTGTCCTGACTTCCTTCAATGATGAACAGAGCTGTGGTCATGATGTTTTGTCACAGCAACAGAAACCTCCCAGGATGACATCAGATCTCATCTCCATTAATGAGCACTGCCACCAGAGGAGCCACTTACATGGACCAACTCTTCATTATCCCTTGCAGAGTAAATGGCGATTCTCCTTTCCAAGGTTGTTTGCAGGCTGTCCTGCTTACTGGCTGAAAGGTCCGTATTGACAGTGAAGGTTCCAATAAACCTGGGAAGAGATCGGGTACTCTTCTGTACAGCAGTCAAGGTGAAGGAGAAGTACCAGTCTTTTACAGGCAGGAAAACCAAGCACAAGTGACTCTTAGACTCACCTGCCTGCACTGGCTCCTCAGCCCAGCTGGTCAATGCAGACCACCACTGACTCAACTCAGCTGGTACCTCCTTGGGCACCCTTTCTATGCTGCCCACCTGAGGGAAGCACCCAGTTTCCTGTACTCCTTTGCTCAGAACTCCTCATACTACTCTGAGTATGCAATGCATATGGAACTTTGGCCAGCCCAGGCTCTCTTCTAGGGCCAGAATAGTTCTGGTGCTTCCCTCTCCTCAATGTCATGCCCCTTCCAACTGACCACTTCAGGAGAGGTCTATAGAAAGGCCTGAAACAGCCCAAGAGAAACCCAACCCTACACCCCAGTGCTGGAGGGCAGTAGATGGCCTTACCACTTCACCAGTTTTGAAAGGTAGGAGACGTCCCTGTTTTGAAGGGGCACCTTGGTAAAATGAGCTGGGATGATGGAGAGGCCAATGGCCAGCAGATCTGGCTGCCGGCAGATGTTATTTCGATAGAAGCCACTGGCCAGCAGGCACAGCAGGTGAACCTGTGGATCAGGAGGAAGAAGCCAGCACAGAAGGAGAGTTGAGGAAAGCAGGGGTGTTGCTGCCAAGTTCAATGTTTTGTGGACAGAAAACACTGGCTGGAAGCACAGCCAGACTGGCAGCAAACATCTCCCAAGGCTTTGGTCTCACTCTCTTCTCTCCATGCACTCCCTCAAAGATTTCACTAGTCCTTCTCTCAGCCTTCCCTTTACAGACACAATACAGGATTTTCACATAAAATGTCCTATCACCTGGGTCTGCTGCAGTAAGGTCACCAGGGAGAGAGGGCAGGATACATAGGCTGATCAGAGCACTGTCTGGAAGCCAAGCATGTATCTCCAATGTTTTGCCCTCACCCTGCTCATCTGAACCTACCCTCCAATACTGAGCACCCCACCTTAATTACCAACCTCAACGTCCCCCTTTACCAACCTGCTGCAGCAACACCAAGGCTGTCTACTTTCTGTCATCTCCACACAAAGCTTTCCACCTCCTTCCCTCACCACAGCTTCTTTCTCCACACCAAGGTGGAAGAAGCGCCACTTAACCACCTCCTGTAAGCCCAGCCTCAAGGATGCCAACTTCATGCAGGCCTGCCTGTCACCTCTGGACCCGCTCTTCCTGCCCTACTTGCCATCACCTTGTGCATGTTCTCCTGCACTTCTTTATTGAAGCGCTTTATCATCCTCCTCACGTATGTCTCAAGTTCCATCTTTATCTTCTCACTGAAACACACGCGAGACCCAAGATTAAAGCGGGAAATAGCAACTCCATAGCATGACCTGGGAGTCCCTCACTCTGGCTCCTAGACAAGGCTGTGATATGCAGCCAAATCAACAAGCAACCACCACCTGCTCTTTCTCTATGGGGAGCAGAGGAAGCCCTGAGTAAGTGATATCCTGAGTGAATGTGTTATTGACATAAACGTGGCCATGTCATGGATCCCATAGCCTCAGACTCATAAGCCCTAGCCCATGAGACTCAAAGAAATGGCAAAGGCTTTACCTTTCTCAGTGGTTCAAGTATGAATGTAAATAGTGTATGCAGAAAATGTCCACCATAGCTCCCTACCATGTTTACAGCCTGAAGACTGGATCCCTAGAGACCACTCCTACAGAGATGACCAAAATCTGTTCCCTTGATCCAGCTGTGCATCATAAGCCTTTTCTCCTTGTTTCTCTCTGTAATAACCCTGCCTTCCTGCCCAACTTTATATAATAAACACACTGAGCTTCTGGAGGGTTGCGGTTTACTCTGTCGAAGATCCTAGACCACCTGACCAGCCCTCAGTCCGTGTGTCTGTCTTTTCTTCTTTCCCTTCTTGACCCAGTCTGGGCCACCCAGGGGCCATGCGGGATGCAGCACTTCCCATCTACAAACCTGCTTATAGGTTACTGTGCAGCCACATCTGCAAATCAGCTCTTGGACACTGTGCAGCTCATCTACCAACCCCTCCCAGCATGCCATGCCTCACCCACAGGCCTCAAGTTCCCTTCCTTCAGAATCCTAACTACTGACTTTCTCCTCAAACCACCACACTGATGCTAAATTTAAAAAGATATTTCCACGACTATTCTGCAAAACCTTTCACCCATGGCCCATCAACCTGCAGGAAAACCTGGCACTTCCTGAAAGACACATGTCTTTATGATGCCTAATATCATGCCCATTGAAGTGGACCTCATTAGCTAGCTTATATGCTCCATTTTCCTAGGCCAACAGAGGCTAAAAAGGAATTGGACAACCTGGGAAGGCTGGGTGATCCTTGGACAGTGGGCACAATCTCAAGTCTGGCAGTGATATGTGGTAGGGAAAGCATGAGTGCCATGTCAGCCAAGAGAGATTCAGGCGTTAGATGCTCCACTCACTAGCTAAGTGCCTCCTGGATAGTCACATATGCGTTCATTTAGAATTCTGCTCTAAGGGTCAGGAAAACTAAGGGTCCTTGTCATGTACCCCAACCTCCCACCCACCCAGCCAGGACACCCAGGTGCCTCCTTTCAGTCCTTCAGACAAACCCAGGCTCTCCCTGTAGCTCCAGACCACTCTGATATGCAACGGCTTTCTTGGTGTATCCGCTGCCTGTTTTCAGGACAGGAGCACAGAAGCAGAGTTCGGCCTACCTTCTTTTCCGTGCCTTCGCCTGCTCTGGTGTTTCAATTTCTATTTCCACTGCCTTCTCTGGCAAGGCAGACAATGAGGTGGCAGAATTTTCTCCCATGTCCAGCACAGGCTCAGTAAGTTCTAGCAACAGTAATTTTAAAGATTAGTAATAATAATTGGGATTGGAGAGATGGCTAAAGAGTTATGAGCATTGATGCAGAGGACCTGTGTTCAATTACCAGCACCCACATGGTAGGTAGCTCACAACCATCTGTAATTCCAGTTCCAGGGGAGTCAAGGCACATGGTGCACAGACATATACTCAGGCAAAACACATACACATAAATTAATAATAATAATAGCTAATATATGGAACAAAATCAGGGTTTTGCTGGAAAAAACAAAATCAGATATAGTCAAAGCCCCTGAGATTCCTGACTATTTAGCTGAAAAAAAAAAAAAAAAAACTAGAATAGTCTAAAAAGCAAGAGGCCAGGACTTTTCAAAGCAGGCACTGCTCTAAAAAAAAAAAAAAAACCAAAGAAGGAAAAAAAAAGTGAGTGCCTGGTATTGTGGTACATATCTGTAATCCCAGCACCTGCCTAGACTACACAGCACATTCAATACCTCACCTCAAAAAAAAAAAAAAAAAAAAAAAGGCTAGAGGCTGGAAACATGGCGCACACACATACCCTGATGACATGACTTTGAGCTGGAACCCACAAGATGGCAGAGAAGAACTCTTGAGAGCTGCCCTGTGATCCACATAGACATCATATACATAAAACATACACATTTATACATGCATACACACAGAGACAGACACACACACACACTTTAAAAATAAAACCAAGCTGAGCCTGGTGATGCATGCCTTTAATCCCAGCAGTCAGGGAGGCAGAGGCAGGTGGATTGCTGTGAGTTCAAGGCCAGCCTGGTCTACAAAGTGAGTCCAGAACAGCAAAGTTACAAAAAAAAAAAAAGGGGGGGGGGGGAGGGATAGGAGTGCCACCTTCCTAACATTTCTAAGCACAGGGTTTATTGCCAGCACCACAAGAAATCAATAAAGGGGCTTTAGATTAAAAGAAACTTACAAACACATAACAACCACTGGACCTGGATTAGAAAAAAAGAAAACAACAGAGCTATAAAGGCATTCTGATATCAACTGGGGGTTGTTTGGGGTGTGATGATGTTGCTTTGCCAGATAATACAGCACTACCTTCTTAGGAAAGGTATGTTCAAATATTCAAAAGTCAAGCTTTGGGGATTGCCGAAACTCATTTTCAAATAGCTAGAGAGAAAGGCACAGTCAATATGAGGGACCACGTATACAGACTACTCTTACGTCTTGAGAGATCTGAACCTTGTCAAAATAAAATGCTAGGGGGAAGCACTCCCCACAGAAGGGATGAGGGATTAACATTAGCTACCACTCTCAGGGCGTGGACTTGATGCTCAGGCCTACTGAACCAGCACACTTCCTCCCCAAATCCTGCAGCCTGACTGGGCACAGCTCACAGTTGCACACAGTTTACATAATGCTGGCAGTGAAGAAATCCACCTCAGGCAAGCAAAGAGCTTGCTCACACTGCGATGTGGTGGTGCTGGGTTAAAGTCAGGACTCCACGACTCTTCCACCTGCACTGCCTCTGCTTACAGCTTCCCCACCAAAAGCCACTGGAGGAAGAGAACATACAAGCTTCTCTGGTAACCTACGGGATTTTGTCTAAAAAAAAGTCCCTACTATAGTGTATCTGTTTCAAAGATGGTCTTTGTTTCAAAAAAAAAAAAAAAAAAAAACCAAGACCACAACACATGGCTTGGCTCCAAAGGACAAATAAAAAGAATCAAAGTTTGGAAAACAAGACAGACACTTCACCTTCCACCTCCTCCCAGTCATCTTCACTGTCCTGATCTTCATCACTGCTTTTGTCCACCACTTCTTTCTTTGGATGTTTCTTTACCTTCTTGCAATCACCTGGAGAGTCCCTGTGAATGGATCAGATGCAGAAGGCTCACATATCCTCGTGTTACACTCAGGCTAATCAGAACCTACAGGATTCCTTCTCCTGTTCGCTGTTGCAATCATATCCATGAGGATGATGGACAGCTGGCTCTCAAAGTCTCCAGATATGAGGTGGGGAGAGCTAGAGTGTAAGGTTACCCTGGCTACTAAGCAATACCTGTTTCTTAAAACAAACCCAGAACCTATTAATGCACAATGTATATGGGGAAAAAGCAAAAGCAAAAGCAAAAACACAAACAAAAAAACACTGTGCCTGGAAATAGTGAGGTAAAAATTAAAGAAGCCACTCTGTGACAGGAGTCACAGAGAGCTGAGACGTTCACAGAGCTGGAGCTACCTGTGAATCACTTCAGGGACTGCTTTTCTCCCATTAGGAAATGTAGCCCAAGGACACTGAAGCTGGCACAACTTTAACAGGACAAGTAAGGACAAGTAAGGTGTGATTACACATGGACCTGCAACAGGACCAGGCTGGGCAGCTGCCAGTAAGGGAAAACCATGCAGATAAGCGGCTGAATAGACAACACATGCAAGGTAAACAGTTGCCAGTATGTTGACATAGTTCTTCAGATCCGCATATAAATCCCCTCTACAGTTCTGGGTTACTTTTGGCTTTGTGTAAACATTATGATACTTGGTATCAAGTGGAAACAGCCAAGATTTTAGCACAGACATCTACAACTATCTCGGTCATGAGCTCCAAAAACATTTTTGTTTTTGTTTGCTTCTTCTTCTCAATTACATGGCAACAAAAATCTCCCCTGTGTCAAACAGTAGAAATACTTCTAAACCACAGGTTGGAGCAGTCCACCCTCAGGTAAGAAGGAGGAGGATCTGGAGTCCTCCATGGCAGCTCTTGACTCACGTTTGTGTGGATATCCCCAGAAATGGAATTCAATAATGGGATGGGGGTGATAGGGGAGGGGGGGCCAGGAAGCATATGAACCATGGTGGAGAATATTGGCTTCCTCTGGCCCACTACTGCCCTCTGATGAGCTGCCTCCCATCATTAAAAGCAAAAGATCTCTTACCAGTTTTTCTCTATTCCCCTCCTGCTTGCTTAGGCTAGATAATGAACTAGTCTCATGTTCACTGTCCCTCATATTGAAATAAGAACATTCATCTGCTATAAAGGCATTCAGCCACAGGCTCTATGAACACGAACGAAGCTCACAGTTCTCGCTGAGACCTGAGAGTGTGCTCACCCTTGAAGGTAGCAAACCTGGGTACATTGCACTGTCATGAATAATTGTCATCCTGGCAGGGCAGACATAGCACGCTCTGCAGCAGCAGTAGGAAATGAGGGGGAAACAAACTAGAATTTGTAAAAACTAGAGCTGATGGCTTCAGACAGGGATCAGAGGGGAAGAAAGTACTCCAAGTGGAGAGAAAACAAGAGCACAACACCGGGGGAGGGAGCTGGAGGTAGAGCTTAGTGATCAGTGCTTGCTCCCAACACAGGAGGCCCCAAACCATGAGAAAACAAAAACAAGAATATGCCCAGTGAACAAAGTCCACCTGGGCGGGAACTGCCGGTGCCAGTGTCAAGGTGCCCAGTGAATACTCAAAAGTCCACCTGGGTGGAAGCTGCCAGTGCCAAACACGGGGTGGCATGAAGTCTCCTGCCTCTCTGTGGAGTATCTGTGAAGCTGAAAGAGCACTGGACCAAAAATCAGGATCCTGAATTCTGCTCCTGAGTGCTCCTAGACAGCTGTGTAAACATGAATAAATCACTCTCTGTGAGCTGGCACTGAACTCATCGGAAAACTTGAGGCCTCCAGCTCCTCCTAGCCTGAGTATCTAGAAATGCATAAAGACTCTCCTTCTTCCCACATCCCCTTAGAGAGCAATGAGTGACTTCCACTATCCTCACTCCTCTGATGGGAACAACTGTCACTGCATTCCAGGTGTGGTCATCTCACCTAAAATCATCCCCGTCGCTGAGGGCTTCCTCCTTCAGAGCCTTGGGCCTCTCAGATTTAGCAGTGGCTCTGGCCACTTTCTTTTTTGCTGAACCATTTGTGGCATCTCCTGGATCACTGAAGCCTCTCTTCTTCCTCTTTCCTTGGGAAACTTTCGAAAGAAAGTCCTTTTTGGGGGGCTTCTGTTTCTCATCTTCAAAGTCATCTAGGTAACAACACAGAATGAGAGGTGAAGGGTGGTAAGGAAGGTAGAGGCAGAGTGACTTACGGGCGAGGGTCAGGAAAAGGCTCATAACCTCTGCCACCCTGCAGCACCCAGTGCTCAGCCTTTCACCTGAAGGCTTCTCTACAGTCACAATACAAACCACAGATCAAATGCAGAACCTCGTGTACCACCAAACTACACTACCAGATCACTCTCTTTTCTTATTGTATTTCTCCTAAAACTGAAACCACCTACAGCTAAAACTCTAAACTCCAACCTTAAAAGAACTGTACGAGAAAATTCTCGAATCTACTCATGACACCTTGCTTGTCAACCACCTGCCAAGGCCTACTGGAATCTACTGCTCTTGGGTGAGACGCTTCCAGTTCACAGACCTTTTCGCACCTTACTTCTGCCATGTTCTAGACCAAACTCTGCTCAAAGCACACTGCCTACCTATCCTGCCTGGCACATGTAGGCCAACCGCCTCAGCAGACTCAAGACTTACAACAGGACTGTGGGTGTTTCTAAACTACTTGGCATCACTACCAATGTTCAGATTCCAAAAGGTTTCCAATTCTTCAAAATATCTCCATCAACATTACAGGTTCAAATGTTCAGCAAATCCAAAGGATAAACAAAGCCTTCCCATAACTCCACTCCAACTGACTTTGGGAAGTGAGATTAGCTTTGATTAAGACTCCAAAGGGGGTTGAGCGGTGGTGGCACCCACCTTTAACCCCAGCAGCACCCGGGAACAGAGGCAGGTGAATCTCTGAGTTTGAGGCCAGCCTGGTCTACAGAGTAAGTTCTAGAACAGCTTCTGTGTTTGGAAAAGTGAAGAATATATGAAAAAAAAGTATTATGTGATGCTTATTGTCTTAGGGTTTCTATTGCTGCAACAAACACTGTGACCAAAGCAACTTGGGGAGGAAAGGATCCACCTGCCTCTCCCTCACAAGTGCTGGGGTTAAAGGTGCACCACCATGCCTGGCTTAGCTAAATCATTTTTAAGACAAAGGAAATGACATTATAGATGTTCATCAAGAAGCGTTGTTTTGGCTGAATGGAAAAGCACAGACAGGAAGCAAATGGACTGTTATGCAACAGCAGTAATCTCTTGATGGCAGAAATCACATGGCTTTTCAGTATTTTTTTTGCTGTATTTATTTTTTTTGCAGAACACAGGAAGGAAGCCTCTCAAAGCATCTCAAGATTAGTTGCCAAAATTGAGAGCTGTCTAACATACCTAACCAGTCTCCTTGAGCTCAATCAAGAAGTACCACTGTGGCTTGTTCATCCAACTCCTGAGACTTACGGATGTACATGCACCTTCCTATAACCTCCCGAGACACTGAGGATGAATTAAGATTCCTTAACATGATCTCCAGGCTGAGGTCCCTGCCCTTCGGCCACCTCAATTCTCACCCCTCACCTCTTCATACTATGTCTAGCCAAGACCCATAAAGCATAGGAACATTTACCCACCCACACCCACCCCACCACCCAACTTACGAAGAGCTCAAAATTACACACAGTAACTGGCCACAGTACCTGAGCACTGAAACCACCTCTACCCCAAACCAGTAGTAGCTGGATTAGAGCAACCAGATTTTCTCATCACCCTGTGAATTTGCCTCTGCCTCCCCCCCCTCTCTCTTTCTCTCCTCTGTTTTTCAAGACAGGTTTTCTCTATGTAAGAAGCGCTGGCTGTCCTAAACCAAGCTGGCCTCAAACTCAGTGACTCACCTGCCTCTGGCTCCCAAGTGCTGGGATTAAAGGCATATGTCACCACACCCAGCTTTTTTTTTTCTCTCTTTTTAAATCTTGGTATGTTGCCTTGATTTACCTCCCCAAAGGATATCAGCATCTTACTAGCAGGAACCTTGCCTGCTTCATTTACTAATATATTCCCAGTACTTAAGAGGAGTGGCTGGAAATCAATGAATAAATAGAGAAACTAACAAATTCTCCAATGAAGACATTAATACAACAAGGAGAGCAATATGTTCTTTGTTCCCAACTATCAAAAGGAGCCAAGTCTCATCTTCACTCACATGCACAGGGGTGCTCTTCAACTCTTCTCTGTAGAAGCTACCTAACTGGTGGACACCACATAGCAGATAATGAATGAGTAAATGAATAAGATGAAGCTTACGTGCAAAGGAAGCCAACTCCTCTAAAGTTCAGGAAGTATTAATATTTCCTAGTGGGCAATGAATTTATAATCTGTATATAACCAGATTCCAGTGTAGTAGCAGCCACAGGGTGGGTGGGGGTAAAGGTCACTGAACCATTCAAGTTTTCTACCTAGTTACTTTAGAAGTCCTAGCTATCCCTTCTCTAGCAGCATTCCTTTTGCATATTTTTAAATGTTTTTGCAGGGCAAAAGAGATGGCTCCGGATTTAAAAGCACTTGCTGCCCCTCCAAGAGAACCCAGGTTCAATTCCTAGGACCCACCTGTAACTCCAGGCCCTTCTGTAACTCCAATGCTGGGGCTCCAACACCCTCATATAGCCTCTACAGGCACAGCACACACATCATGCACTGACATGCATGCAGGCCAACACCCATGTCCATAAAATAAAAAAAAATTAAAGTGGGATGGTTTTTCAGGGATGAAACCAAGAGGAAGAACAAAATAGGATATGGAGGAAAATGAGACTTGTTTTTAGGAAGCTTACATTTTCCTCAGGAAATCAGAAAAATGAACACAGTAGAATGAGAGGCTGACAGGGCAGTAACTGTCGGTAACAGATTCTGTGGTAGAGGGTACCCAGGAAAGACTACCTTAAGTTGATCACAGAGTGTCTTAGACCTGAAGCAGAGAAGAAACTAGCCCCAACAGGAGCCATGAAGAACATTCTAAGCCAAAGAAACAACCAAAGGCCAAGCCTCCAGATAAACAAACAGCCGGTCTTAAGAACAGAAAGGTGGTCACTAGGAGCCAGGAATGGTGGCATCTGCAATCCCTGTGATCAGGAGGAGGAGACCAGAAGATCCAGAGTTCTAGACCAGAACAGAGTTCTGCTTTTTAAAATAAACAGGAGGAAGTCAAAATAAGAATATCTGGAAAGGAGACACCAGCAACAGCGTCCGAATCCTGTAGGAGACATGCTAAGTGAGGTAGATGCTATACTTAGAGAGCGTTTTAAGAAGACGACCTAGGCATACGAGGAGGTTTCGTTCTTGTTCTATGCCATTTGGCTGCTGGATGGAGCTCTGGGGATGAGGGGAAGACAGAAAAGAGGCAACTTCACTCAACTAAAAGATGACATGGACACTCTAGCTATGAAATTAAGAGAATTAGGTAGTTTTCGGTGTTTCTGAAGCTGAACTGCCTAATTGGTAGTTAAAAGGTATTTTAACAGGTGGGTTGAGGGGGTGATTTACTGAGATGGAACAGCTGGAGAAAGGATATGTTCAAAGAGGGAAATTGAGTTTTTGCTTTGTTCAAGACCAAGGTAAGAAGCCCATGTCAGCCGGACGATGGTGGTGTATGCCTTTAAACCCAGCACTCAGGAGGCAGGCGATCTGAGTTCGAGGGGCGGCCTGGTCTACAAAGCGAGTTGTTCCAGGACAGCCAGGGCTACACAGAGAAACCCCCGTCTCGAAAAACAAAACAAAACGAAAGGAAACAAAAGTGCAACCCAAACCCGGAGCTACACCGGATGGAGGTCTGGAACTTGAAAGAGATCTGAAACTGCAGGGTCTCCCTCCGTCCTGGTTTTGGCATCTCCCTGAGACACCAGGCAACCGAGAAGCTTTCTCCTGCTCGGCCCTCAACATTGGCTGAACCTGATTCTAGAAGTCACGGAGGGGTCAGGGCGGATGGTAGAGGCCCTTGGGGCGCCGCGCATCCGGACGTGAGACTTTGCAGCAGACGCAGACCCGCGCCACCGCCTGCCCCAGCCTCCGCCACCGTCGCCTTGCACGCCACAGATTCGACCTCTCACCCGTCTCGCTCTCCTCCTGCCGGGCTGCTTTATTGTCCTCGACTTCTCGGCCGCGCCTCCGCCGCCTTCCGCCTGCGGTGCGCTTTCGAGCCATGCTGCCCAGTAGCGTCCCTCCCGATTACCAAGTCTCCGCGTGCCCGCTCCGCCCCGCGGAGGACCATGCCTGGCCGCGCCCCCTGGTCAGGGTAGGACCACGCCCCCAAACAAGTCCCGCCCCCATGTGGACTACAGGGGACGCGAAGGGACAAAAGTAATATAGTCTGCATCCAGCGCTTTTTTTTTTTTTTTTTTGAGTGCCTGTTCTCGCGAGAGGTGGAAAGGGCGCAGCGTTTGAAACATGGCGGACGACGTAGATCAGGTAAGTTAGTTCTGCAGCGTAGAAGAAGCGTTTTCGCTTCCTGGCCCGGCCTGCTCTGGCGCACTCACCGAGGAGTGCCTTGTCTCTTTTTTTCCCCGAGTAATCAACGTCTTCCGTAGCAGCGCCTGCTCCTAAAACTTCCGCAGGCCCAGAGTTTTCTCTACCCGCCTATCTGCCCATGTTGCTCGTCTTCACCCTTTTATCAGTGAAATGCAAAGGCCTGTCGGTACCCGCCTCTAGGAGATAGCTGTCGGGATTCCGACAGAAAGCGTGATGTGGTAGTGGGCACCAGCTTACAAATACGTGTAAGCACCTGGTACACAGGCAGTGTGGCTCCCTTGGCGTGTATTATGAGGGAGGTCAGATAAAAGGGGCGGTTTTATGAGCTAGAGAAACTGCTAAAGATGCAGTACACAGGATAACAGAAGGGCCTACAGGCCTCTTCACCTACCCCTTCCTATTCCTTAGGTGTCTATGGAGTTCCCTGGCCACCGAAATGACTTGCACGCCCCCCACACACAGACTATACCCTCCTGTGTCTCTCTTCAGGAAAAAAAAAATTTTAATATGTATTTATTTAATGTGTTTGTAACACAACTAGGATATGAATTAATTGGGACTGAAGAGGTGTCTTAGCGGTTAAGAGCACTTGTTGCTCTTATAGACGACCCTGGCTTGTATGAGCACCTACGTGTTGGTTTCACTGCTTAGCAGTGATTGAAGCATCAGGCTGCCTCTTGTATTCCATTGCTAAGACGGCTTCTTTCATCAGCAACAGACTACTAATACCGTAGAGGAGCCCCTGGATCTCATCAGGCTCAGTTTGGACGAGCGAATTTATGTGAAGATGAGAAATGACCGAGAACTTCGAGGCAGATTACATGTAAGTCTGTTAAATTGTCTCAAAAGCAGATGTTTCCCTGCCATTCCCCCTCTACCTCGTTACAAATTTAAGAAATGCAACATAAACATACCATTTGGAAGTAGGCAGTTTCTTTTGGAATTGGAAATATGATTTTATTCGTTTTTAAAATCTTTTTTTCCTTAACCAGAATGTTTATGGGGATGGGGATACCCTGCTTACAGAGACCACAACAGGGCATCTGATCCCCTGGAGCTAGAGTTACAGACAGTTGTGTGCTGCCTCCTATGGGTGCTGGGAGCCAAATTCTATCCAGTGCTCTTAAGTTGAGCGTCTCTCCAACCCTATAAACATACTTGTTTCCTTCAGTTTTATCTTTTGTTTATTTATGAATAAACTTATTTATCTTCTTTGTCTTTGACAAGGTGTTGCCATGCAACGCAGCTAGCTTCAGACTGAAGATCCTCCTGGGTATATTTCTTTAGAGCTGGGTTATAGGCATGCACTACCATTCTTGGCCTTGTCTTTTATTCTTAAAGGTTATTGGGCAGGGTGTTTAGTTTTTTTTACGTTTAAAACTGTGCTTTGTGTGGGAAAAAAAAAAGTAAATAGGCTAGAGGTAACTTGCATAGCATGTGGCAGAGGCGCTAGCACTACAGAAAAAAGTAAGCATGTTAAACAGTGTAGAGATCCATAGAATCAAAGGTGAAGTCTCCTTTTCTCAATGGATGACCACTGTTCAAAGCTGGCTCCGTAGATCTTTTCTGCATGTGTATATGCCATCTGTGTTTAAAGGGGGATCCTAGTGAGGTGTGGTAGCATGTGCCCGTTCTTCCAGTACTTAGGTGACTGAGGCAGGGAGACCATGTTTGAGGCCAGTCTCAGCTACAGAGTGAAACTGTGTCTTGAAAGGCAGAGAAAGGCTTTATATACATATTTATAGCACCTTTTTTCACATGAATTCTTTTTTTTGTGTGTGGACTGATTATGCATCTGAGAAGTGCACAGGATTCTATATAAGGCATCAGTCACATTTTTCTTTTTTTCTCAGCTATAAAGCTGCGTTAGGTACTCTTTTATATATTGCTTGTTATTGCTTGTGCGATATTATGATTTCTGTGGAATTGGCCCCTTGGAGTGACATCATTGTGTACTTAAGGTTTTGTTTCTTCTTAATTTGTTATTTTCCTTAGAACTCTTTGTTTACAACACGGGAATTGCACTGAGTCTTCTTAGTTGAGCCTTAGAAACAGCCCTGTGTTATCAGTGACAGAGCCACTATAGGGACTGAGCAGGCGCACTTCAGTCTCACTCTTAGACACTATGGCAGAGAAGCTCCAGGGCTGGGAAGGAAATCTGGTCATTGATCTAGAAGCTAGCCTTATGGAAACAGCAGTGTCAGTTTGATGAGAAAAGTGGGATGGAGCTAAATCCACGGGTCTTTGGAACATGGAATGACAACCGGGCCAGACCAGTCAACTTTACCTTGGAAGTGTCTTCAGCTCTTATCTCTGTACTAAGTGGCCCACCTTTCTGTTTGCTCCCTGCTCCCCAGCTGAACATTTTTCTCATTTGTGTAGCTGCCAAGCAGTGCCTTCCCAATGTGGCTGTTCGGCTATTTTTATCTTGATATGAGAAGACAAAACCACTTAGCACTTTGTTAGAATGTGTAAATGGGTTCTGAACAGGCCGCAGGAAGTTTGCCATTTAGTAAAAGGAATGAACTTTGGAGGTTGCACTGAACACTGTGGCTGCACTCCTTCCTGACTGAGTCCACAGAGCCCAAAGCACATGGTTATAAATGGGCAAAGTGGAAGTGGGAGAGATGATCAGTGGGTAAAGGGTGAAGACTAGAGTTTAGATCCCCAACACCTGTAGCCCCCGCCTCTGGAGGCAAAGATAGGGTCCCTGAGCAAGCTGGCTAGCTAGACAGTCAACAAGCTCTGTGTTCAAGTGAGAGACACTACCGTAATACATACGATGGGGAGCGGCTGAGGAAGACATGCAGTGTTGGCCTCTGGCATCCACATACCCATGTCCACAAAAATAGGCCAAGTTTTGTTCCACTTGTTTCATTTTTGTGAGGGTCAAATGCTTAAGAACCACAGTACCATCACATAGCAAGTAACAGGACTTTATGTTTACTGTCCCTGAAAGAAGTCTGGCAGAGAATTGGCTGTTGTTGTTGTTTTCATAATAAACTGTTGTTGTTTTCATAATAAATAAGTGGAACTGCCTTGGATAGCAAATAACAATAGATAATGAAGAATTAGTTTAATTTGAGTGAACTCAGTTCTTTTGTTTGTTTTGGTTTTAGTTGTTTTTTTTTTTTTTCTAGACAAGGTTTCTCTATGTAGTGCTGACTGTCCTTGATCTTTCTTTGTATACCAGGCTGAACTCAATAGATCCGCCTGCCTCCAGCTCCAAGTGCTGGGATTAAAGGCATGCATCACCAAGCCCAGCTGAGTGAACTTACTTTTGATCATAAATAGTATTGTCACTGGGAACGGCTTATCAAGACTGGATAGACTAGCACAGAGGAAGTGTCTGTTATTTCCTTGCAAAGCTTGGGGCATAAGTATTAAACATGTAGCTTTTAATCCACTTGCATTTTTCAAGCCGTTTTTCAAATCTCACCCTTCCACTTCAGGCTTATGATCAACATTTAAATATGATCCTGGGAGATGTAGAAGAAACTGTGACAACAATAGAAATTGATGAAGAGACATATGAAGAGATATATAAAGTAAGTGTCTCGCAAGTCTTCTCTTTGACAATTGTAGTTCTCAACATGTAACATATTTGTGGAAAGTACATTACGTTTTGGTACCTACTTAAAGATTATTGATAGAGTGTAGTAGTAATTAAAGGTACTACATTTAATTAAAAGGGTTTTGAAGTCACACAACCTGTTTATTACACTGAACTTAAAGACAACTGTATCACCAAACCTACATCAACATAAGTGACAGCTCACAAAGCTGGGAACCTGGGACACACTGCATAGCCTGCAGGCATCGCACAGGTTAGAAAGCGTCCTTTCCAGTCAGCTGAATTAGTCTGAGCCTTTTCCTTAAGAATACTGGGATTAAAAGCTTGTGCCATCACACCAAGCCCACAAATTTATGTGTATGGATGTCTGCATATATGTTTCTGTGCTATAAGCATGGCTGGTGTCCAAGGAGGCCAGAAGAGGGCATCAGATCCTTAAAACTGGAGTTAGAAACAGTTGTGAGCCACCCTGTAAGTATTGGGAATTGAACTTGGGTTCTCTGGAAGAGCAGCCAGTGCTCTTAACTGCTGAGCCATCTCTTCATCATCCCTATAACAGTTTGATGTTATAATGTGTCATGTGTTTAGTACAGACACAGGCAGGACCAGCTGTGATTTTGTGGCTAGTGTCTGTGTCTTGTTTTTTGCAGCACTGTGGAGAATATGTATGGAAAAGCACTGTCTTACATGCTCTTATCTTTGAGATGGGAAACCCAACAGCAGCCTCCCCTTGGCCCTTTGAATGTTTAGCCCTCTCTCAGTTGACATAACTAATAAGCACCAACCTTCCCAAAACTGGAACGTGACCACAAACCACTGGAATTCTCAGAACTTTTTCCCACAGCATGCATAATTGACTCCTGGATGACTGGATTGATACCAACTGGCCAATAAGAAGACTGAAAGCAGTTTGGCCCTGTTTTTTTTTGGTTCTCGCTCCACCACAGTTAGAGTGTTGTTTTTGTTGATTACTAAAGTTCTGTTATTTGGCTCTAGCCCACTTTCCCACTGTCCATACTGTTTACCTCCTTTCTTCATCAAAGAGCTCACAGTATGGCTTACCACCTGGCATCTCTTGGTGATTCTGTGCTCTTTGAAACAGAACCATCTTGCCCATCATCCTGAAGCACCAGTCCTCACATAATTACAGATCTGCTGGAAACTGTGGAGAATAGCATCTCCATCAGATTACCACGATTAGCCGTACTCTGAACTTCAGCGGGATACATGGTCTTTCCTGAGGACAAAGTGTTTTTAAACTGAAAAGCTTATTCATGGCAGCCTTCTGGGGGAGGGGGGTATGCTTATATAGTTAGGCTTAAAAGCATCTGGCATTGTTTCTTTTTGTCTGCCTAATAACTAGCCAGGTCTTGCCTGATCTCCATCTCATACTTCCCTGCTGACTGTATCTGTTACACCACAGCATTGGCTTTTTCCAGCCTTTGTCCCCAAAGACTGTAGGTTTAGGAGGTCTTTGGGCTGCTCCCAAATTCTGCCAAACATTATGCCAAGGCATGGCAATGACTCCCAATCTGCCATGTTTGCTGACTGCCTCAAGCCTGACCACTAAGCTAAAGCCTTAAGAATTGTGTTCCCATTTGTTCTCACAAGAGTACATAGGCATACCGGAGGCTGAATACATACTACAGGCCAGCTAAGTGGCTTTCTTTCAGGTGTGAAGTTAGGGACATTAGACTTGTATCCTGTTCTTTGAGATCTCAATGTTTGGGGTCCACCCATTGGTAAACCAGTGACTACCCACTGACACTCAGAGGAAGGTACTCTTGAAGTCCATGGCTGAAATTCAAACTCAGTAGTAAAGCGTTTGCTTAAATGTACAAAAGTTCAATCCCCAGCACCTTCTACCTAAAATCAATCCAAAACCAGACATAGTGGCATACTCCCATAATCCCAACACTGAGGGACAGGGATGGAGAGACAGCTCAGAGACCAGGAGTACTTGCTTCTTCCCCTTTTTACTTATTTTTGACACAGTCTTACTCTATAACACAGGTTGTTTTGGAATCTGCCATGTAGCTGAGTTGGACTTAAACCCATGGCCACCTGCCTGCCTCAGCCTTCTCCATGCTGGCATTACAGTCATGAGCCACAAATGTCTGACTTGTCTTTATTTTACATTTATTTATCTAGTTTTTATGTGTATGTGTGCATCTCTGTGCGTTCATGTGTATCTTGTACATACAGGAGCCCAAAGATGCCAGAGAGGGCACTTACAGACATACACACAGTGAAAATAAATCTTAAAATTATAATAATCCCTGCACTTGTGGCTGAGGTATGGGGATTAGAAGTTTCACACTAACATGGGACTGACTCACTGTATGGTGAGATCCCATCTCAAAAGAATAGCACAGTAGCCCTCTACTTGTGTCCAGGTTTGGTTGCAAAGAATTCTGGGAAGTAACATTCTAGCAGTATACAGAAAGAGGGAGTGGGTCTAGGTGTGTAGCAATGGTCTCTGCTTCAGTCATCCAGGAAACGGGATTACTCAGACTGTTTAACCTGATTGTACTTTTCCCTTTGTTGTTCTCTTCCAGTCAACAAAAAGGAACATCCCCATGCTCTTCGTCCGGGGAGATGGTGTTGTTCTAGTTGCCCCTCCATTGAGAGTTGGCTGACTTTATGGAGACTTCACCCCTTGAGATGTAAAGGACACTCACAGAGAGAAGCTCACATGTGTTCTGGTGGTCAGAAATGACCCAAGGACCCCTCCACCCTCAAAAGAAGTTCATTTGCAAGTAACTTACAACCTCTCCAGCTAAATGACATGTTCTTTTCTCTAGCCCTCTACTAGTGTAACCGCCTTGCTCTTTTCAGGAGTTGCTTTGCCCATTGTTCTTGTGGTTACTTTCAGGTTGTTTTTCTTTAAATTAAATTTGATGTTTCCTTTTTTACTTGTTTAATGTGTCTTGTGAATTCTTAAGCTTTTACTCCGAGTATACAGTTTGTCTCTTGTCTCTAGGGCACCATGTTGAATGTGAGAAAGGAGGCTAGCCCGTCTGCCCCTGCCCTTATCTGAGATAAAGCAGTTCTGGGGCAAAGAGACCATTGTCAATAGCGTTACCTGTCTCAGGGTCCTCAAGAGCTCAGGTGAGCACCCAGTGAGAACTAGGCCAGAGGGGCAGCAAGTGACCTCAGCTGCTAACTACCAGGAGGATACAAAGCATGACTTCTGTGACTGAAGAAACTGTCTTCCACTCGTGCCTCATAGGCTGGCAGTGCCAAGGACCTGGAGAGTCTGAGCAAGGAATGGCTAAAAGCAAAGCTGCTTCCATTCTGGCTTCAGCCAGCCTGTGCTTCACATAGAATCACAAGAACACTTAGAGCCAGATAACTTCCACTAAGGAGTTATCCTGTTGTAAAATGTAGAAAATTGAACTCTGGCTGTGGCTCTCAGAGGTTGGCTACTCGTCCTGTGTGCATTAGGGCCTTAGTCCCCAGCACCACAAAAAGAAGAAAAGTGTAGCCAGTCTGCGCTGGGGAGGACATGTCTGTAAATGTGCTCGGTAAGTTTTGCTAAGCCCCTGTCAAGTGCAGCTTGCTCATGTGCTCTGAGCCAGAGTCATGTTGAAGAGGCTTTGTTTTCATTATTTATTGTACCAGTCCCTACAAGTTAGAGAAGAGAAAAACAAGTGTGACTAAGCTAATGGAAGTTTTGTCTTCAGTGAGGAGGCAGCGCAGAACTCTCCCTTTACCCTGACCAACCCCACACTGTCTTTAGCTGTGCTAGGTAATGTCCTGTTCACTGTGGGAAACATGGGACTTGGGATTTTGGCTGTGTTCAGTGGTAAATACTTGGGACCCCCTTCCTGAGTAGACAGTTTAACCAAATACTAACACAGTGGCCATAACTAACTTGCTGAACAGCATGCCTGGGCAAAGCCTCTTGGCATAGTCCTCACAAGACCTGTAGTCTTCAAAAGATCTAGCTGGAGTTTTCAAGGTTGCCATCCCCTTCAGGTCTGGGACTCAGGCCTCTATCTTGACAACTCAAGCAGAGCCCTGCCACTTGCCCCCACATGAGGGCTACCTTTATTAGCCTGCAGTGGTACTGTTCAAGCTGTATGGCAAAGGGCTCTTAGCAACTGTGCCTTAGGCCAGAGAACACTCAGCTGGATGTCCGTACTTGCGGGAACTAGTAACTGGCTTCTGTAATAGTGTCTATCACAGTGACAACGTGGGCTATCACAACGTGGGCTATCCTCCACAGGCTTGGGTATTTGAATACTTGGTCTCCAGCTGGTGCTGCTGTTCGGGGAGGCTATGGAGCCTTTATGGAGTAGTTGATCGAGGGGTGGCCTTAAGGTTTTGTAGTCTAGTCCTGCTTCCTGTTCCAGCTGTGAGCAAACCTCACCTCTGCTGAACACAGAAAAAATACTGGAATTGAGGGACCTACCTTGGCTTATCCCAGAAGCACGAGATTTCTGTGGTTTTAAGGAAAGAAAGCACAGCAGATGCCCCCGTCACATAGCTTTCTGTGGAACTCAGGTTGGGCAGGCACTTCTCTATGGCAGACTCAGATATCTTGCACTCATCCACAGGCTGCTCATTCACCTGAGAATGGAGGCTTCCATGAGCCAGGCCTGGGTAGGATGCTACCCACCTCTGTCATTGGAAGTCAGACAAAGAGACACTACCAGAAAGTCAGGCGAAGAAAGTCTGTTTTGTAGGTAACACTTTAGTCAGCTGTAAGTTGCTGAAAAGTAATTGGATACTTTATTAGTAGTGACAGCTTTTTTGGACATACCTCAGGCATCGTGGGGTAAAGCTATTGCTGTGGAATCTCATCTGAAGCTGTGGAGCCTCTCAGGGAATCAAAGTGGGCAGAGCTTGTTCAGTAACAGAAGGGTCCCCATGTGGCAGCAGGGCCCTGGAGGGGGCAGTGTTCCTGTAGAGTCGTCCTGCAGCATTGGGTGGGGTTGCTAAGCTGGGGGTAGGTACGCTGGGTGGGGTTGCTAAGCTGGGGGTAGGTATTGGCTTCCTCTGCTTCTGACAAACTTAGAGTTGAACACAGCCCCACCAGACAAGTGGCTGCTTGTATTCACAACCCCAGACTTGAGGCCTGGCCAACAGCTTGTCCTCCAGCAGCGCTGAACGGGTGAAGATTGAATGACAGTAGGCATACAGTGCTATGTGATTGCCTTGCAGGCAGAAGGGGCCAATGGGACTTTGGAGAGGCAAGCTGTGTGCACCATTCCCCAGTACTTGAGTCCCCACAGCTCAGCAATGCTTACCTCCCTTTCACCCCTCAGCCATCATCTGTGCCTGAGACTACAGTAGGCGCCAGCTGCAGGCACCTAGCCAGGCATCAATTTACATGGAAAACACCAAGAAACGAGGTCTACAAGGCCCAGTGTTTTCAACTCCTGCAGGCCTGTTACACCACTCTCGCCGCAGAGCATGTACATTCCTATTTTCTTGGCTGAGGCTTAAGTTTCATGGGTGTGGGCACAGCATGCCCCACTGTGGTTTCTGATATTGATTACCCCTGAGGGATTCTTTTCTTGGTATTCTTCCCATCCGCTTATTATGCCATGGAGATCCAGAGTGAGGTGTTGACAGGAACCCCCTGTTGTCCTTTGTGAGTTGGGAAAGTTCCCATGGAGGATCTTGCAGTGTTGTGGAGTCAGATAACGGCTTCAAAGGGTGTCTGTGCCATGTGTCAGCTGGGCAGATGGAGTACTGTAAGGTCAGTTGTGAGGACTAAAACACAGCTCCGTTAGCAGCCCAGGACAGCCCTGGGATTGTCCCCAGGTTAGAAGCAACACTTGAGGAGTCAGGTCACAGTGGGCTGAAGTCACTCCTTTATCTGCCTTAGTCTGGCTGCTCTCCGCTCTCTCCCTGAGTAGCTTTTAGGACAATCTGGCTTTGAAATAATTTGATTTGTTCAATTAAAACTTTGCAAGGTCTGAGAAAATGGCTCGGTGCTTGCTAAGTGCACATGAGGATCTAAGGTCAGATCCCAGTACCTGTGTGAAAAGGCAGGTGTAGTGGAGCATACCTGCAAAGCCAGCCCTGGGAAGATCACCAGAGCTTGCTAGCTAGCTAGTCTTGCTGAATCAATAAGCCCCAGGGTCAGTGAGAGACACTGTCTCAAAAAATAAGGTGAAGAATGGTAAAACATCAACCTCTGGCCTCTCCAAGCATACACACACACATGCACATATGCACACAAATGAACACATACTCCACATACACACACATCTTCCATGCCAGAATCTGTCAGAGGACAGGCAGGACCAAGAGCCTAAAGGAAGTGAGGGGTAAGAAGGCAGAAGAAGACAGCATCCATGCTCACTAAGGAATAAATGCCCCATGGACAAAGCAGAGGCAGGTAGCAAACCTGCCCGTCTTTGCTCTGTCACCAACATGCTCTATGGATTTTGGCGAGCTTCTCTCTGTTCCTGGGTTTCACGTGCTCATATGAGAGGAAGCAGTACTAAGAGAATATCTATTTTTTTTTCCCCTCCAATGAAATGTACTTCGCATTCGGGGCTGAGGCAGGAGGATCACAAGTTCTAGGCCAGCCAGGGGCTGTGAATTGAGATACTGTTTCAAAAGACAAGAACATAAAATATGCACACGTAAGTAAATGGGCACTATGTGGTCCCAAAATGTGTTTGCACTGGGTGGGATTGAAAGCAGTATAAAGGTTTATCATTGCAAACATGTATTTAAAAATAATTAAGTTTATTTGTGGTGAAAACTTAAAATCTTTTGTAGCTTTTGAAATACCATAGCCTGCTCTAGCAAACAAGGTCCCGTAGCGCCTTCCTTTCCGACTTTAGTTTCCCAGGATCAGCCAAGAGCATGTTTTGACACCAGGGGGCGCTATACTCTTCCCTATTCTGCTTCTGTGTCTTGGTTCACTGTCAACATACTAGATGGCAAACTGTGCCGTTTGTTTCCTTCAGTCCAAACTATGTGAAAATTCAACCATGAATTCCAGAAGCACAGGACAGACCCTTTATGCAGCACAGGCCCCAGGAGACAGTTTTCAGGCAAAATATCCCTCTAACAGTGGTGGCCCTGCAATGCTGAGCTGGAAGAGCACACAGTCTAGGTAAAGTGGTTTTCACCAGCATACTGGTCCTAGATCTAGCTGGGTGGTTGAGCCAAGGCCAGACTCAGCCACCTCACTGAGCAAATCCTTCCTGCCCTCAGCCCTAGTGCCCTTGTTTGTGCTGTGTAGCCTAAGAGCACTCTGTTGACACAAGTTGGAGAGTCTGGAAGGTACTTGAGAGCCATCATTTGTGTGTTACAATGTAAGGATCCAGATGAGGAGTTTAGAACCCTCGCATTTACAACTAGCCGAACACTAGACTCAGCCATTCGATCCTGTTTCTTCATAAGATAAGAGGTGGCCAAGGGCTATGCCACTGACCTGCACCCCAGCCCTCACTGCTATCTTCTCTTTTATTGCTTTGTGGCTTTTCCAGCTGAGAACTTCTAGAAATAGGTTGGATCACAGGTAATGGTGATTAGGTTTGGGGATTGGATGAGTGGGTGGAGTTCTTCCTTTGCAGCGTCCTCCGTTCTTTTCTCTCCTTGGTTCATAGCAATGATTTCCTCAACTCAGTTGTCAGGTGTGATAGAAATAAGCAGAACCAGCTTCATGAACAAGGTCACCCAACAGCATCACAAGAAGATGACATCACTGTCAGATTCTGCCCAGCAAAAACCAAGAGCTCGAATAACCAAGGGAAAGGGCAGCTCATCCTCACAGCAGGGTGACAGACGGTGCCAGGCCTCTGCCCCCTATCAGGACCCAGAGTGTTGCTGAAAGTTCTCCAGGAGCAGCTCATACCTGCCTCTGCTCAGCCAGTGCTCTCACAAGCTCAGAACAGGAGAGTCTTACCAACAAGGATCCCTGCTCTCATCTTTTCCTAGAAGAAAGGTTACCAACTGCCAGAATCAAAATAGCCATGAACAGAATCATGTGGCAAGACTCTTGTCTAATTCAAGCACACTTGATTGCAAGATGCCCTGTGGAGGACAGAGTTATTGGAACTGCCATTGCAGGAGGCCTCAAGCCAGCCAGCTTTTCTCTCTGGGCTGATATTTCTGCCATGTAGCATGTCAAACAATCATGTCTTTAGAGGCCAAATGCCCTGCTATGTAGACAAGATACATTCAGAACATCATGTAAGGAATCGTTCTGTAAAAGTAAATGGTTGTTCCAAACTTTTATTTATTCCTGTGCTCTGGTCGCATTCACCCACATACTTACATATGTATAATACACACAAAGCATAAGAGAAAATTTGCCATCTTACCAATGTGAAAGGGTTCAGTTTGGTCACAGTAAGCATTCACACTGTTGGAAATGACTGAAGATGACCCCTATCTGCCAAGTCCCAGCTCCATAACATAGTACTTTATTACTCTGTCTAGACTTCTTTTTCAGAGGCTTCAAAACCATGGGCAGTACCCAAAATATGAGGCAAAGGTTGCGGAGCACCTTTATCCTTCGTTACAGCCACAAACTGTTTGGGAGAACTGCCAAGATTGGTAGGTAGAAAAAAGGCTGGCCTTGGATTGATGGGAGTGTGGTTCAGCTCAAAAGCCCAGAATCTCCATCCCACGGCAGCAGCATCCAGATGAGTAGCCCCTCTCACCCACTCCTACCCCGCCTGCCTGCCTCACTCTCCTCCTTTAGCCCAACTGCGCTGGCTGCTCTGTTATTCTTCACAAAAGCCAGGGTCAGCGCCTTCTAAAGCCCTTCCCACTGGAGTCTACCCCCTCTTACGATCATCTCCAGCCCACTTGCCAGGCTCATAAAACTCTTAATGGCCAGAATATCTTACCCCAACTAAGTCATGGTTTCTGGAATCTTCTGGGCTGATATTCAAACACAAACAAACAAATAAAAAGTAAAACATCTCCCCTAAGAAGTCTAGTGTGTAGGCACTTTTGAGAGCCAATGTCCTGTGTGAGTGTTTCTTAAAATGTAATCCCAGGTCAAAGGAACAACAGCAGCAGTATCTGGGGATGTGTTTGAAACACAAATTCTTAACTCAGTGGTGGAGCACTTGCTTGGCATGCCAGAGACCCCTAGAACAATAGCAAAGCAAGTTTTTCAGTCCCTATTTCAAAGTTACCAAATGAGCAACTTTGGGTATAAGACTAGGAGTGCGCACGTGGACAAGCTCTGCAGTGACATGCACACCAGGTTCTGAGAAGCACTGGCTTCTATCCTTAGTGCTTAGGATTGAAGTCTTGGGGCCCTGGAGCATCAGAATGCCCTGAGGCTGTCAGAGAGTAGATCCCCAGTACCATCCCAGCTAGCAAACATAACCTATTGGATCAGAACCTGTACTCCAACTGTCCTCAGCAACTCACACTTGTTAAGAATTAAAATGTCTCCCAGCCCTGGCAAGGGACTCAGAAGCCATGAAACACTGGGAGCAGAGCCCAGCCTGCCTGGGTCTCACATCCTAATTATCTTTGCACACTGAAAGGATCAGCAGGCTTGCTAGAAGAAACAGCTTAGGCCAGGGCTGAGGCAAAGAAAGAACCAGATGATCTTGAAACATCTTACTGTGTCGGAGAGCAGGGGAAAAGCCCGAGGAAGTAGCTCAGTCAGCAAAGTGCATGCCCCTGCAAGCACTAAGACTTGAATTTTATTCCCAGAACCCACTCTAAAAAGCTGGGCATGATGGCGTGCTCTTGTAATCCTAGTGATGGGTAGATGGAGACAGGTGGATCCCTAGGGCTCATTGGTGAGACAGCATAACTTACTTGAGGAGTTCCTGGCCTGGGAGGGAATGTCTCAAAAAATAGATGAGTAGGTGGTGCCTGAGGATACCAGCTGAAGTCGTCTTCTGGTCTCTCCACACCCACCCATAAGTGTACATGTATGATTGCACACAGTGTGCGCATACACACAAACACACAAAGCAAGAAAACACGTCAAAAATGTGGATGATGTCAGAGAGACACAGAAGCTAGTTAAAATTTTTTAAATTTTTAATTATGTGTATATGCATGTGTATGTGCTGTGTCCACAGAGGCCAGAAGAGGGCACTGGGCACCCTGGAACTGGAGTTAGAGCTATCTGTGAGCTGCCTGTGAATGCTGGGAACCAAACCCTGGTCCTCTGGAAAAGCAGCCAGTACTCTTAACTGTTGAGCCATCTCTCCAGCCCCAGAAGCTAGTTTAAAGGGTTCTCATTGGTCTGATTTGAGACGAACCTGATTGTAGCACTATAAATTATTAATAAGATATAAATCTGTGGTTTTATAGGCATAACAGTATTATAGAAACAAGTGTGAATGAAAGAAAAGCCCCTCCCTAGAGTAAAACACCAACTTATAGAGTGTAGATTTGATTCAGTGAGCTTCAGAGTCCCCAGAACCCATGTGGGTGAAGGTTTGGTACTGAGACTGTGGTGCCATTGGGTGGCAGTGGGGCCTCTAGGAGGCAAGACCCAGTGGAAAGAACCTAGTAAATTGAGAGCATGATGTCGGAACTTGGCCCATTTCTCTGCTTTCCTTCCACCATGAAGCAAACAGTTTGTCTGTGCCACAAGCTTCTTCCATGAGATCATATCTTACGATAGGCCCAATGCAATGGGGCCAAGTGACCACAGACTATCACTTATGAAGCCATGAGCTAAAATTAACCTTTCTTCTCAGATATTTTGTCACGTGACGGAAAGCTGACTAACTCACGACTAGTAGGGAGAAGCAAAGATAAAGGCAATTGCCCATGAATGGTAAAATAAATTAGAGCCCAAATATGTA
This sequence comes from Meriones unguiculatus, assembly GCF_030254825.1. Taxonomy (NCBI): domain Eukaryota; kingdom Metazoa; phylum Chordata; class Mammalia; order Rodentia; family Muridae; genus Meriones; species Meriones unguiculatus. Next base: position 83,400,120 of record NC_083353.1, read on the forward strand.
TATGGTAAAAATGCTACCTCTTCTCTCAAAAAGTGGCATGCCATTACCGAGAGGAAACGTGGACAGCATAGCGGATCAGCCGGGTGGAGTCCTCCCTAAACACACAAAGCTGCCAGCACAAACCAATACCACGTGCCTCCTGCTGCCACACACTGAAGATTCCATGTCACCTTGGTGGTATAACCTTCTAAAGCAGCCATAATCTCAACTCAGTCTGCAGGAACTGTCTGTCAGTCAGACCTAAGTGGGAAGGCTTCACATGAGAGGGAAGGATGTGCTGTGTGATCCTGGACCTGGAAAAGGGTGTAACTTTAAAAGGCCATTGTTGAGGCAATTGACAAAAGGTGAGCATAGGTTATAGATTAGGTATGGACTATGGTTATGAGAGGGAACGTTCTTATTCCTAGGAAACACACCTCAAAGTATTGGGGCGGGGCAGCATGTTTGCACTGAGAAAGGGGGTATAACAGGCGTGATGCACTTTACAGAGAGAGGAACAAGACCAGGGCAAAACAGAAACACGTGGTGAACCTAGGAGATGCCTGCCTTACTTACTTTCCCTGTTGCTGTGATTGATTCTGGATCACAAGATCAGGCTCCAGTCCATCACTGTGGGTAAGTTGTGCTAGCAGAAGACAGCCAGTCACATCGCATCCACAGTCAGGGAGCACAGAGCTTCCTGTGTGCTCAGCTCCCTTTCTCCATTTTATACAGCCTGGAGTCTCAGCTCAGGAAATGGTACTACCCAAAGTGGTCGGGTCTTTCTTTCCATTTTGATGAATTTAGTCAAGATAATCTCCTGCAGCCTGCCCAGAGACCTGACTCTCTAGATCTCAAGTTGACAATTGAGAAGAACCATCACCTTGTTCTATAAGTTTGTAATTGTCTCAAAACACATTCTCTTCTCCTTGCCAAAACAAAAAAAGAGGAGGCAGAGAGATGGCTCTGTGGTTAAGAGCACTGGCTGCTCTTCCAGGGGACCGGTTCAATACCCGGCACCTGCATGACAGCTCACAACTGTCTGTAGCTCCAGTACCAAAGGATCTGACACCATCATACAGACAAAAAAAACACCAATGTACATTAAATACATGAAGAGAACAAACACCAAAGACAGACCTTGGAGAAGCAGAGGCTTAGAATGCTGGCTCCCAACTAGTGGGTGGCTGTTTTCAACCACTTGGGTCTCTACCCTGTGACATCACTCCACTCCCCACCACTCACCAATTTTCTTTTCTTTTCAGAGAGAGATTTAATTCTGTGTGTGTGTGTAGGACAACTCGTAGGAGCCAGGTAACTTATCTTCACTTTCCACAGTGTGTGTTCCAGGGATCAAGACCAGGTCCTTAGGCTTGGTGGCAAGCACCTTTACCACTGAGCCATGTTGCCAGCCCACTTTCACCTGTTTTCTTATTCTCCCAGCACTCCGTGTTGTAAACCATTCCTGTTTATATGTATCTGTCTCCTTGTTTAGGGTCTGCTCCTGCCAGAATGTAAACTTCCTAAGAGTGGAGAATGTTTCTGTCTGATGCATCCTTCAGACCACAGGCGCCTCGTGGGTACATGTTAAACGGAAGAATGAAGAACCCATTTCCCCATCTGCAGGACAAACAGCTGCTCCAAGTCCAACAGCCAGGCTCCTTCCTGGTCTGACAACGAATCGAGGAATATGAGGATGTGAGTACATTAGTAGAATCACAGGGACTTCTCTGTGTTGCCCAGACCTCGCTTCTGAACTCAGAAGATCCTCCTACCTTGGCCCCCAAGCACATATAAGCATATGCCACCATGCCCGGCTTGGGCCTCAGCTTTAATTCTTCTTGTCTACTTTTCACCCTGATCCTACAACTCTGCTTACAACACTGAATTCGTTGGATGAGCTGATGGGTACCTAGCGCCTGTTGTCTGCTGGATACTGAGAACCCAGCGTCTTGACCCTGAGGAGCTTGCATTGTTAGCAGGAACTTGACTGAGGAAAACCAGGACTTGGAATAGTTGCCTAACTGGTCAGTGTCACACAGCAAATACACCGCTGAGCTGGGAGCTTCCCTAACTCTCTGAACTGAAGGGGACCTGGTACCACGAGACTAGAAGCTGTGGAGCAGAGTGCTGCTCCAGCCCAGGTGGCTCCCTTCAGAGACTCCACGCCCATCAATGTCTGGAAACCTCAGCCTTCATCCTCTACATCCCGTTCCCGCAGAGATACAGACTTGTGGGATTTCAGCCCTTTCCGGTTGTGTTTCTCATTATCCCATAGCCTCTAGGTTCCACTTTCTTTAGAAAAACCAGAGGCTGCTCTGCTTCAGTTGGCAAAGGTCAAGTTCATAGCAAGAAGTAATCTAAATTGGAAATGCTATCAAATAACCTTGCCAGGAAAAAAAGCAACAAAATAGAAAAACAAAGTAACAAAACAAAAACCCACTTCAAAAAATGTCTCCTGAAGAAACTGAGCATGAAGAATTGAAACAATGTAAGAGAATAGGACATTTCTTTAAAGGATGTTTTATTTCTCTTCAGCTCATTGATCCTGTCCCTCCCTGAGAGCTTGAAGGCTTTCTCTGCCAATTAATAGCTACACTCATTTCCAGCCCCCACCCCTTTATAATCTTCAGCCTCCAAAGCAAGGACCACAGTTAGCAAGACAAATGTTTGTCTTGGAAGATCAATTACCACACTGGGAGGTCTGAGATTCCTGGGGTTTAGTGCATGCCTTGCCTTGGACTTGCTGGGTGACCTTCGGCTCTTTGTGCAAGGGGTGTCTGAGACTGCACAAGAAGCCATGTCCTGAGATCGCCCTGAGTTCCCCCGCTAGAAAATCAAAGGGGGGACTTGGCCAAGGATATGATTTATCTGTGCCCATAAATGCTTCTCTCCCTCCTTCTGGAAGCCAGCTAATTATGTTAAGAATTGAAACTGCCTTCTCTGTGGGCATCTGAAGGACGGTATTTACAGGAATGTGTGGCAAGCGGGTCTGTAAATAAAAGAGACACATTAACAAAGTTTTGTTGTTCTAAAGAAAAAACTGTCACGGCTTCTTTTTTTTTTTTTTAATGGCTGCAAAGTTCAGAGCTGAGGAGGGGGAGAGAACAACACAGCATTATCGTTGGAAGTACTGCCCACAGATGGCTCCCCAGGGGAGCAGCTTTTTCCATGGTGTGGAATGCCAATATTTCCAAATGAGCCAGGATAGTGGCTGTCAGGAAGACCCACCATCCACCTTCTACCGAGTCTTCTGACCTCAAACTGTAAGTGAGCAAACAGGCCGGGAGATGATATGTAGTGGTAAGATCCTTCAACCTTGGCTCAGTGATCCTCATCTCTTGATGCTGCACACTCTACTCAAAGACACCACACCTCCTTGCAGCAGGACAGAGGACAAAAGACTTGGGGCAGGGGAAATTCACAGACTTTTGACATTCAAATCACAGGAAAGAAGCATGGCTCTCTCACTGGAATGAAGATCACAGAGATGTTCCGGTCTAGCTTCTGCTGCTATTACAGAATGCCACAGACTGGGTAATTTATAAACCAGAAGTCTGTCTCCAGATTCCAAGCTGGAAAATTCCAAATCATGGAGGCAACATCTTGGCAAGGGGCTTCTTGCTGCATTATCACAGGGTGTACTGAAGGTGAGCATGCCCAAAAGGAAGAGAAAGAGAACCCACCTCTAACAGATCCACCCTGTGAGAACTGGTCCACTCCCATTATTTCATGATCAATCCCTGCCACCTTTTAAAGGTCCTGGTTCTCCATCCTCTTACGGCAGCTAGTAAATGTTAACATTGACCGAGTTTTGATAGTTGCTCAGACCATAGCAGAAGGGTACACTCTATGCATCTGAGCAAATCTCTCTCTCTCATCAGGCAGAGCTGTGTGTGCCAATGACTCCAAAAACTGAAAGGAATTCTGGTGACCTCTGATATCCTCCTGGCTATAGCTTTCAGCCATAGGAGGCCTCCTGACAGATGGGTGATGGATGAACTCAATATGAGAAACCCAGAGAGGGTGAGCACAGTGAGACACTGTGGATGTTGAGCTGGGTGTGGCAACATCTGTAATCTCAGCACTCAGGAGGCTGCTGAGGCAGGAGGTTGCCATGAGTTTGAGGCTAGTAGGTGCTACAGGGTAAGACAAAACCAAACCAAACCAAAACAAACCAAACCAAAACAAACACAGGAAAAGAGAGAGAGAGAGAGAGAAAAGAAGGTGAATTTATAAATTCTTTTTCCACGGGCATTTTTAATACTCACCAAAATAAAAAGTACAGAAGGTGCCGTGCACAGGCATCAATCAGATTTTTTATGATTAGACATGAGGATTTCTGGAGAATTAGCTTTCTCCCCTGACATGGGCAAGGTGATGACTGTTAGTTCATTTTGCTTTTTACCTTTCCCAGGGACAGCAGGCACCATACCAAAAGGCATTGGTTTTCTGTGTCTGCAGTCCTTGAGGCACTTTGTTATGTACTTTGGTGCTACCAGACAGGAAGCCTGCAGGGTATCAAAAGAAGAGAAAATCACAAACAGCCCAGATATACTGCAGCACTGCCCAACACGACCAGGCCAGGGGAGACCCCTCGTGGCACAGGACTGCCTAGTCTGGCTCAGGTTTATTGACTGGCTGTTGACTGGAGCTCCGTTTTCTTATCCATTCCCAGCAAATGGCCTTCTGTAAATTGCAACTGAACTTCCTCTAAAATTTACTGACCCTGACAACTCTGTAGCTTAAGATCCTGGAGGCACTATTTGAATCTCATAGTATTAAATCAAAGCAATGCCCTTTCAGAGTGGAGGGCTGGCTCAGTGGTTAGGAGCACTTGCCACACTTGCAGAGGGTCCAGGTTCAGTTGCCAGCACTTACATGGAGGCTCAGAACTGTCTGTAGTTTCAGTTCCAAGGAACCTGAGACTTTCTTTTGTTTTTCTTGGGCATCGTATGCACATGCCACACATACATACATGCATACAAACACTCATATACATAAACTAAAAGAAAATAAATGCAAACAAACAACAATAATAAAAGCCAATATACTGTAAATGAAAACTTCTCACAGGCTGGATAGATAACTCAGTAGTTAAGAACATTTGGTGCTCTTCCAAAGGACCCAAGTTTGGTTCCCAGAACATCAGGTGGCTCATAATATCCCGTCATTCTAGCTCCAGGGGATCCAATGTCCTCTTCTGGCTTCTTAGGACACACACACACACACACACACACACACACACACACATGTTTGTGCATGCACGCACGTGACATGCATACATATATACATGAAAGGAAGAACTTCTCCCAGTTGATAACCACCCTTCAGATCCTGAACCTAATATTCCCCAAAGCCTATTTTACAAACACTTCCTAAGATACAGTACCTGGCAAATTTCCTTTGTCAGGGAAGCATGGGGACTGCAGTATGCTTTGACTTCCTGAGTCATGCCACAGAAACTAAGGGCCCAAGGCTCACTGTACTGGTGGGTGGGTGGGGGTGGGGGGCTGTCACTTTGCCTTTTTTTAATTTCTAAAAATATATATGCCTACTGGAAAATAACTTGGGGAATACCACTCAGACTCTACCAGGACATGCAAGATGTGCTGTGACACTTAGAGATGGGAGGCAGAGTCCTGGAGTTGTCCATAGTTAATGGCCAACCTGAGCCTGGAATTCCATGTTTACAAGCTCCGGGTTCAGTGCTCTTATCAGCAGCCACTCCCAGCTAAGGCTGGCAAAGAGCTATTGGGGAAACAGCCAGGCAATAAAGCACCAGGCGATAACGACCTAGTTGCTGTACTAGACAAACTGATTCTAAGTTTATTGTACTGAAAAGATAACTGTGAAACGGGCAACTTTGGTTCCTCCCAGGTCACCTTACCTTCTCCAGAAGGGAAGAGAGGACACAGCTGTGGCTTCTTGGAGGAGTAGGAGAGGGGTGGAAGGTGTGTGGTTTGAATCCACGTGCAGCCTCCAGCTGCATGCTATTGACAACAGACTTGATCTCACAGAATGTCATTGTACTGGTGCAAGAAAAGTGGGATAATAAATGCACTATATATTCCTGGCAGTGCATACTTCAAGGGTTTTATGTCACAGTCCCTTTGTGGGGAACATTGGGGACCAAATACAGGGTTGTCTGACTTAGAGGGAAGTGTTTCAGTGACACAGTGAGGCTTGGCCTCACAACCCCGGGCAGGTTGGAGCAGGCAGCCCAGTGCTGATTGGGACACACAAGAGAGGAGAGAGTGGGTAATAATCTAGGCAAAGATAAGACACAAGATGCTGCAGGCTTCCTTGAAAATGTGAAGGGCTATGTGTGCGTGTGTGCGTGTGTGCGTGTGTGCGTGCGTGCATGCATGCATGGGTGTGTGTTCATCCTGCCTCAGCCTGCTAACTGCTGAGGAAAACATGACTTTAATGAGAATTAAGGCCAAGAGCAATATAGAAATGAGCAGATTATTTTAACCAGGATTCTATTTATCTATCTATCTATCTATCTATCTATCTATCCATCCAAGACAGAATCTCACTGTGTAGCCCTGGCTGTCCTGGAATTCACTTTATAGGCCAGGTTGGCCTGAAACTGAACAGAGATCCACCTGCCTCTAGAGTACTAGGATTAAAGGCATGGACCACTTCCCCTCCCTCCAAGCCCCCAGCTTTAAAACAAAATAAAAAACCCTTGAACAGACTTAAGACAAAAAAAAAGAGAAAGAAAGAAAGAAAGAAAGAAAGAAAGAAAGAAAGAAAGAAAGAAAGAAAGAAAGAATAAAGAAGTGAGGCTCTCACTTCAGATGTGGCTGCATCCAAGTGCTCAAGTACCTTGCTTCTCCCTGGCTGTTCTCATAACGTTGCTGACTCCTCTGGGACAGGTTATCTCCCCCTACTGCAACAAAACTGACTGAATACCCTGCAGCTTGGCCAACCAGCTCTTTCCCAAAGATCTGACTATAGCCCTAGCATTAACTGATCCCACTGCCTCTAGATTGATTGGCCACTGGAGATAACATGAGCCACCCACAAAGGGTGCTGGGAACTGAACTAAGGTCCTCTGCAAAAGCATCAAGCACTCAGCCACTGAGCCATCTCTCCAGCCACCTCACCCTGCCTCTTTTTTTTTTTTTTTTTTTAAGACAGAAGTCTCTTGTAGCCTAGGCTGGTCTCGTAGCTGAGACTAACTTCTGACTCTCCTGCCTCCACCTCTAAAGAGCTGGGATTTCAGGCATGTACCACCACTCTGCTGTTCTGAGACAGTGTCTCAAGTATTGAAGGCTGGCTCTGAACTCTCTTGCATTCTGAGAGGATGGTGAATGAGGGATCTTCTGCCTCCACCTCCCAAGCTCTGGTACTGAAGGCACGCACCACACCCAGCTCATTCTTAGCTCTTTTGTTTGGGGTGTTTGTTTATTTGTTTGTTTGTTTTAGGTCTTTGCATATTCCAGATATCAATTCTTTATAGGGAATGTGAGTTGCCTGTGATGTCTTCTGGATATAGGTTTCCTTTTCGCTTTTTTATTTTTTTATGCACAAAAGTTTTAATGATCAAGTCCAGCTTGCCTATGTTTCTTTTGCTGTGCACTTTGTGGTATCAGAAACTATGGCCAAAACCCAGGATGGCATCTTTGCTTACTTGTGTGAGGTTTTCAGTTTCAGCCCTTATGCTGAGGTATCTGGTTCCTTTTTGAGTGTAGTCCCCAATACTATGTGATGCATGGATCCATCTTCATTCTCTCACATGGGCTGTTCCCACTGCCTAGAATATTCTTCTTCAGTTAAAAAGTCGTGACTAGGTGTGAAGAGTTGGCTGAGTAGTTGAAGAGCAGAGGAGCTGGGTTCACCTTCCAGCACACATAGTGACTCACAACCGTCTGTAACTCCAATTCCAGGGGATCTGATGCCCTCTTCTACCTCTGCAGGCACCAGGCATACATACAGGACACATTCATACATAGGAATAAAAATTAACACAATTTTTAAAGAAAACAGAAGTCTTGACAGCCTTGCTGAAAACCAGCTAAACACAGATGTCTGGATTTGTTGCTGGTCTCTTCATTCTGTTCCCTTGACTTCTGTATCCACCCTCACACCAGTCACATTCTATTGTGATTACTGGACTATTGTACTCAGTTCTGACATTTGGAAATTCGAGCCCTCCAACTTCACGTATCCTTTTCAACACTGCTTTTGCCACTCAGGGTCCTTTGCAATTCCTCATAAATTTTAGGATGCATTCATCTGCTTCTGCAAAAACAGGTCATTGGTAGGGACTGCACTTAATCTCTTAATCATTTTGGGAAGTACTTTTTCTTTTTCTTCTGTAATTGCCCAGGGTGAAATTTGTGCTACAATGCTGAATAGAAGTAATGACAGAGAACATCCCTTGGTCATGACTCAGGTGGACATGTCAGCTTTTCAACTTTTAATCATTCTAATTTGAAGAATTTCCCTTTTAACACTAGTCTGTCAAGTGGTTTTTTTGTTGTTGTTTTGGTTTGGTTTTGGTTTCGACTTTTTGAGACAGGGCTTCTCTGCATAGCCTTGGCTGTCCCAGACTTGCTTTGTAGACCAGGCTGGCCTTTAACTCACAGAGACCTGCCTGCCTCTGCCTCCCCCCGACCCCCATGCTGGGATTACAGGCAGGTACCACCAAATCCAGCTGGGTTTTTTGTTTGTTTGTTTTTTAACATGAAAAGGTTTTATCAAGTCCTTTTTCTCAAAAATTGAGATGATCACATTTTTAGTTTTTTATTTGAATTTTAAATCTATCTTCCAATATTAATAAAATAACTGTGACTATGTTAATACCAGATAGTTCAGAGTGTAGGGAAAAGGAAATTACCAGAGTCAGGAAGGGATATTGTGAATGAATCAACGTGTGAAGATGATATAGCAATAATGCTATAAAATACAGGATAACTGGGGTTTAGCTTATCTATTTACCTGGTCTGTCAGATTGACTAACTTTTGTGTATTGAACCATCCGTGCATTCCTGAGGGAAATCCTACCTGCTTATGATCCCTTTATGAGTAATATATGGAAGGTATTATTACATTTCTACCCATGAGGATACCCATGTAGTTTTCTTGTGATGTGTGAACCTGGCTTTGGTATCATGTCAATCCCTGCCTTAAAGAAGTACCACCATCAGCTTTTGAATGTAAGCTGACTAATGCCCTTGCTTACTAAGCCAGTTGCTGTCCTCACAACTTAAAAAGAAAAAAGAAAGAAAGAAAAGAAAAAGAAAGAAAGACTTATTTTAGCTGGGCATGTTGGCAATTGCCTTTGATCCCAGTACTTGAGAGGTAGAGGCAGGCATGAGTTTGGGACCAGCCTGGACTACAGAGCAAGTTCCAGGACAGTCAGGGTTACTCAGAGAAACCCTATCTCAAGAAACAACAGCAAAACAAAACAAAGACAAAAAAAAAGACTTATTTTATGTTTAATTATGTACCTAGGTGTGCATGTCTGTGTGAGGATAGGTACACAAGTGTAGATGTCCACAGAGGCAAAAGAGGATATTGGATCCCTAGAGCTGGAGTTACAAGTGATTGTGAGCTGTCAAAAATGGATTCTGGGAAAGAAATTTTCAACGCTCCACCAAAGCTGTACATCATTGTATAGACCAGGCTAGCATCAGGACTGCTTGTTGCTGCTTGATGTGACCATTCTACTGCTTTTGCTGGTCCCTTTTTCTGAATTAATCTTGTGCACATTGTGTTTTTTGATAATGAGCTCATTATGTTTGCTTTTTGTTTTGTTTTGGTTTTGGTTTTTTTGTTTTGTTTCTGAGGCTGTGTAGCCTTGGCTGTCCTGGACTCACTTTGTAGACCAGGCTGGCCTCAAACTCACAGAAATACACTGGCTTCTGACTCCCAGAATGCTAGGATTAGAGGCATGGGCCACTGTGCCCAGCTGATTGGTTTTATTATTATTATTATTATTATTATTATTATTATTATTATTACTACTACTCCTATTTTCAATTTGATTTTGTGTGTGGGTGTTTACTTGCATGTATGTCTCTGCACTATATGCATGCACTGTCCACAGGTGTCAGAAGAGGATTTCAAATTCCCTAGAACTGGAGTTACAAATGGTTGTGAGCTGCCATCAAGCCCACATCCTCTGCAAGAGCAGCCATTGCTCTTAACCTCTGAGCCATCTCTCCAGCCCACAGCCAATGATTTTAACCCTCACTTACACATTTTGCCTGGAATCCCAAGTGTTTACAAGTGAACTATATGCGTGCTGGAACGTGTCTAATTCTTAGCCAGGTATTTTACAGCTTTAGCTTCATCTTCACTTCCTGTTTTTGGAAGGCCACAAGGTCAGCCAGAAGTGAGAATGTCAGTTGAGCCTTCTGGAGCCCTGAGAATATGTATGGGTTTCATATCCCCAGGATGAGCCTTCATCCCTCAGTGTCTGTCAGTCTCCTACCTTTCTTCCTAAGAAGTTTGGTCTGTCTTTAGCTTTCTCCAGGCATTTTTTCTGCTGGCCCTACAGAAGCAACTAATATGTTTGCCTTTCACTGTCTTTAACAAATGTCACCTGGGACGCTGACTCAGCATCTGCCTTGAGAAAGCTCAATAGTGATTCTGTTCCTGGAAGGAATGGAAGGAATCAACAGCAGGTCAGAGCAGAACACCAGGGTTCTCCCTTGTGCACTAGGCTCCTGTACCGGGCATGTGAGTGGTTGACAGCAGCATCACAAGGTTCTAATGTTAAGATTCTACAGAATTTTCACCTCTCAGTTGTGTTTGAGTAAGTATTCTTGTGCATCTCTAATAAAATTGATTCTAGAAGCTTCTGCCTGCTCACTGGCCCATTCGCTGGATCACAGGCTTCTGTAGCTCCCTTCTCTGTGGCTCTTCCTTCGGGAAGCTGTATGGTGTGACATGGTAAGCAGGTCACAGCTGGTGCCAGGACTGTGAAGAAGCAAGGAGAGAAAAGAGAGGTGGGCCTGTCATCACTCACTGCAGGAGGCCCTGGAACTTTAGGCTCTGAACTAGTAATCTCCATGTCCCTATGTGGTTCATGGTGCACGTGTTTTGTTTTGTTTTGTTTTGGGGGGGGTATGAGAATGGGGAATACATGAATTGAAGTCTAACTTTATTAGATTAGGCCAGGTGTGCCGACATAGAGGTGGTGACAATGGAGTCTTGTCATCATGAGGAAAGCAGCTGGTGCAGGATGACGGAGTTAGAGGAGAGCCTGCTCAGGATTCAAGTCTCTGGCCAGTGATGACATCTATGGACAATGAAAAAACTGTCATCCAGCCAGAGAGTGGTGAGCAGAGCCTGCACAGACAAAGACTCGCTATCCTTCCAGACCAGTGGCTGCCGTGTGCATCGTGAGGGACAAGAGTTCAACAGTGAACACCAGGAATTCCGGGTGCACTCAGAGCCAACGCAGCAGTTTGTGGCACTCTGTTTTGTTTTGCTTTGTTTTGCTTTGTTTTGTTTTGTTTTGTTTTGTTTTGTTTTGTGTCTGTACCCAAGCCTGGCCTCTTGATCCTTCTGCCTCTACTTCCTATGTCCTGAGATTATAAGTATGCTTCGCCAGTTCCAGCAATACTCTCTGTAGAAACTGTGAGCAGCAAGGAGTGGACCTAAAACAGGGGGCTCCAGTGTCCCTCCCATACCTCCTAGGTCTCTCCATTTCCATGCAAGCCAAGCCTCCCCTGTCTGCCAGAGAACCTCCTCTGACTCCTGGGACCTGCTCTCCTAACAGATGTGACAGACTAAAAATGCCAGGTGAACACCTACCCCTCCAGCAGCGCTCACTGCCTGCCTCAAGAGGAACCCCAGGGTGTTCCCATGCTGGCTCCCGAAGCTCACTGAGGTAACGTGTGTGTTCACACATGCTTTCTCTGTTCCTTCTCTTCCTTATCTCAGCCCCATTCCTCTACAAGTTTGTCTTGGCATGAAATAATCCTGGCTGGAAGTCTGCCTCCTGCAGAGCCCAGACTGAAGCACATTATATCTCATCTCCCTCCCTCTGAGGGGGTCTCCATCCATTTCAGCCTTAGGGAGCAGGCGTTTTAAAGGGCTACACTCTGTGAAACAGCTAACGTCTCCATCCTGAAGTCTGCAGTTCTCTGTAGTTCCTGACCTCATCTTCCTCCCTTCTCCCTCCACATTCCACTTTTGCATTTTCTGGTTATATTCCTGGTGTGTGTACTGATTATCTCTCTGTCAATTAGGCTACACAGAAATGTTGAAACAGGCCCTGAAGGTGTCTGGGGCCAATGGGTGGAGGTGTTGGGTCAGGGAGTGTTGAAAGGCAGGAGGTATGGACCCTGCCAAGCTCATACAGAGCTTAGGCCTGCTGCTTGGTGTCTGATGGGATGGGGGTTGAAGGAACATTTCCAGGGGCTAAGAGGCTGCTGCCTTCTTTTTATAATCCTCCTTTGTCATATCCCCTGTCCCAGCCTCTCCTGATACTCTTGATGGCAAAAAGTCTTAAAAGAACTCCTGTGAGCCCCTTTCTCTGACTGCTCACTCCCTGCTCTCACAGGCTTTCCCTAATGGTCAGCAATGATTCCAAGTGACTAAATGTGTGCCAGCATTGTTCTTCCTTGTTTCCTTCTGTCATTTCCCCTCCTTTTTAAAGTTAAAGTGTATTATTGTAGATTCAACTAGGGCCTTGTGCATACTAAGCTGGGAGATAGATACTATCCCAGAACTCCAGCTGTTCCTGGGTCTGTTAGCTTCCAGACCCCTCCTTTCTGAAACACCGTCTGCCCTTTCCTGGACTTGCCATCCCTCACTGAGCATGCCTGTTTCCTTCACTCACAGCCCTGACCTCTGAATGCTGAGGTCCCCCAGGCTCAGTCCTGGTCTCTCCTCTGACATCTGACACAGACATTCTGTCTAGGTGGAAAGTTTAGACACTTCCTGTTGGCTGGCCACTCCCAGACCATCATCCCTCCCACACCTGAGCCTTTTGCCTTGGAAGCATCATAGATCTGTCTTGTCCAGCCTGTCCCAAGGGCTGCTGTGGCCACACTCCTGAGACTGCTTATGAGGAAGGGCACACCGTCTCTGAGGTTTTGGACTGTGATCAGTTGGCGATGCTGCAGCACAGCTTATGATGAGTCAGAAGATCACAGCAAGAGGTGTATGGTGGGATGGAGCAAGGACGCTCACAGCATGGCTGCTGGAAGCTAAAAGATGCAGAAAGAGGCTAGGATCCCAGTAGCTCCTTCAAGGACACTTGCCCAATGACCTACCTTCCTTCTACCAGGCTCTATAGTCTGGTTTCCCCACCACACTCAGCAGCACCTCATGCTTGGGACCAAGCCTTCAGTATGTTGTCTAGAGGAGTAATTCCATATTCCAGCTATCACACAAACTAAAGTTCTGATTCTCTCTCACCCTACATTTTCCTCCTTCTACTTTTCCTGGCTCAGCAAATGAGAACTCTCTCCATAAGCTCAAGTAAAACTCTTGATGTCCTCGGCTCCCATATCCAGTCTATCAGCATGGCAGGCAGTGGTCTCTTTCAGCCTGCTCCCTCCTTATCGCAACCTCTCAGCCCATGTGACCTTTCAAAAGCCCAATCAGTTCTCCACACATCATCTCACTTCTCTCTCCTCTCATCTATGGGCGAATAATTAAGTTCACTCAAAGAGACAGCACAGTTTACTTCACTTTTTGACTCAGGAAGCACTAGCGATTTCCTTCATGTATGCTGAGCAACTCCAAGGCCCCAGCAAGAACATTCATGACACATTCTGGGCCCCCTTCCCCCTCTTCTACTCCACCTCACCTCCTTTTTTTCTCAGCTCCAGCTCCTCTGGATTCTGAGAAGATCCCTCAATACATACCAAGCTCTCTCTGCCCCAGGAGAGAGCTTTGCACTACTGCATTTCCTGCCCATGGTACTTCCTGCAGATGGCCTCAGGAAGTAGCTGGTAACAATACTTCTCTTGAGCCCCTTTATCCTGGAAAATCCTGGGTCCTCAGAATACCCTGGTATCTATCCTCTGCCTAATACTCCCCCTACTCACTTGCTCATTCTCCACCTCCCCATTCAGAACAAGAGTTCTGTAACAGTTAAACTAACGAAGTCCTCTGTGGTCCCTAAGGCCCTGCTGAAGGAATGAATGAGGGTGTGCTCATCAAATACTGATGAATGAAGTCTATGTTCACATTCACATAGACCTCAGAGATATGTCCAAAACACCACCCAACAGTTGGAGGTTTGAAGTGGGGGTCTGAAGCATGGCTCCCCACCGTGCCCTTCCTGACCATTTCATATGTTTTCATGCAAAACAGTGAAGACCCCTGTCCTGGTTTCCTTCTGCTGCTCTGATGAAATACTCTGACCAAAAGTGACTTAGAGGAGGAAAGGGTTCATATTTAGTCTATACTTCCAGATCACAGTCCATCATTTTGGGAAGTCTGGGCAGGAACTCCAGCAGGAAATTGAAGGAGAAACTATGGAAGAATGCTGCTTTTTAGCTTGTTGTAAGGCTCATGCTCATCTGGCTTTCTTATACAACACAGGACCACCTGCTTAGGAATGGTGCCTCCCACAGTGGGCCAGGCCCTTGTACATTAATTGAAAATCGAGATACTCCTCCACAGACAGCCTTAAGCCAATCTGATTTGGGCAATCCCTCAATCAAGATTCCCTTCTCATGTGATGCTAGGCTTTGTCAAGTTAACAGATCCCAAACACCCTCTCTTTCCTCACAGTGCAGCTTGCAAAGGGCAGACAGCCTTTCTCTTGTGTTATGGAGATTAGAGCTTCTGTCATTGTTTCTCTACATAACTTCCACCATAGTCTCCCTACATGACCTTGGTCTAGTTTGAACCTGTCATGGGTCTCATTTTGTCCAATTATAAATCTTTACCATCTTCCAGGCTAGGCATGTCATAGTTTGTCTCCACTTGGAATGACCGTGCATTGACGTTTGACAAATGTGTCAGATAAGCAGTTGGTGCTATCTTAGAAGACGTCATCTACACCTCTATTCCTTCACATGAAACCCAGCACCAGTGTTCCTGTGCCTGCCTCCCTCATTGATAAAGTGTCCAGCAACTTCTCAATGAGCCCATGCACTGTAGCTGTGGTGATAATGGGCTATATCTGGCCAGCCTGGAAACATGCCCGTATTTCCAGTCATGGCTACAGCTATCAGTTATCTGTTGAACATGAATGACCAGAGGCTGAAAGAGGACAAGGAGCTGCTTGAAAAGTGGGAGTGATTAATTTCTGTCGCATGCTGAGGCGCTGCTCTCAGCAAGTGACAGGGAGAGGGCGTGGTGACAGCTGCCTGGGAGTTTATGCCACACATCAGCACTCTACAGGAAATAGAAGACTGCAGGGCTTTTAAGCTTGTTGACAACTTGTGCTTTCTGATAATGTTGTCAGGAAAGAAAAAAAAAAAAACAGAAATGACAGTCCAGAGAAGTTGGGAGTTTCCTGTCCTTGGAAGTACTCTGGGGAAGGCAATGAGTGATGGGTGAGAGGGTATGGAAGAGGCTGCATATGCCCAGGGAAGAGACCTTGTTATCCCTAATCTCTCCAGTGTCATTTTAACCTGGCACTGGTATTTGCTCTCTACTTGAGAGGGTCCAGGGTCAAATATCAGGGCTGATCTCTGCTTGACCATCAGTTAGGTCATGGAAAATATATTTCCTGTGAATGAAAGATGGTTGAAACAAGTGGAGTAAGCCCTTAGAGCAGTGGTTCTCAATTTGTGAGTTGTGCCCCCTTTAAGGGTCAAGTAACCCTTTCACAGGAATCGCCTAAGATAATGAAAAAACACAGATATTTACATCATAATCCACAACAGTAGCAAAATTACAGTCATGAAGTAGCAATGAAATAATTTTATGGTTGAGGGTCACCACAACAAAAGGAACTATATTAGAGAGTGTCAACATTAAGAAGGTTGAGAACCACTGTCTTAGAGGGAAAGCAGGGATGTGAGTGTCAGGAAGTAATTGAATCCAAAGATAATCAGAAAGATGAAGAAATTCAGAGATTCAAGAGTTAACAGCAGAAAAAGGAGCTAAAGCAAAAACGAGTCAACATCGACTAGCACCAGAGGACACTGATACCACAATGTCCTTTTTGATAGCCTGAAAAGGTGTTATGCCTTGTTCCTTGGCCTGTCTCTAAACATGACCAAATTTCTGGATTTGATGGTGCACTCCAATAGTCCCAGAAGTTGGATGCAGAGGCAGGAGTTCCCTGTATTCAAGGCTAGCTTGGATTATATAGCAAAACTCTGTCTCAAAGAGAAAAAAAAAAATGACCAGAAGTGGGGTGCACGTGCTGAACTTGCTATCTACACTGCTTGTTGTTTTGTTTTGTTTTGTTTTGCTTTGTTGTTTGTTTTTGTTTTGATACAGGTTCTTACTATGTAGTCCTGGAACTCACTATGTACACCAGACTGGCTTCAAATTCACAGAACTCTGCCTTCCTCTGCCTCCCAAGTGCTGGTATTAAAGGTGGGCACCACCATGCCCAGCACAATGGTTAGCATTTTATAATAGTCCAGATCCAAAACAAACAAACAAACAAACAAAACTCTAATGGACCATGTTCCCTCCCACCTAGAATTAAAATATTTCTGTTAATGTCCATGGGGGAAGATGGATTCTTTTGCAATCTCAAATACACACTTTATGTCATGTCATTTAGAAGTGTGGTATTGCTTTTAGTCACTTGGATGTCAATTCCTGGACCTTCTTTGTGATGAAAACAAAGGATAGCCCCTTTTAAATGTTTCTTCTTTATATAAATCAAGCAATATGCATCACAGACTCATGTGAGTTGTCCATATCTCCTCAACTCTGTTGTAGGATGGTAAATAGCATTTGAGTTATTAAGAAAGCAATACAAGATGTATGTATGCACGGAGCCAATGACTCTAAGAACTTATACTGCTGACAGCTGTGTCATCGCTTCTTTTTCTTTATGTGTAGTAGTTTCAGCCAGGTCAGAAAGCACAGTAGAAGCGCTTAGCCCCATGATTCTCACAATCTGTGCAGCTCCAGCCTGGTTGGTCTTTGACATCAATGTGCAACAATCAAGTTCTCTATTTCTACCCTAATTATGCCACAGGAGAGAGCCTGATCTGGGTGAGGAGAGATGAGGAAACTGGAGACCTTCCAAGCTACTCATGGGTCAGGTGTCTATGGCCTCATTCTTTTGTTTGAAGAGAACTCCTAGAACATCAGCCATTGTCTGTTATCAACGCAAAAACACATCCATTGCCAAGTAGCGTCCTTTGAGATCACATCAGTAGACCTACTCTACAGCAACCTCCTCTTCAGGATAGGGGAGATGGTCTGGGGGCAGGAGGCAGAAGGTCCTCTATGCAGCATCTCCGGGATAAAGAGTCTGAGAGTCTGAATGTTATTCCGAAAGCACTCAGTGTAGAAATGGGCCACAATCGGGTCCTCATTTTTAACAGGCACCTCTATCAGCAACATGGCTGAAAGAATAGAGGGGACCAAGAGACCAAGAGAGACGAGCTAGTCTCTCTTCTTTATTCCAACTCTATGGTCCAGAGGCACTGGAAATAGAGTCTGCTGCTCTTCTAGAGCTCATGGAGGTGAAGAATACAAACAAAACTACAGGGTATCTTTTCCAACAGTGGTAAGTGACATGCAGAAAACAAAACTGGGTGTCATGGTAGCTCCTGACCAGAGAGAGGGGGCATGGTCACATATTCTCAAATGTCTCAGGAATGGTCTTTCTGAGGAAATGGCATTTGTGCTGAGCCCCAATGAAGAGGAATGTGTGAATCATGTAAAAGGGGAAGTAAGGACACGGAGCCTGCTGCACTTAAGGAAGCCTCCTGTGCATAGGGCTTGGGGAAGGAATGAAATGGGCATGAGGCTGTGCAGCCCTAAACAAAGGTAGAGAAGCAAGCAAGGTCAGCCCTGCAGGTCATCTTGTCCACACTCAGGAGTTTCGGTTCACACTGAGGGAGTGAGAAACCACACGAGGTTTGAGCAGAGAGGCCGGGGAAGAAGCCAGAAGCCAACAAAATATATGTTGCAGACCCAATCTAGCCCCACGTGTTTCTGTAAATAGATGTGCCTACTCGTTTACGTGTTCTCTATGGTACCACTGAGCACATCTACCAAAACCACCTTCTCTGCGCAGCCTCAACTCTTTCCTTTCTTACTGATCCTTTATAAGAAAGTCCTCTAATTCCTCATCTAAATGATGTCTTCTTAAGTGACTGTGCCTGCTGCTTGGGGTCATGTCATGTCACAGCATTGTGGAGAAGAGCAATCAGGTGACTGCAGGACAAGACATTGGGATAAGCTTTCCACAGCATCGATGCCTGCTGGGTATGTTCTCCCAGCATCAGAGGAAAGGAGACCAGGCTGGGCCTGTCAGCCTAATTTCTCTGGGTATGTACTCACTCCTAATGCCAGAGGCTGCCCAGCTGGACAGCCTCTGCTTCAGTCCATCAGCTTGGCAAGAAGACTTTAACTGCTGTTCACAGAACCCCCACCCAAGCAATCACTGCCTGCCCTTTGTCTGTGGCACTTCATCACCAATTTGGGGCTTGGGAGGCAACATGGCCAAACAGCTGTTTCCCATTACCTGTCTGTCCCACATGCCCACACCACTCCCAGCAGGGAGCAGGAGGCTCCAAGAGAATCGGATCCTGTTTCCAAATCCCAGGACAGACTGGTTTTGTTTTGTTTCTTAAGAAAAACATTAAATAAGTAAAATAGTTGAACAGTGTTAGAAAACTAACCCCAAACATCTGGGGGTTTTGTGCTATGGAAGCTTATTTTCATTCCATTGGTTCTAACTGATAAATACAGAATAATTGAATTAGTCTATTTTTGTAGGCAGGAAACCACTGGTGTTATGTAAAGAAATGGTGAGGGCAATGGGTACAAAGAGCTGGAGTGACACAGCAGCTATCTGAGCAGCTCACCAGAATGAGGAGGTCAGACTATACTTCAATTTTACTTTCCCAAGCATTAATGTAGCGATTACTGCTGTGTGCAGTTCAACAAGGACCCTGCCCTCCAGAGGCTCATGGTCTACTAACAGCAAATACAAAGGTGACACCAGGACAAGACAGTGAAGGTGAGTGCTGCAGTGGTCCTTCATGCTCATACCATTCCTCTGACATGGGTACTGTCTTCCCAGTTTTAAGCTGGGATATGAAGAGTAAACACAGGATTGAGGTTTGAAGCCATAGGCATCTATCTTCAGATGGCGGAAGCATTAATCCAGTCCCTGCAAGCTCCCAGCAAGTAGGTTTCAGCTCAAGAACAAACCTGATTTCTCTTTGCTCTCTGGCTTTCTGTCTCACAGTAGAGCACTCCGTTTTATAAGCCAAGATGCCACCACATTGTGACATCAGAGGCATAACTATTGGGTCTTGAATTTTCAACCTCTAGAGCTGTGAGCTTGTAAAATATCCAGCATTAGTCATATTGTTACAGATACAGAAAATGGGAGAACACACAAACACACACACACACACACACACACACACTTCTCCTGAGTTTTCCTCATGCGACTCCTCTCAACCATACAAAGGAAATGTGACTGTGGCTCAGTGGTTAAGAAGACTTTGTGCTCTTGCAGAGGACCAAGGTTCAATTCCCAACACCCATCAGGCTACTCACAGCTCTCTGCAACTTCAGTTCTAGGGAACTGGTTACCCTCTTTCAGCATTCCTGGTAACCAGGTTTGCAGGTGATGTACATAACACATGCAAGCAAAACACTTCTACACACAAATACAAAAAAATGAAAGTCAGCAATGAGGAACCAAGTCTGTAATTCTCAGCCTGGGAGGCTGAGGCAGGAAGATTGCCTTGGGTCCAAACCCAGCCTGAGTTACATTGTATTCTAGTACTCCTGAACTTCAAAATGAGACCCTGCCCAATGGGAATGAGGAGAGATATGTGGAGGGAGGGACGGACGGAGGGGGAAAGGTAAAAGAAGAGATAAGAAATCAGATAAAAATGAAAGGAGCTGAGGTCTTTGGGAAGAATACACAGGATCCAGTGTGATGGAAGGAGGGGGATCTGGACCTCTTTAGGCTTAGTCAGTCACTCATTGTGTGAACTTTGTTAAACACCCTTCTCTGAAATTCGTCAGCAAACTGGACCTCATAACACCTTCCTCACCGGCTGCAGGGATGTTAAACAGCTGCTGGTCTGTGCCTGGTCCAGGATATGATGCCTAATATGCATAGGACAGAACTTGAGTAAGAGGATGTGAGAGAGCCAGGGCTGACTCCAGAAGCAGGAATCAGTGGTGGGTAAGATGTCGTGGGTGGCCAGTGATTCAACCAGAATGACAGCCACGAGGCAGGCCAGGGCTGGCTGTGCAGAGATGCTGAGTTTCTGAACCACGCTTCTGGGATGGAGCCCACTTGGACAAGGTGATGTTTGGAATAGCCTGGCCAGCACTGCTACCTTCTCCAGATTCTCCTGCTCCAGCCAGCCCCCCAGATCCCTGGCTCCCTGGCTCCCCAAAACAAACTGGCTTTTGTCCTTATGGGGAGGCTGCCCTTGGCTTTACAGGAATCTGCATTAGACAGAGCTGAGAGGGAGGAATGGTTTCTTCATGACCCAGGTGTAAGAATGGCAGAGCCACGTGAGGACAAGCATGAGAACCAGATGCTGGGCACAGGCATTTGAATCCTAGCTCTGTGGGTCTTCGGCTGGCTCTTGCAGTGACTGACATTATCAATTGTGCTTGTACGAAAAGTTTATTGAAAAGACTAGATAAGTCCGGCCCAGCACGGTGGCACATACTGTAATCCCAGAAGATACAAGGTGGGGGCAGGAAGATCAGTATTCAGAAAAGGCGAAGATTCAACATTGTGCCCAGCTACATAGAGAATTCAAGGCCAGTCTGGGTTATGTGAGAACCTGCCTCAAAACAATAACAGACCCAGTTCCTTGTAGTTTTCTGTGTTGTCTTCTGCACCAGAAAGAGGATGGCCAGGCACACATGTTGGATCCAAGACAAACAAGGAAGGGTGCGTATACTATAATAACTACCAATGCCTGGCCTTCAGAGTTTTCCCTCTTCAGCTAGGGGTTCAGGACACTCAAGGTTACAATTCTATAAAACCTTGAGAGAAAAATATGAATTCTCTTTTAGGGAATCTGTTGGGTGTTTTTGCTTTCTATTTTTTTAATTAGTTGTTTTTTTTTGGGGGGGGGGGGGTTGCACATGGGTGCAGGGCCTGGGGAAGCCAGAAGAGGATATCAGATATCCTGGAACAGCAGTGTGAGCTTCCTGACATGAGTACTGGGAAATGACTTTGGGTCCTCTGTAAGTACAATGCACATTCCTAACTGCTAAGCCACCTCTCTAGTCCCAACACAGGGTCTTACTGGGTAGCCCTGGATGGCCTGGAACTTGCCTCTGTAAGTCAGGATGGTATCTTATAGAAGTCCGACTGGCCCTGCTTCCCAAAAGCTGGCATCAAAGGTTCACCACGCCCAGTTGAGAGAAGCTGTTTCTAAAACACTGCAAGATGACCTTGAGAGG
The DNA here is from genome assembly GCF_030254825.1 of Meriones unguiculatus. Taxonomy (NCBI): domain Eukaryota; kingdom Metazoa; phylum Chordata; class Mammalia; order Rodentia; family Muridae; genus Meriones; species Meriones unguiculatus. Next base: position 83,421,624 of record NC_083353.1, read on the forward strand.
CTGGAGAGATGGCGCAGCAGTTCAGAGGAGCTTGCTGCTCTATCATGATTAGAGTTCAAATCCAGCACCCATGTTGCATAGCTTACAAATGTCTGTAACTTTAGCCTCAAACAATTGAAAAATTGGTCTCTGAAGACATACATGCGCCTGCATGAGCACACACACACAAAGGTGGATCTTTTTAAAGGGGTGACTTTGAAAGTCTAATGCCAATATACACACCTGGTCCCAGTCTGAATACACCTTGAGAAAACTGAAGGAACAGTTCTTTCTGTCTCATTGAGGTTGTGTTATATCGGTTATGGACAACTGGCCAGAAAATGATAGAAAGGTATTATGGTGACTAGAAAGAAAGGGTCCTGGGTCTTGGAGATCTGTGTGTTTGTGGGATGGAAATTTTGGCAGGAAAGCTTTACTTGTCCATAACTTGTTAAGGAATCCACCTTGAGCAGTGTCTGTGTTTCTGCTCTAAACAACTTCATGATGATCTCACTCATGAGTTTACGAGAGCAGTCTCTGACAGGTATGGCTGGAGTACATCTACACAGTTTGAAGACTCTGTAAATCATCAGTCAGGCTTGAGAAAATATTGTGTGTTCAATGATTTTATATATGTATATATATTTTCTTTCTTTTAAGATTTATTTATTTTTTATTCATACAGCATCCTGCCTGCTTGTGTGCCTGCATACCAGAAGAGGGCACCAGATCTCACTACAGATGGTCATGAGCCACCATGTGGTTGTCAGGAATTGAACTCAGGACCTTTGGAAGAACAAACAGTGCTCTTAACCTCTGAGCCATCTCTCCAGCCCAATGGTGCATATTTATTAAAGATTTGTTTTATCACTCTGTTATTTTTAATTATGTGTCTGTGTGTCTCTGTGTTTGTATGCCATGTGAGAGCAGATGCCTGTAAGGCCACAAGAGGGCATAGGATCTCCTGGAGCTGAAGTTACAGGCAGCTGTGAACCACCTGACCTGGGCTTGGAGCCTCTGCAAGAGCAGCCAGTGCTCTTAACACCTGAAGGCTCTCTACCCCTAATGGTGATAATTAAGGGACAGCTGCATTGCTGTACTGGGTCTTCTATGAGCCAGAAGAGTTATAAGCAAACCAATCTCAGATCATGAATCTTCTTTCTTGAATGGTGGCAGGGGAAATGGGGCTGTCTAGGAACTGCAAATATTATAGTGTGTCTACAGTGGAAAACAGCCTCCCCAGAGAAGCATAGAAGGAAACCTGAATGTTTACAAAAATAGCTTATTAGTTAAGAGGCAGAGTGCTAAAATAGATAGTTACTGGCAATCAGTTACTTGCTTTCCACTCCTGCTGACTCATGGCCAGTGTCAATTAAAGGCCTGTGACATTGCAAAGGTGGAGGGAAGCCTGGGAAAAAAGGTACACTCAGAGAGGGGCAGTGTGTATCTGCTCAGAGCAGTTTATGTGGGCCAGTGACATTCTGAGATAGGGAAACCAAGTCAAAGAAATGATGCACAGATGTTTCTAGATGTGTCCTTTTCTAGTCCCGATGGTTGCTGGTAATTATCGGCTTGATAGAATCTAGAATCAACTGGATGCTGGGCCTCTGGGCATGCCTATAGTGGATCATTTTGATTGTGCTAATTGAGCTGGGAAGACCCACCCACTGAGGGCCATCCCTAGCTGGGATTCTGGACTGTGGAAGTGAAGAAAAGGAGCTGAGCTTCTGGATGCAGCCATGGCTCTCTCTGCTCCTGGTTATGGATGCAACACGATCAGCTGCCTCAAGCTCTCAACACCTTGACTCCCCTTCCATCGTAGACTGTGAGGGTCAGAATAAACCCTTTCTCACTTAAGGGTCAGCATATTTTATCACAGTCACAGAATAGCAAGACTGCCATGTCCAAGATATCATGACCGTATTTTTCTAGAAGCTGCAAAGACACTAACAAGTGACAGATGAAGATGAAGCCCAAGAGAGACTCTGCTTGCTTGCTAACGCTCAGGGAGTTTCCGCTGCTGCTACAGGAGTTCCAGAATGCCCATCTGCTGAGACAATGGCTTTTTCAAATGTAGTAAAGCGCGAACACCTGGAAAGGAATGTACATCCAGCTGTCAGCTGTGTGTGCTGCCCAGACTGTATCCAGACCTCCCAAAGAAGATGGTAGACACTCACTCACCAGGACTCTCTGTGCTTCAGAGAAAGCTTGTCTCTCCCCATGATGTGTGTGCGCGCATGAGTGTGTGTGCATGTGTGTTTACATGTTCCTGTGTGGGGGTGCATGTATGTGCATGTGTGTTCCTGCATGAGGAACAGAGGTCAACCTTCAGGTGTCACTCTTCAGATGGTCTCCACTTTTTTTCTTCTGAGACAGGGTCTCTCAGGACCTGGGACTGGCTAAGCAGGCTATGCTGGCTGGCCTGTGAGCCCTAGGGACTCTGCCTGTTTCCTCCTTCCCAGGGATAGAGCTACAAGTGTATGTATGTCACATGCCTAGCTATTGTACATGAGGCTGGGGAGTAACAAACTCGAGTCTTTGAAAGCACTTTACTGAGCTATCTCCTGAGCTCCAGAGCCCCATCCCTCCTCATTTTAATGTTCGTATTATTTGGTTGTGTGTGAGTGTGTGTGTGTGTGTGTGTGTGTGTTCATGTGCTTGTCTATATATGCAACAATGCATGTTGTGCGGGCAGAGGCCAGAAGAGGGTGTCAGAGCCCTCAGAACAGGAGTTATAGGCAGTTGTGAGCAGTTTGATGTGCTGGAAAGCAAACCTGGGTCTTCTGTAAGAGCAGCAAGTGTTCTTAACCACTGAGCCATCTCTCCCGCCCTCAGAATTTCCCCTTTTAGACAAAAAGAGATAATGTTCTTAGGTCAATGGTATTGTCTGTATTTTATTTTTCCCTACCACTTGGTTTGACTCATTTTCCCCACACATCTACACATCTGCATCGCATATGTCTTACATGTCACAGAGGGGCAGACTGCCAGGTGTCTTTTTTTTTTTTTTTTTTTTTTAATGCACAGCTTATTGTTCACACGTAGAAAAGGGGAACAACTCATAGCAAATGAATCTAACAACCCAACAACCTTGCTCTAAATGATGCCACTATGTCTGGAAGCAGAATTCACTTTTAGACAGGATTTACTTTTAGAGGTGGCATGAAGTGGGCTGTGGGTCTTGATTACCCACTGCACAGCAAGCCACCACATTCACACCCGCTGGTGAGGGAAGAACAATGAACACCTGCATCAGATGCTCCCTGAGAGCGATGGTCATGGCTTCAAATGTGCTTAGCCTGGGTACCAGATGTGCAATGATCATTAAGGTCAGAGCCAGGCCAGTGGCAGAAGATCCTGGTGGGAGATATGCTTACTAGAAGGTCCCTTGTTGCTAGAGTATGTAGCTCCTGTGCACTGAGATGCATTGAGGTCCCTTCTGGGGTTTATCTTATCTTATCCTTGAAGACCTTTTTTTTTTTTTTCCAAGACCAGATTTCTCTGTGTAGCCCTGACTGTCCTGGAACTCACTGTATAGACCAAGCTGTACTTGAACTCAGATATCTGCCAGCCTCTGCCTCCGGAGTGCTAGGGTTAAAGGCATGAGCCACCACAACCTGGCTTCCTACAGACTTTTTGGACCCTGCTCCTGATTGATGTGGGCTGCCTGCTCTCTGAGCACTGCTGGTTACATCAAAGTACTCACTTCTGCCTTCAGAGTGCTCTGATGGCAGGATGCTGAGCAGGAGCCACCAGCTGTGAACCACTCCATCTATGTCTGTTCTAAGTGTTCACTACAGCCAGGCTGTCAGTTCCCTCCCGTACCCTACAGACTTCTGTACTGCACCCAAGTCATCTTATACAGCCTCCCTTACCACCACCACCCACCTTTTTGAAGCAGAGTCTCACGTAGTCCGGTCTCATGGCCTCAAACTTACTACACAGTCAAGAATGACCTTAAACTGATCTGGCTGCCTCCACCTCCCACGTACTAGAAATGCCAGGCATGCACCACCTCAGCCAGCTTCATCTGTGTTCTTGCCCAGGCTCACCAGAGAGTCATGAGTAATTCTCTTCTCTCACTGGTTTCTCATAGGGCTACAAAAACGGAAAGTCACGTCTGAGGATATGAGTGCAGAATTTTGAAAGCCAAATTTTAACTAAATTCCCAAGAAATCTGTCAGTATCCAAAACTGTTTCTATAGTTGCTTCATTTAAACTGAGTGATCTGAAATGCCTTGTTTGTTTGTTTGTTTGTTTGTTTGTTTGGGGTTTTCAAGACAGGGTTTCTCTGTGTAGCTCTGGCTGTCTTGGAACTCACCTATAGACCAGGCTAGCCTCAAACTCAGACATCCAGCTGCCTCTGCCTTCCAAGTGCTGGAACTAAAGGGGTGCGCCAGAATAGCTTGGCCTGAAATTTTGTTAGTAGATAGATTTTTGAAGGGGGGGAAGGGAATCTCTGCTATTTATTTCATAGAATGAGAGAGGCTTAGGAATAAGTCATGAGAGAGCAATACATGCTTAAAGAAGATGGTCATTCTACAATGCACAAAAGGTCTCTTGTATAATAAAAAGAATACCTTAATTTAAAAAGGGGAGGGGTGCGGGGCAGAGATGTCTTGGTGGTGCACGCCTTTAATCCCAGCCTGGTCTACACAGAGAGTTTCAGGACAGCCAGAGCTACATACACAGCGAGACCCTGTCTCAAACAAGAACAACAGTAGTTTTAAAAAGGAAAGGAGCTACCTTCCCCTCCCTTTTTTTTCTTCTCATGTGTACATGTGGTATGTAGTGTGTGTGTTCACATGTGTGTGGGAGCATGTATGTGTACTACATGTAGAGGTAACAGAGCTGATGTTTTGAATCTTTCTCAATCACTCTTCCACCTTACTTGAGGTAGAGTCTCTCCATTAAACCAGAGCTTGCTGATACGGCTAGTTTCACTAGCAACTTGCTCCAGGAGCCCATCTCCAAGGCTGGAATTTGAAGAGGGCCTTCTGGTATTTACATGGGTCCTCTTGTATGCAGAGCAACTATTTTAACTGCTGAGCCCTCTCTCCGGTTCACTTCCAGCACCCCCTACTTCCTTCCCCTTAACGGCTTCTAACCCAGTGTGTCGAGTAAGCTAGGCAAGTGCTCTACCAATGCTCTTTGTTGCATTTTTTTTTTAAGGCAGGGACTCTCTCTGAAGCCCAGGGTGGCTTTGAACTCAGTGATGTCAATCTCTCTGTAATCACAGCCAAATAACTCTCTCTCTCTCTCTCTCTCTCTCTGTCTCTCTCTCTCTCTGCGGGAGCATACATTGTAATATATGAGGAGGTGACAGCAGCCGCTGTGAATCTAGGTCAGCTCCAGGCTGCTGACTTAGTAACAACCCTGAGTGTGGTGCATACAGAGCCTCGAGCTCACAAACACAACATTTCTGCCAGGCTTTTGTCAGCCCAAGTTATGCTGGTTTCCTGCAAGAATCTGGAAGCTTCCCTCCTTTCCAGTACAGAAATGTCTTAAATAGTGTTGAACCAGCATTTGCCTACAGATTTGCCTGGGCATGTTCACCAGCCCGCAGATCTCCTCCTTGGAGGAACATTGTATTAAGATACTGCCACAAATGATGACAGATGTGTCCATCACCCCCGGAAGGTTCCTCTTGCTCTGTTGCGGTCTGTCCTTCCCCACTTCATCCCCAGCACTGCCAAGCATGTTTTAGTTTGCATGTTTTAGAATTTTATGTAAATTGAGCCAAACTCTGTGTAGTTTCTTCTTCTGGCATTTTCCACGCAGAATACAGGGTTTGAATGGAGCCATTGTCATACACGTGGTTAGTCACTGACCAAAATGTCATATTCGGTAAGTGTCTCACCACTGTGGGATTTACTTGTGCCATGCATATCAGGCTCATTCATTTTTCCTGCTGACTAAAATTCCATGCTGTGCATGGTACCGTTTGTCTCACTTTCACCAGCTGAGAGGCTCTTGAGTTGTTTCTGGTTCTGGCTTTTGAAAATAAGGTCACTATAAGCCTCATATGTTTAAGTCTTTATGTCAGCTCTCTCTGCCTTGTCTTGTCTTTTCTGAGACAGCGTCTAACGTATTCCAGGCTGACCTTGTACTTGCCATGTAGCTGAGGATAACCCTGAACTCCTAATTTAAGCCTCCAACGTCTGGAGTGCTGGGGTGGCACACATGCACCACCACACATGGCTAGACTTTTTCTCTCTTGGATAAATACTTAATGAGCAGAAAGGTCAGGCCATAAGCTGGGGACGTTTAACCTCTTAAGAAACTGCCATGCTCTCCAAAGTAGTCAGTCAGTCTGCCTTACATCCTGCGAGGGCTGTATGAACTCTTCCTGGTTTGGCTTTGTTTCTTTGAGTGGCTGCAATTTGACAACATTCTCAATCTCTTCCTATCCTGAGCTAGGCTATCTGGCCAACAGACTCACAGGTGAAGCTTAGATACCTATGTGCCATTGCAAGGATGGTTTGGCAGGTGATGGAAGGGAGGTCAGGGCTCTTGGAACACAGGGCTCAGACCACAGCACAGCCAGTGAGTTTAGCGGAGAACCATGTCCCAAGTTTCCTGTGAATCTGACCTTTGACACAGACCAAGGATGGGGGTGGGATTCACTGCCCAGCATTCAGATGAAGGAAACAGGACCTCCCTGGGCTGACTTGACCAGGATTATGCAACAACCAAGGATGACATACCTGTGCCCTTGGCTCCTGGGTCCAGAGTTCTTTCCACTGTGCTAAGTGATCTAAAGGTGCTCTGGAAGAGTGTGTGGTTGGTGGCACTTCAGGGAAGGTAGGTACCACTAATCATTTCTTTATTCTTTCATCAGACTCTGTAATGAGGGTGTCCCAAGCCACCATGCGGAGGGAGACGGGACCTGGGTTTAGTCCCACTTTGTGTGACTTTGGGCCAGTAGTGTTTCCCTTGGGCTTCTGTCTGCTCAGTTACTTGAGAGATATTTGGGAAAAGAGTGTGACTAGGACATCAGATGTTCTCCTAACTGTGGGGGAGGAGAACAAAAATGAGAACAACGGTCGCCACCACCATGGATTTCTTTGATGATCTCATATTGCTTGGGATTAAGCCTGGGGCCTTGTTCATGCCAGGCAAGTGGGTGACCACTGAGCTACACTCCTAGGCCCCTCCTGAGATTTCAAATCCTTCCTCACTCTGTTAATCTACACACCTAGCCCTCCCTGTTTACACCTGCAGAGTCCACCAAATGAAAATCAAACATGTTCTGTAGGGAAGTACACCTGGCTGGGCATGTGTGACTCTCACCTGTAATCCCAGCTGTTCCGGAGGCTGAAGCAGGAGGACAGCCTTGCAAATTTGAAGCCAGCCTGGGCTATATTATGACTTTCAGGTCAACCTGGGTTACAATCAGGGGGAAAAAAATGTTGCTTGAGTACTAAACATGTGCAGCCTTCCCCCACCCCACAGTGTCCCCTGAGCAGTGCATGGTCACAGCACCATCCAGCACTCACCCTGCATTTAGTGGCTTGACATCAGGGACACATCCGGGATGTGCCGGCAGACCATTCTGTTGTGTGGGCATCATTGTCTTTGTACAGATGGCGAGATCACTGGGTGACATGATCTCACAGTATGATGGACACACTTGTGGTGCTGATAGAAGCGTCCAGCATATGCTGACTCTATGGGAGGACATGTGTGGATTGCACCCCACCACCCTGAATTTTACAGAAGGGAACTGAGCAGCCACAGATTTTGATACCGGTGCAGGGAGATCCTGAGACGAACCTCCTATGGGTGCTGAGTGCTAAGGTCAACAGTCCCTCCTGGGTCTTCAGGGAGAATGAAACAAATTGATATACATGTGAGTCGCAGACAGCCCCTGTATATCACAGACAAACAGTAAATATGATGATGAAGAGGAGGTCTGGAATCCTGAGAAACATGCTCCCTTAGCTTAGTCCAGCGTGTGAATGGTGTGGACAGTATGCTCTGCAGGTCCAAAACACAAGATTACTGTACAGTCATAAACTCGGGTTTGAGACAGGCATGGCAGCACTTGCCTCTGATTCCAGTATTCAAGCTGAGGCAGGAGGATTGTGAGTTTGTCAGCCTGGGCTACATAGAACCTAAATAAACTCTGGAGTTTAAATTTCAATTCTAGTATTTATCAGCTTCTTGAGTAAGATACTTTTCTTTATAGCTTAGCTTCCCCCTACCTCCATTTGTCAAAACTACACTTGACCCTTGTTGAGAATGAAATTACTCAAATTTTCACGCTTTTCCCCAACAATGCTCCTGAGTGATGCCTCTGGTCAAGATGTGGGATCTCTTTCTCACCTTGTCACTAGAGCCTGGTACCTTGATATGGCTGAGTATCCTTTTTCATTTTGGGACCTCACACCACCATAGGAAAAGGCCTTATCTAACAGGAAGGATTGCCAGATATAGCTGATCATTCATCCCCACTGATTCTACAAACCTTCAAGCAGTCCCCGGAACCTGGATCGCAGCTACCATGAACACACTGGAGAGACCATTCAGCAGCAGCAGAACGGCCCAGCCTAGGCCAGCTACACTGCCATCCACAGAATTGTAAGCTGACAGTCATGGTTCTAAGTGACTGAACCTTAGGCTGTAGTGATACATAGCAATGGTGAGCCCAAAAAGTGTGGAAATTACTGGGCGCTGTAACCCTGGCGATGGTAGCACACACCTTTAATCGTAGCACTTGGGAGGCAGAGGCAGGGGATCTCTGAGTTAAATTTCTCCCGCTCTGGTGTCACCATTTCCTTCACCTAGGCCAGGTCACCCAGATGTATCCCTGAACCCCATGCTTCCCTTTCATGGCAAACACAGTCACACCATAGATACGCTATGATTCTCTGCTTCTGGGGTGAACCAACGCTGAACTCCACCAGAGATACAGCCAGGTCTTTCTTGCTTGGAGCTGTGCCCCAGAGCCTGATCCAATATCTCGTATGCACCAGGCATGCAGGCCCTCATCTCAGGGTGGCTGCCCTGAGTAAACCTTCGGAACAGAAAATCCACCCCTACCCAGAATATCTCACCCTGAGAGGGTATGGGAGTAGTTGAGCTTCAGAGTTCTTTCTACAGAGACAGGTCTCTCTTACCCAGGACACTGGTACCAGTTTTATAGCCAAAGAACGCATTTAATCTGGCCAATAAATAACGAGTCTCACTAGCCCTGGTGGCTGAGCGGAAAGTCCTTAACGAGGAAATAACACTGGTATGGAACACAGAGTCCTTAACCTCAAGAACACGGAATTCTCCTGCAGGATTTGAATGTCTATTTGAATAAGGAATGCTTTCCCAAGCTGTGTTTCATAAACAAGGCCCTGATTAGAAGCAAACAAACAGCCCTCATGAACATCAGCTGTCTGGAAGACTTCATCTGGCTTCTTGGGAGAGACTCCCAAGAAACACAGGAATGAAACCTGAATGCCTACAGGATAGTCACAACATGGCTCCATCCACCCTGAAGAATCCCACACTGTACTCAAAATCCAGGCCTGCATACAGTTAGGTGTGGAGTCTGTGTCCATTTTTCCCTGGTTCCGGTGGTGCTGTGAATTTCAGGAGGGCAGGAACTAATCTTGACTCTCAAGGCTCCCTCACCCAGAGCTCAGAACTTGGTACAGAGCTGCCTCTACATTTGCTCATGAGAGAAGCAGAGAAGCTGAGCTACATGAGGAGCTGGAGGCTGGGAATAAACCCACATGAATAGCAAGATCAAGGTCACCAACAGTAGGAAGATGGTGTGGAGGGTGATGAGACTCAGAGTCTGAATCAAGCAATTCCTAGAGGCCACTGGAACTTTCTTTCAGTGCACTGGGATAGTCCCTGTGTTGGTTAACCCAAAAAAATGGGCATATATGTGCATGGTGTGTTTGTTTATAGTAGCCCAGGTGGGAAATAACCTAAATGTCTACCAGCAGGTGAGGAAGACACCAAGTAAGCACAGCTATATAACAATGCCCCAGACTATAAAACCATTTACTCCTGTGGTGGTTTGAATAAAAATGGCCTTCACAGGATGATAGGGAGTGACACCATTAGGAGGTGTGGCTTTGTTGGAGTAGGTGTGGCCTTGTTGAAAGAAGTATGTCACTGGTGGCAGGCTTTGAGGTCTCAGATGCTCAAGCCTGGCCCAGTGTGGTATTCTCTTCCTGCTGCCTTCAGATCAGATGTAGAATTCTCAGCTCCTTCTCGAGCACCATGTCTTCCTGGATCCTGTCATGCTTCCCACCATGAGGATAACAGACTAAACCTCTGAGTCTGAAAGTCAGCCCCAAGTAAATGTTTTCCTTTATAAGAGTTGCTGTGGTCATGGTGTTTCTTCATAGCAACAGAAACCCTAAGACACCCTGCAACCAAGAGAGCAAACAACCTGTTCTGGGCTGAATGTTTAATTCCTTCCTAGAAGTCATGTGCTTTATGAAAGTAGTTAAGGTTATATGGGGTCATGGAGATGGGGTGTTAATCCAACAGGATTTGTGTTCTTATAAAATTCCAGAAAGCTGGGTCCATGTGTGTTCCCTCCTTCTCCACCCCCCTCCATCTTCTGAGAAGACACACACACTGAGAAAGGGTGTGTAAAGGTGTAATAAAAAGGTGAACAAGTTTGCTGGAGCAGAACAAGACACTCCCAATGGGCAATATCTATAAGCAATGAGGTGGGATGAGCCTCTCAGACAATGTGCTGAGCCTTATGGACCCTGATCAAAGACAACACCACTCCCATAAGCTCTGTAATGGCTACAGACCACAGTGGCAACAGACTTCAGTGAGTGGCTACCTCTAGTGAGGTAGGAACTGCCAAGTCAGGGATGAAGGGACTTTCTGAGGGTGTAGGAGACACTTGTCTGGCTAGTAGTTAAGTTCTCAGAGTCCAGTATCAAAGCTGTTGAACCACACCTTGAGATGCTCAAGTTGAATGGAATATAAATTATTCCTTAATTTTTAATCTGGATCAAATTTCCTCTGTGGTCATTTCTAACTTTTTCTTATCTTTTCTTTTTCTTTCTTTCTTTCTTTCTTTCTTTTCTTTCTTTCTTTCTCCAGTTTTTCAATACAGGGTTTCTCTGTATGGCCTTGGCTGTCCTGGACTTGTTTTGTAGACCAGGCTGGCCTTGAACTCACAGAGATCCTCTTGCCTCTGCCTCCCAGAGCACTGAGATTAGAGGCATGCACCACCACATCTGGCCATTTCTAACTGTTTCAAGCTCAGGATTCTACAATGGGCTCCATCGCTCTTATTTCTGGGGCCTCTTTGGAGGAAACATGGGTCGTAACCCAAAGACCCTGTCACTGGAGGCTCACCAGGCAGAGGTGGAGGGCAGCTGAACATAATAAAAATGAAAGCCAGTGGGTAGCCAGCTAAAGATACAGAAGGAGAAAGAGGAGCAAAAGAAGAAGACAGTGGGCAGACAAAGGATGCAGACTGAGATGAGAGAGAGCCACTCGGTAGCCAGGGTGGTGGCATGCTAACTTGAAGAAGTACTTATTCCTTCCTCATAAGGCCTTAAGTGTCCCCACCCCCATGCTCTGTCTTTATCTCATCCCCCAATTGTCTACCCCTGTCCCTGAAGGACATGGGTCAGGTGTCTGAGCTTATCCTGGCCTTTATCTTCCTGACCAGGACACATTCAAGGGCGTAGCAAAATACTTGCTGTCCTTTGGATGTTGAGGACAATGGCACCAGCCCGCTCCTCCTCTGCTAGTTCTGGATTGAGGGGTTTAGGAGAACTTCAGAGGGCCCTGGCCAACCCTGCTGGGGAGCTGTGCTACTACACAGGCCAGGCCAGAGTGGATGGGAGGTGAGGCCTGCTGACCAGGTCTGGATGGGGTGTGCACTTGGGAAAGTGGAACAGGCTGTAAACGTGATCAGTGAAGATCACCAGTCACGGGGAGGCTCAGAGGTGTCTGCAAAGTGAAGCTCCAGAAAGCAAGAGGTGCGGGGCTGAGCCTGCGGAGGGAGACTGGGGGCTGTGGAAGAAGCATTGAGCTGGCGTGTGACATGGTTCTTCCGTGGTCACTGGACTTGAGCTTAGTGGTCCGGTCCCAGACCCTCTTTCTCCAGCCAGAGGCTCAGAACCTCTTCAATAAGGTCCTTAGCCACTAAACATCAAAGAAACCCAACTTGAGTCTGGGGGATGGTGCCAAGTTGATTTTTTTCTGACTGTGCCCCAGGTAGTGTGCAGGAAGGCAGGGAATTCTGGACCTTACAGGGTGGCGGGCCATGCAAAACAAGCATGACTTCTCCTGGGGATGCATCTTTGCTGAAAACCCAGCCTAGAGATCTGTGGCTTTCCAAACTTTTTTTTTTCCCATGAGGACTGGTCTGGGCCCTAGACCTTTGAGAACTATCTTGTTACCCTATGTCCTGAAGGTGACACTATGCAGGTCTGAATCTCCTTTGAGTCCCTCTGGCTGAGCTGCTGTTCCTCAAATAGCTGAAAGCCATCTTGAGTTGGTGCTGACTTGTGTCTTTGGGAGTCCCTAGGGCTAGGTCTCTGTTCCCATGAAAACTGCATCCAGGGTTTCCATCCACAGGGAGACTGATCTTTGAAGACCTTGGGAAGAAGCCAGACAGATCTGGACTTCTCCTCCTTCCTGCCTTCCGTCCCCACTGCTCCACACAATAGTGTGTAGAGTTAAAATGTCAAGTCTGAGCAGCTTCTAGTCCCATCACTGAATCACTGTGTAACCTGGGGCCACTCATTTGCCATCTCTGTGCCACAGAGCTGTTCCTTCTTCCAGATGGATGACCCAAAATCTCTCAGAGCTCAAAACCTATCAATCTGCTGAAGGAGACCTCACCTTCTGTTGTTTCTCTAAAGGAAAAGACAGAGCTGTGCACTGCCCTTGATGTTCAACAGTCCTCATCAGCGCAGCCTTGTTTTGTCCGTAGGAGGAATTAGCATAATTGACCACCTCCCCTTCCTGGCTGCAGAAGGGAATAAATGCCATCGCTGGCTCGAAAGGAATTTGCAAACGGTAATGCATGGTGTAAATATTTACACCAGCATCTGCCCTGTCCTCACCCTGTCCCACGCACTGGGTGGTGTCATTTGTTTGCCTGCTTCCTTCACATCCTGTGTGTGCCTCTATCCTGCATGTCTTCCAGCTGCTAAGGCTGATGGCTGAGTTCAGAGCATCCGGGCACACCTGGCCCTGTGCTCTCTGTGAGATGAGACACTATCACTCTTGTCTAAATGACATTGTCCTAATTTGTTTCTCTCTATTTTTGTGATAAAACACCATGACTAAAGCACCTTGGGGAGGAAAGGGTTTCTTCCATCAACTCCTTCCCTAGAGACAAAAAAAGTCTCTAAGACAAAAGTCATCAAGGAACCTGGAAGCCAGAGTGGTGGTAGTCCTTTAATCCCAGCACTTGGAAGGCAGAGGCAGGTGGGGTTTGAGGCCAGCCTGGTCTACAGGGTAAGTTCCATGACAACCAGGGTCACACAGAAGAATCCTGTCTTGGAAAGCAAAAAATAAAAAAATAAGTAGAAAGAGGAGCTGGGGAGGAACTTGAAGGCAGGAACTGAAGCAAAGACCATAGAGGAACATTACTTTCTGGTTTGCTCTCAGGCTCACATTCAACTGGCTTTCTTATGCAGCCCAGGCACATCTGCCCAGAGATGGCACCACACAAAGAGGCTACTCTCACGTCAGTCAGCAACCAAGAAAATGTGCCCACAAGCCAGTCTGATTGAGGCAAAACCTTAATAGAGAGTACCTCTTTTCAGATGTGTCTAGGTGTTAAAGTAGCTTTTATTTGTGTGAGGTTTACTGCCTCTGTCTATTAACTGAGGACTAGTCCTAGTCCCAGAAGTTCCTAGCCTCCATACAATATAATCTAGGCCTAGAATGTTTTCAGTCTCTGAGACTTATTGTTGTATAAGCTCACCCTTTCTAGTTGTTTTTTTTTTTTTCTTCTGAACTTTGGCTGGCTGGTTCCACTCAGATGTTCTGGCTCCAAGCTGATTGATTCAATCTGGCTTCTCTCAGTTTCTCACTGAATTGCTCTGCTTTGCCTCAAACTAACTCTAGCAATCTGTTCTAATCTTCTGGCTCCTTCTCGTTTTCTCTGGCTCATTCTATCTTTACCTGTGTCTAGCTTGTTCTCTCTTGAACCTGTCTCTGTAAAACTCTCCCAGTAAAACTGCCTTCTAAATTCCACAAACTGAACTGTCACAAACTCAACTCCACTGCACTGCTTCTCAACTCACTCTCAGCAGAACTACTTGAACAGAACTGACTAGAATCAGATATGCATGTTTCTGTCTCCTGAGTGATGGGATTAAAGGTGTGTACATCTGGACCCAAGCTTTTCTTTACCTGAAACTTGTTCCATACTAGGCTGGCCTTGAACTCAGAGATCTGCTTGCCTCTGTCTCCTAGAAGCTGTGTCTATATTCCAGCTAGAGTCACCATGTTGCTGGATTAAAATTCCTCTACATCTAGGTTTGTGTCAAGTTGACAAAAACTATGACATTCTACCAGATGGCAACTTTGACCGAAAAGCACATGCTCCTTTAACCCATACTCTTCGTTTCTTGCCCTCAAGATCTCATGTTAATATCACAATATAAAACAAAGTCCAAGTTGTAGATGGTGGCATATACCTTTAATCCCAGTACTTGGGAGGCTGAAACAGGTGGATCTTTGCAAGTAATAGGCCAATGATCTCCATTGCAAGTTCCAGGACAGCCAGGGGTACATAGTAAGAACCTGTCTCAAAACAAACAAACAAATTTCAACTTTTAAAAGTTCCACAGTCTTTTAAGTTTTTCAACACTTTAAAGTCTAAGATCACTTTTAACATCTAAAAACTCTTCACTGTGGGTTCTTGTAAAATAAAATAAAAATAAGTTAGACACTTTCTTGTTTCACAAAGGACTAAGCAGAGAAGTTCCAACCAAATCAAAGCAAAACCAGCATTCAAATCTTGTAGTTTACCATCCAGCATCTGAGACTCATTCATAATCTTCTGGGTTTCCAAGGACTGGGGCAGCTCTTCTTCTCCGGTTCTGCCATCTACAGCTTACACAGCTTTTCTTATAGACTCAGGCTGGCTCTACTCTACACCTGTACTATCTGTGATGCTAGTCCCACTATTTTAACATCCCTAATATTATGGGATCTTTACAGCAACTGAGGTTGCACCTTAACCAATGCGTCCTGGCCTCTTTTTGGGGATTCTTGCCACACAGTGCCAAGTCTTAGCTGGTTTCCATGACCTTCAAAACCAGCACCATGTAGGAAATTCTTACACATTACTTGCCAAATTCTGCTGCCAGCTTGATGTACAGCCTTGGCCTCTCAGACCACAGCTTCTGTTTGCTGACAGGAGGAAAAACCCAGAAGAGCACCGCAATGATGCTGGTCTCTCTTTCTAAAAGTTTTTTAAAAGGGATTTTACTTATGTGTATGTGTCTGTGCAGAGTATATGTCACATGTGTATGCGTGGGCCAGAAGAGGGCTGAAGTTACAAGAAGCCCTGTGTTGCCTGATATGGCTGCTGGAAACCCAACGGCAGTCCTTTGCAAGATCAGCAAGTGCTCTTAACTGCTGAGCTGTCTCTCCAGCTCCTCAGCTACTTTTCTTGGATAGTACAATGACACCTACCCAGGGGTGGCGCTGCCCACAGAGGGATGCGTCCTCCCACATCAATCAGTAATTAAGAAAATGCCCAACAGAGCTGCCACAGCTAATGCGACAGAGGCGATTCCTCAACTGATGTTCCCTCTTTCTAGGTGTATCTAGGTATGTGTCAAGTTGGCAAAAAGTAACACCAGACAGCCAAGGACAGAGTTTAGGTAACAGGACCCAAAAGCTATGCCTAAGATGCTTAGTTTTGCTGAGGCTCAGCTCTTGACTATGTTTGGAGATTATGTTTGGAGCGTGTGTGTGTGTGTCCGTGTGTGTGTGTGTGTGTGTGCTTCTTTGTATGCATATGTGCACGTATCTGTGTGTGTTTGCATGCATTCACATACATCTCTGTGTGTGCCTGCATGTTGATCAAATGTCTCTGGATTACTGTGATATGCTGCAGGGGTTGTGAACTGTGTTCCTGGGCATGTGGAGTGAATGAACCAATTCATGGAAAACAGTGGCCCCATACATTCTGAGTTCTAATGAATATGGATCATTATAAAGGCTTGGGACATCTAATTTCTTCAATTGCTTTTCTTTTCTTTTCTGTCATGGAATAAGAGTCACTGAAGTACACAGATTGTCATAATGATTTTGTTGATTCTGCAAGTGTATATACTCACAGCCACGGTCTAGAGCTGTCAAAATACTAGATACTTCCAACCCCCCCCCCCAAGCCTCAGTTTCTCCATTCTGGCTTCTACTGTCACTGATCTGCCCCGAGACGAAGCCACATGGTGCTCGGCAGTGCTTCCTTTTTTCTTTAATTTGCCATGTAGCACTGGTCACCTTGCTTGACCACCTTGCTTGAATTTACCCCAGGCGTTTATGTCTCTCGGTTGATAGGAGCCTACTGGGTTGTTGGTTCAGGCTGCTGAAGAAACGTCCATGAGAAAAAAACAAAAAACAAAAACGAAATTCCTGCAGACCTGTGCACCATATTAGTTTCATTTCTGCTGCTGTGATGAAACTCTGTGGCAGCAACCAACCTAAGAGACGACAGGTTTCTCTGATCTCTCAGCCCATCAAGAAAGTGAAGTCAAGGTCACTTCACACACCTCAGTATGTGAGGATTCACCAGAGAAGACTGCTCAGGCATAGGTTTAAGCCAACAGAAAGTCTTTATCAGCTGGCCCGTGACTACAATGGGTGTTCTGGATCCCAATGTAGCACTGAGCCTTTCTAAGGGTGAGCTTTTAAGCACAAAAACCATGTCTTGGATTGACATACTTCAGTTAGCAAGAACAGTTAGCCAAAAGCAGAACTACAGAAGCTAAAACACAAGCTTCAGATATTTAGAGACTTTCCCAGAACTATAGACTTTGTTGGATTAGGTTTTAGTTTGGGTGGGTAGGGCTGTCCACGTGCTGAGTTTTACAGCCTGAATAACTCTTCTTCCATCATGGAGTCAGTTGTGCTGATGAATTCAAGGGATAAGGGCAGAGATGATGCATACACCTCTATGCTCATCCCCTTTTCTCCACTCTTGGTCCAGGATTCCAAAGCCATGTGTTGGTACCCACAGTGGGTGGGTCTTTCCACATCAGTTGATGTCATCAAGGTAATCTCAGAGGCCCTTCTCCCAGGTTCTAGACTGTCAAGTTGATGACACTAGCCACCACTCACTACTCAGATGGGAACATGCTGATCTGGGGGAGCACATGAGTGTGAGTTTTGCTTAACAAGATGTTCTCAAACATGCTTCTACCATCTTAAGTAATGACTCATGCAGCAACATTAACAGTTTCTGTGCTCCAGATCCACCTCCTGGATGGGCAGGCTAGTTTCCGGACAGCACCTGCTGACACGGGGTTTAAGCCTTAAGATGTTTATGGGGGATTGAAAACAATGCCAGGGAAGAATGAAATAGGTTAAAGAAAGGGTGAGTGGAGCTGAGGTGCTGATCAAAGCTTCAGCCAGAGCAGACCTCTAAGCTGTTCCCCAGCCAGCCACCAAGTCGGTCTTGGCCTCAAACCAGGCTGAAGGAGTGGCACAAGCCACTGCCGATGGCAGTACACTCACCCTTCAGTGGGAAGGGGATGGTAACATACTGTGACTGTCACCTGCATGTCTGATGGTGAATGATGCTGTATGAGTATCACCCGTGCGTGTATGCTTTGTGATACAGCGCCTAATTGTGGCCCTTTGCTTGTTTTTAAAATTTGGAAGAATATATTTTTCTTGTTAACTCATACAAATTCTTTATATAATTATGCAATCTGTTTGTCTGTCTCATATAGTCCAGGCTGACCTTCGACTCACTATGTAGCTGAGGGTAACCTTGAACTTCTGTCTGCTCCTACTGCTTCCGCTCCCAAGTGCTGGGATTAAAGGTGTGTACCACCATGACTGGCTTTTTGTTGTTTGTTTGTTTGTTTGCTTGTTTGGGATGGTAGGGATGGAACCTAAAGATCCCGCATACTAAGCAAGCACTCTGCCCACTGAGCCGCAGCCCTGGCCAGATCTGAGCTATCTCTCACAGGTGTATGATAATGTTTTATCTTAACCTGTTTTTAGAAACCTGCTTTGGGCTGCTGAGATGGCTCAGCACCTATATGCTCTTGTCCCTCAAGCGTAGCAACCTGAATGCAATCCCTAGATCCCCTGAAAAAGTGGGAGGAGGCAACTCCTGAAGTTCATCCTCTGGCCTTTTACGGACGTGCTGTGGCCTCCTTACACATATCACACACCCTCACATTCAATTACAATAATATTTTTAATTAAAGAAATTTTTGTCTGCACCAAGGTCAACAAGATAGGTTTTTTTTTCCTAGAAAAGTTACAGTCTTACCTCACATCTACAACCTATCTTAAATTAGTATTCATTCATGCTATGATCCCCCCTCACACACACACACAAACACACACACTGGATTATCCACTCTAATTAATACCATGGCAGAGAGCACTCCTTGCCTGAAGCGCAGAGAGCTTCACTCTAAGCCAGAGCACTGACTATATATGGGTTGGTTTCTGGGCTCCTGTCCTGGTCTGCAGGTCCATTTGACTCTGCCTGTGCTGTTATTAGCATGGACTTATAAAAACTCCTGACATTGGGTAGGCGAAGTCCTCTGGGCTTTGTTTTCTCTTGGAATTATCTTGTATCTTGTAGGCCCTTCAAATAGCCATGTTAAACTTGCAGTCACAGACCAGCTTCTTTAAAAATGCTTGTGGGGCTGTGGCTTGGGTCTATCCAAGCAACTCAATGACTTAATAACATTAAGTTGACTGATCAATGAACACAGAACTGGCCTTGGTTTATTTCGGTCTTTCTTTTCTCCTTGGTGCTCTGTAGTTTCTGTTATTGATGTCCTGTACTTTCTTCATTAGGTTTATTCCCTATATTTGATGATTTTGGGCATTGAAGATGGCACGCCACTGCTTTCGTTTTTTCCTTGTTGCTAGGCCACACAAATATAATGGATTTTTATAACCATTAATTCTCATAGCATGTAGATTATTAAGAATTTTTCCACACACAATTTTATCATCTGAAGTAAAGGCACAATGTTTCCTTTCCAGTCTTTCTATTTTTATATCTCGTCCCATGAAAGGACCTGCTTTCCCTGTGCAATGCTCGTGAGCAATGTTGATAATAGACAGCCATTTCCAGATCCTGACCTTAGGAGAAGTGTCACCAGCAATAATGATGTTAGCAGCAAGGATGCATACGTGTGTGCATGGACAGTACATACCTTTCAACAGACTAATAACATTCTCTCCAGGCCTCTGACAGTTTTGACCTTGAAGAATGGAGGTCAGCAACACGTATCTTTCTGTGCCTTCTGATTTAATTCCACCTGTGCCTGAAGCTCTACAAATCGAGTAGTGGCCTATGGCTGGTCTCAGTCCAGAGGGTGCAGAGGGAGCTACACCCAAATGAGGTCACAGGCGGAGACTGCAGGAGGGTGGGAGACACTCAAAAGACACTGGTCAGGGATCCATGCTCACTCACCTCAGGCCTCCACACTCCCCTCTGCCACTTCTCAGAAAAGACTTGGGATCTGCTTTCTAAATGGAAAACAGTGCCTTTTCTAAAACCCTGAGCAGGCACCAAGTTAGGCATCAGAAAAGGACACACAACAGAGGCAATGCCTTTCTGGGATCTTGACTGTCCTGTGTGTTATCTATTGGGCATCTCTTAGGAGGGACCGGAGTAGGGCTGGGAACAGCCATCTGCCTCTCTGCTGCCTCCACAGCACTCCTCTGGCAGAGACCAGAGCATTCAGCCAGAGCACAAGCAAGGCAATAGCCGTGGAAAACAAGTCAGGTGATGGCCCCTGTCCCCGAGCCACGCTGCGCCACCACCCGTGTCAGCCCTGGCTGGTCATCTTGTGGATTCTTGGCCTTCCCAATGTGGTCTGGGCAAATTCCAACACTTTCCTTCCACGGGCCCTGGGAAGCCAAGAGAAGGGCTGCTCAGGGCCATTTCTTTCCCTGGGTCTCCTCAAAGGATTTTTGGATTGATGGAGAGAGATTGTGGCTTGTGGGCAGTGAGAGGAGAAGGCCTATTGTACTTTCAGATTTTTGCCTTGGCTCAGAGATTCAAACCTCTGCAATTCCCACACTGGATGCCTCAATTTGCTGGGATAAAAGTTTAGTTTTAAAAATCTGGCCATGTGCTTGCTTCAGCAACATATACTAAAAGCTGGCCATAACAGCTGTTGTTGTTTTTTTGTTTTCTGTTGCTTTCTTTCACCTCCTTCTATTATAGCAAGTCTTTATGGCGGGCACACCAGCCAGACTAGCCTGCAAAGTAGAGACCTTTGGGTTACAAGTGACAAGCACTGATGACAGAGTAGCCTCACTTCTCAAAGGAGTGAATCTATTGGTTGACAGATCTAAATATTCTATGGAAAGTCAGCTGCAGGTGTGGCTGGATCCAGGAAAGGTGACCCATTCCATCATTGCCCCTGTTTTATTCTCGAAGACACATCTTTTGAGACAGTAGTGAAAGCGGGTTCAGCTCTTTTCTGCATGAAGGAGAACTCCCAGGAAAGGCTGTGAAAAGGCAGTTCATACTCCAACATGGAAGGTCAGTTCCTCTGGCACCACAGGGTCTGAGAATGAGGGAAAGAGAGACTTTCAGGG
Source organism: Meriones unguiculatus (assembly GCF_030254825.1). Lineage (NCBI taxonomy): Eukaryota > Metazoa > Chordata > Mammalia > Rodentia > Muridae > Meriones > Meriones unguiculatus. Next base: position 83,442,366 of record NC_083353.1, read on the forward strand.
GATGAGGGGTATTACCCTCAGAGTTATAGGCATAGGGTAGGCAAAACCTCCAGGCACCACCTCTCCTGGCTGCCCCTGGCCTTACCTTTATGCATGTGTCATTCCTAGAATGTTCCTTCTCCCAGACACAATGCTTCCCTTCCTTCAGAGCCTTTCCCCAGCCTTGGCCTTTTCCATTCTCAGAAACATCCTTCCTTCATCGAACTCACCACTGGCCAGTGGTCTGCTCTGGCAGGCGCATGCCACCTGAAGCTCATGCACAGGTGTGGCTGTGAACAACTTTGAACGTGACTCAAAATAAAACTGTAAACTTACTTAAAACATTATGGTGTGTGTGTGTGTGTGTGTGTGTGTGTGTGTGTGTGTGTGTGTGTTATAAATCAGTTGTGCTGTTCTTGAGTGAACTTTGTGAGTGAGGGTATAGTGTCCCACTGTCAGGTTTGGAAACCCCCGGCACAGTCTGTACCTCCCACATTTGGTGCTCTATTTTGTTCTGGTATGTCATTCTTGATCATAGTTTTTTTGAGACAGGATCTCAATGTAATCCAGGCTGGCCTCCAATTTGCTGTGTAGCCAAGGCTGGCCTTGAACTGATCCTCCTGTCTCTACCTCCTAAGTGCTAGATTATGGGTACATGCTTTGAGGCTTGACTCATTCCTTTCTTTCTTTTCTTTCTTTTTTTTTTTTTAATGAAAACAACCAGATTAGCTCCTTTCAATTACATCTAAATATTGCTTGATGCTCAAACAAATCAGAAAACGCCAAGATGAAGTCTCGTGTTAGCCACAGAGTCCCCGCTGCAGAGGTGAGATGACCCTAAGGTTGGAGTAGAAACTGGAAGGCATGGATCGTTTTCCAGGGTGGGAGAACCCAGTGTGAAAGAGCCCAGAGGTTTGTGTAACTCACAGAGTTCAAAGAGCAGGACAAATAGTAGGAGACAGAGGTGGCCATCAGTACCCTCCTAGGGGACACAAAGAAGAGGCTGGCTCATTCCAGTACGGGAAGCCTTCATAGAACTGTGACCAGCTGCTATTCCCACACTAGATGTTTTAATCCACCGGGAGCCTGAGACGCCCTGCCTGGATCACCTTTGCCAGACCCAATGTTGACTTGGCCAAAGGAGGGAGCTGGAGGGATGGACAGACCTGGTGGGCTTTGGAGACATAAGTATTGGTGCTGGGCATGCTCTGGTATAAAGTCAAGATTGGGAACCCAGGTGGTTTGTGTGCTGCTGGCTTGTAGGTGGGAGCTGGTACAGAATCCTCTAATCTTCTCCATTGTTCCCAGAAATGGACTCTGTGCTCACAGGCTGCATAAGCTTTCCAGGTGTAGCTCTATTAGCAACCCCCCCCCCCCCCGCCCCAGGAACATCCTCCTGATCAATAATGCACACGGTGATCAAACATGTAAGGGACATTGATGTGTCCCGGGCCAGCCACACAGCATCCCCCTCCACATGGTGGCCTTCCACAATTTCCCCACCAGTCTGTTCCAGGTGCACCCTAAAATTCTTTCCGAGATGCCTGCTTAGGAGTTGGTTGGCTGCCAGCGTTGCTCTGATTCTCTTATTTCCAAGGGTCCCAAGTTTCAAAACTAAACTCTCCGGGCATGTCCCCTCGGTTCCTTGCTTTTTGGCCACTAGATGGTAGTATTGTCCAGTATCCCTAGGGAGCTCCGGGAGACTCAGAAGCTGGGCACCCACTGCCACCAGCCTTCCTGCAAACCAGCTGGGACCCCAACTCAGTGACAAAGAACCACCCTAGGGACCTGCATCCCACCAAAAAGAGCAAAAAGGGCAAAAAGAGGTGGAAGTGGCCAGCTCTTTGGGCAATGGCTTCTGAAACTGAGCGGCGGAGGGCCTAAGAGGGAGGCACCAGGACCCACCAAAGCCTATCTGTAGGCTTTCAGAGAGTTGCTTATCTTTCAAAGCCACAAGTCCATTAGAAGGTTAAGTCGAAAGACATTTAATGTAAACTTTAAATGTGAAGAAAAGTAACAGCACAGGAGACACGCCGACTGTGGCTGGTTGTGTTGCTGGCTTTCCCCATGGGGTCAGGAGGAGAAAACACAACTAGGCAGTCTTAGGATAGCTGCCCCTGAGAGCCTGGGTGGACCCGGGAGCATGCGCACAAGGTCTGCTAGAGTCTGAGAGGCACGTTCCTTCGTATTTTCAAACCTACGCAAACCAAAAACATTGGATGAGATAACTTCATGCCTTGGAGAATGCTTAAGGGCTTGGTGTGGTGGGAGTCTTTGGCCCCTCAGAGCCCTGATGTTGAGTGCTGCTGTCTGGGCATGTTACCCAGCACTTACAGCAGGGTTGGGCCTGAACAGTACTTGGATGGGAGGCAGATTTACTCCACGTCCCTTTGTGTGCAGAAGGATATATTACAGCCCCGGGAGAGAGTTTTCCTCCTACATCCTGACTGGCCCTTCCCCTGGGACCACAGAGCTCAGGGATTCCAGCTCCAGGTTCCAGCCCAGACAACGCCAGCCCCAGCATGCTGGGTCTCCATCTGCGGGTTTCAGCTCAGCTTCCATGACGCCATCTCTCTCCGCATTTTACCAACACTTACTCATCCTCTGTATTCCGGGAGCTCCTTGTCCATGCCAGCGAACCTGACGTGTTAATTAATCCCTCTATTCACAGGCCAGTGAGCGATTTACACAACCACGTGTACTCCCTCACCCGCCACACGTGCTCCCTCCAGGGTGTTGCAGGCTGGAGGTGCTGATAGTGAAACGTGAGTCAGAATGTCCTTCTGTCACCTCCACGCAGCTTCCGTTTCCGCCCTTCTTCCACACTGGCTTTGGGGTGGTGGCCTGGGCTCCCAGGAAATTATCCAGCCTCGGGTCATTTCTGACCTGTGCTTGGGCTTCCAACTGGAAGCCTGCATGGTCATCAACCATTCCCATCCTCCAAACTCAGGCGAGATGTCATCTCCTCTAGGGAGGCTTCTAGGCTTAGTCTCCTTATAGAGGATCACTGAGGGCTCCACGTCAGTGACTGTCTCCCTTACTATGGTGTCAGCTCTGGGACAGCTAGAGACTTCAGTAAAGGAGGGGATTTTCCAGGGTGACCATAGACTAAAAAGTGTCACCAAAAATGGTGCTTCTAGATTGGTTTCTTGGTTTCACACACACACACACACACACACACACACACACACACACACTTTTGGCTGCCCTGGAATCCAGAATTCCCTTTGTAGACCAGGCTGACCTGAGGCTCACAGAGACCTGCATGCCTCTGCTTCCCTAGCGCTAGGACTAAAGGTGTGTGCCACCACACCATGATAATTTTTTTTTTTTTTTTAATGTAAGAGGTCCATGTGTGGAAGTCAGAGGACAACTTGCAGGTATCAGTTCTCTGCTTCTACCATGTAAGTCCCGGGAACTGAACTCAGATCATCAGGCTTGGCAGCAAGCACTCTCACTGGCTGAGTCATTTCAGTGGTCCAAGAAATCTTGGTGCTTTGAGTTAAGATGTTGGTGATTCATTTTACATAAAAATCTTTCATTGGACCAAATAAAACACATCCACAGATATGGCCAGTCACTGATATCAGGGCCCATTTCTTTCAGGACATGACTGCTATGGATACCCCTGCATTTGTGCAGTTACAGGTGACCACGGTGGTTTGGGCTGCCATAATGGCTGCTCTTGCTACTTACCAGCTGCCCACCGGTGCATCTGGAACCCTGGGCTGCCTAACGCTGTGACTAAAGCAGGTGAGATGCTTGACACATGAAACCTAAAATCTTCCACACTCCTGCTATCAGGCAGTGGGCTATGGTGTATTCTTTTCCTGGGACCGTGAACCCATGATGGCTTGACCAGTGGAATAGGGCAGAGGTGCCCCAGTGCGTTTCTGGGCTCTAGGAACCCTTAGAAAGTCTAAGCAAGCTGTGAAGAGACCCTGGAAAGAAGAATTAGGACCCTCCTTCATTGTCTCCCACTTTGATCCCATGGCTACCCCCACCTGGTATCAAATTGCTGTTAGGAAGCAATCTAGGCTTCTAGGGACTCATCCACCCATCCCAGCTGACATCACAGACCACATGGGAGAGAGTCAAACCTTCTCCTTAAGCATGACCCATGTTGCATATTCATGAACGAAAGAAATTAATGATGTTTTCTTTTTGAGACAGAACCTCACAGGGTCCAGGCTGGCCTTGAACTCTCTATGTTAAACTCCTAATCTTCCTTCCTCCACCCTCCGGAGTTCTGGGATGTAACACCATACTCAATTTATGGGGTACTGGGGCTTGAACCCAGGGCCTCATACATGATAGGAAAGCATTCTACCTGCTGACCCACAGCTCCAGCTCATAAATAAGCAAACTTCTAAAGCAACAGGTAACTGGGATGTGGAGGGACAGCCCTAGCTTGGCTCCTTGGTCACCAGCTCCTTCAAGAGCTCAGGGTCCTTTTCCTACCTGGACTAGTCTTGCCATTGAGAAGTAAGGACTAGTCTTGACCTCCAAGTGTGAAAAGGAATATAGAAAGATCTTCAGGGCCACTGAATCATGAAGTGGCATCATGACCTTGGGACGCAGTCAGGCCCCGAGGAGGGAAGCATCAGGCCTCGGACCTGCCACCCAACCACTACTCTCCTATCTCAGGTCTGTACTTGGGTGGGGAGACACATTCAAATATGCCCGGGATAGCTGTTTTTTTTCTGAGGACAAGCAACTGGAGACAACCTAGCCATCCATCAATGGAAGAAGGCTGTATGCTCTGTTGTTTATTTTTAGGCTGCAAATGAGTAGATTCAAGCCATATACAGATCGAGTGGAGGGACTCACAAACAAGCTCAGGCTGATTCATGCTGCAGAGTCCCAGTTAGGTAAAGCCTGAAAGCAAACAAATCGATGATGTTATGGATATACAAACAAATTCAGGAGGGCAAGCTGGGGGAAAAGGACATGAATTCCCAGGGCTGAGCACCTTGGGGCCAGAAGTATCTCTGTAATGTGGCAGGAAGAGGAGAAATGTGGTAGAATTAGAGCTGTGTGCAGAACTCACGGGGCCGGGGGGAGTATGTTAATTTTTGGACTTTTCTATATACCTGAAACAATCGGTAATTTAAAAGAACAGGTTTCATCAAGGGAAGGATGACGTCCAGGAGGGAAACCTCTCCCAGGTGTGAATCATGGGAAGGCCAGACTAAGCCGGAGCCTCCACCACACCAGTCAGCATGGCACACTTGAGGAGGAACTCCTGTTCCCACCATGTCACCCTACGGGAGAGCAAATGACTGTGAGCTCATCCCAGGGATGACTGTGGCCCCTTGTCCTTCGCACAGTTCCTCCTGGTGGCCGTGGCTGGTGAACTAGGGATCTGGGTCTCAGGGTGCCTGGAATCTGGCACCACGATCTAATCACTGTGAGAGACAGGATTTGGGATTCCTCGTCTGCTGTGTGGACATGCTTGTCCGTATAGCACAGGCTATACAGATATTGCGTGTGACCTGTGATCCTGAGAGGTGACCAGAAGAACTGCCAGGGCTAGATAGGGAAGTGCTTGGTACCTTGTGTGGAAGCCACGACGGGAAAGATAGGATGGTACAGTTCCCAGGACCTCAGGAAGCCCTTCTGGCTCCCTGGCCCATCTGGTCTGGGGGACAGGGGCATCAGCACGCTCCACTGCAAGCACAGGCTTCCCAGACCCACAAAGCAGCGCCTACACCGGGTCTGAGAGCCAGAAGGTGCCTCTATCCATTCCTGGAGTGAGCGCCCATGGAGTTACCTCCACCCATGAGATCACCTGCCTCCTCGGCACTCACAAAGCGAGGAAACCGAGGCCCATTCTCAGGAGGCCATTTCCTTTTTCAGTCCAGCTGTCACAAGTGAACATACCCGTGTGCCCATGGCCCCCAGAGTCCCAGGCCTTATCCTCAGAGGTCACCCTGACCTTGACTTCTCACAGCCCAGATGCAGTCCTCAAACAATACAGACGGCACATCCCTGCCCCCAAGTTGCCTTTGTTCGGTACTCACAGAACTTCCCCATTGCCAGGCCCACAGCTGTGACCGGCTCCTGTTGGTTGCCGTGTAATATTCCACATGTGAGTCTGCCAGTGACCCTTTCACCTGGGCTGCTCCCAGCCTTTAACGATACTGTTGATGGGTGTTCCTGCCTAAGCCGAACGGAGCCTGGCAGAAGGCCTGGAGAGGCAGGTACCAACTCGCTCCTGGTTTATGAGCTGGAAGCAGAGTCTTGAGAAGAGAAAGCACATGGGGATGCTAAACAAACCTTGCACCCACTGTCTTCCTGTTGCGTGCTTTCAGCCAACTTAAAAAGACACTGGTTTGAAGTGTGAAAATCACGCCGTTGAGGCGTCTGTCACTAGTCTCCTGCTGCAGGTCACACCTCTGTGTGAGACAAGACAGCAATAGCTGCCCAGATTACTCTTAGGGACCTGAAAGGCTACTCTTGTTGAAGTCGCCAGCTTCATTCTGTGCAGGGACCTGAAGGGGTGACCTTCTGACGTCAGAAAGTCCCAGACTTCACCTTGGCGCGTGCTCACACCACCACTTTCTGAATGTGGGTCTCAGGAGCCGTTATGAGTTGAGCCATGACCTCACCACCTGTAATTACCTGCTTTTTTAATTCCACAAATGCCTTAAGCCCTTCTGCAGGGAGGCAGATTTGCTTTCCTGTGTCACAGGCTTGGCAGCCCTGAGGAGCAAGATTTTTTTCCTCTATCTTGCAAGTCTTGCCGTTTCTGTGCCTGCATGCTGTGGCAACAGGCAGTGGGGGTTGGGTCAGTAAGAAGATGAGCCACCTATGCAGACAGAAGCACTGTTCTGCGCAGGAGTACCCAACCCCAGTCCCAGTCCTGTCTGTCTCCAACAGGCTCCTTGCAGGCTGCCCACACTCCGTCTTTCTTTCATCGCCCTTTCTGGTAAACACCACAAGGAAGCCCCAGGCCTGGGCCATCTCAAGGCTCCCATTTATCACTGCTGGCCAAGCCAGCCCCATCCTAATTTATAGACTCTTTCAGCCTGGAATCTCCCAGGTCTTTAGGTCTTCTTGAGCAGCTCTGGTTGGGAGGTCTGGGGAGCAAGTGGACACTTCTGTGTCTCAGCTTCCTCCTTTGTATAGTGTCACTGTATTGAGGAAGATGGAAGTCCATCCATGAAACATGCTTGCAGCCCTCAGGCTGTTCTTTTTTTTTATCCATATTTTATTTTTTATAATAATTACAGTTTATTCACTTTGTATCCCAGCTGCAGTCCCCTCCCTCATGCCCTCCCAACCCCTCCCTTCTCCCCCTCCCTCATCTCCTCCCATACCCCTCTCCAAGTCCACTGATAGGGGAGGTCCTCCTCCCCTTCCATCTGACCCTAGTCTATCAGGTATCATCAGGAGTGGCTGCATTGTCTTCCTCTGTGGCCTGGTAAGGCTGCCCCCAACTCAGGGGGAGGTGATCAAAGAGGCAGCCACTGAGTTCATGTCAGAGACAGTCCCTGTTCTTACTAGGGAACCCACTTGGATACTGAGCTGCCATGGGCTACATCTGTGCAGGGGTTCTAGGTTATCTCCATGCATGGTCCTTGGTTGGAGTATCAGTCTCAGAAAAGACCCCTGTGCCCAGATCTCTTGGCTCTATTGCTCTTCTTGTGGAGCTCCTGTTCCCTCCATGTCTTTCTATCTCCCCTTTCTTTCATAAGATTCCCTGCAGTCTGCCCAAAGTTTGACTATGAGTCTCAGCATCTGCTTTGATACCCTGCTGGGTTGAGTCTTTCAGAGGCCCTCCATTTTAGGCCCCTGTCCTGTTCCCTGTTTTCTCTCTCTTCCAATGTAAAGGCCTTTCTGAGTGAGGATTGATCATCTTACCCAGAGTCCTCCTTCTTGCTTAGCATCTCCAGGTGTATATGTTTTAGTATGTTTATTCTATATTATATGTCTAACATCCACTTATAAGTGAGTATATACCGTGTATGTTTTTTTGCTTCTGGGATACCTCACTCAGGATGATCTTTTCTAGTTCCCACCATTTGCCTGCAAATTTCATGATTTCCTTGTTTTTAATTGCTAAGTAGTATTCCATTGTGTAAATGTAGCACAATTTCTGTATCCATTCCTCCATTGAGAGACATCTGAGTTGTTCCCAGATTCTGGCTGTGACAAACATGGTTGAGCAAATGTCCTCAGGCGGCTCTAACAGGAGCAAAGGAGGTCTCTCAGAATTAGAGTCATGGTTCTTTAGCTCCCCTACCACCTTAGGTCTATACTCAGCTTCTCAAAAATAGGACTTTAAAAGCTGACTGTAGGCGTCAGGTATAGCGGCTCACACCTTTAATCTCAGTGCTCCTGAGGCAGAGACAGGTGGTGCTCTGTGAGTTCAAGGCCAGCCAAGGCTACACAGTGAGACTCTGTCTCAAAGAAAAAAGTGATTGCAAAAATTAGGAATGCAGGTCAGTGGGAGAGCGCTTGCCTCAGGTTCAAAGCCCCGGGTTTAAAGTACAGTAATAGGAAAACATAAACAAACAAGTTCAGGTGTGGTGGCACAAGCCTGTTTCCTTATCACTCAGGAGGTAGAGGCAAGAGGATCATGAATTTAAGGCCATCCTCTGCTGTGTAGGAAGTTAGGGGTCATCCTGGGCTACCTGAGTCTCTTTGTTTTTTAAAGTGATAGATGTCCACAGTGTAAAATTTAATCAGGCTTCTTCTCTCACATCTATGCCCTGGTTTTCCTTGTTCTTCCAAAGACCCCCGCTTTTTCAGTTCTTTCTTGATTTTCTCAGAAAGGATGACATTTGCACCAATGGCACTTGATCTACACACATTCTGCTTTTAATATCATTTTTTAACAGGAAAAAAAAAAGCTGAACAAAGCAACTGCAAACTATTGCTACTTATTTTTTTTTAATTTTGAAATAGTTTAAGACCCACAAGAAGTTGCAAAAATAGTCCCGAGGCCTCCCATGCACCTCTTACCCCACTTCTCCCAGGAACAACATCTTGCGTAACCGTGGCACGATGTCAGAACTGAGGATCTGACATGGGCGCAGCGCGACTAACTCAAAGGCCTTATTTGGACTCCACCAACTTTCACATGCGTGGGGTTCATTTCAATGGGTTGTGTTTTCTTCTGCGGTCGTTTATAACATTTTTCTCACACAGGGAGAGTTTGTGGATTGGGATATAGGACTTTCCGGTCACCACACAGAAAGTCCCTTATGTTAAGACTTTGAGATCTCGACTTCAGAGCTGGAGAGACAGCTCAGCAGTTAAGTGTGCTTGCTTCTCTTGCAGAGGCCCCGGGTTCAGTTTCCAGAGCTCACATGGAGGCTCGCTCACATCTGTAAATCCTGCTCCAGGAGAGCCAATGGCCTCTTCTTGTTTCTGAGGACACTATGCTTACGCATGCACGTAGACACACACACACACACACACACACACACACGCACGCACGCACGCACGCAAGCACGCACACACGCACACACATATCTAATTTCAAATAAAACAAGTTCAGCTAGAGAGATGGCTCAGAGGTTAAGGGCACTGGCTGCTCTAACAAAGGTCCTGAGTTCAATTCCCAGAAACCACATGATGGCTCATAAATAATCATTTACAATGAGATCTGGTGCCCTCTTCTGGTGGGTAGAGTCTACTCTCCATGACCACAGCTCCTAGCAGCCACTGATTTTTTTTTTACTTACATTCTTTGTATATAATGATACATATATAATCCTCCATGGCCATAATTATGTACCTTGACAATGTTGTATAAAGGTAGTGATGTCATATATATAACCTTTTGAGATTAGAGGTTCTTTTTCCTCAGTGTAATATCCTTGAGGTCAATTCAAGTTATTGTTTTATCGATGGTTTCCTCCTTTTTATTGCTGAGTAATACTCTATATTATGGATGTATTGTGGATGTAATCAGAGTTTGTTTGGTCATTCAGTTGTTGAAGGACTTTGGGACTCTTTCCAGTTTGGGGCCTTTACAAGTAAAAGAAGTACCCATTCCTGAGTGTTCCCACAGGTCTGCTTTCATTTTTCAGGGCCAAGTATCCAAAAGTCACGTGTTAAGCGTAGGTTGAATCTGATAAACGTGCTCCATTTGTTTCCAGGACTGTAACCATGTGACGTGGTTGTTCTGTGTTCTTTTTAGCTTTTGCTGTCGGTAGCTCTCACACTGTGACAAAGCCCCTGAGATAACCCACTTAAAAAGAAGAAACATTTCTGATGTCTCTCAGCTGCAGAGGTCTGGGACATGATTGGTTAGCCCCATTGCTTTGGGGACTGTGAGAATAGACAGGGGAGAAAGCCATTTAATCTTGTACAGCTAGGAAGGGGGAAGAGAAAGAATCAGAGGTGGAGGGCCTGAAGTCCCTGTATCTCCTTCAAGTACGTGCCTCCCAGCAATAACCTAAGCTTTTTGAAGATTCCACCTCCCCTTGTAGTGCTGTGGGCCCTGGGGATACCTGAGGCCAAAGCCACAGCCATAGCAATGCCTTAAGTCAGTCATTTCAATAGGACTGCCATGCTTGTTGGCTTTGGTGTTTTGAGACAGGAACAAACATAACCCAGGCTGGTCCCCAATTTCTGTGTAGCTAGCTGGGGCTGCTCTTGAACTCATAATCCTCCTATTTCCACCTCCAAAGTTTGGGTATTATAGACATGTCCCATCATGCCTGCATGTTTTGTTATTTTGAAACAGAGTTTTGATATATAACTTAGGGGAGCCTCAAACTCTCCATTCTCCTGCCTCAGCTACCCAAGTGCTGGGATGACAAGTGGGTGCCAGCTCTGACCTCATAGCATTGGCATACATTTCCTTCCTGGCGAGGAAAGCTGCACATGTTTTCCTGAACCTTTTTGGCTACATCTTTCTTCTTTGATGAAGTTAACAAACCTCTAGACTATCCCCTAAGGAGAACACTTGATTCTTTCTACCAACACTAGAAATTCGAGTGAACCCCAGCTACAAGCCCTTGGCTCTGAATGAGACATAAGTCTTTCTCCCTGACAGCATTCTGTCTGTGTTCATAACAGGCATTCTGCAGGAAGAATGGTTCCTTTTGATGACATCAATTTCATCCATCAGTTGCTGTATGGATTGCATGGCTAGATGTCTTGTTTTTTTCAGCAGGTGGACAGATTCCTGGCTGTTGTACAGACTGACATAATACACTTGGCTAATTCCCTGACTGGGGCCTCACTACCCAAACTGGTGTCTCTCTGGCCTCTTCCATCTGAGGGTCCAGAGAGTCCATCCTTCTCACGCTGGAAGAAGGCCCTAACTATGGGGCTGCTGATCAGAGGTCAGTATTTATACCTTCCGCCTTGCCACTTCAGCATCTGCAACGTTTCTTTCCACCACGCGTCTTTATTGGATTTGTTTTGTCCTGGCCAATTTTAGGAGTGAACAATGGTTTTTTTCATGGGGCTTCGATTTCTAGAAGGGCTTTCTGCTGAAGGTGTTTGATTACTGTCCTGTGTGCTTCTACTGGCTGTAGCCATCCACAGGAGCCCACCTTATGAAGGTTCTGGCACCACAAGAACTCCCTTTTGGATCAGTCTTTAACACTGATGGGGCTGAAACAGGGGTTCACGCCTTGCGTCTCACTTGCAGCCTTGAGACTCTCCCCGGTGTTGGTTCAGTGTCCCCATCAACAAAAGAATGCAACCAACTCAGAGGAATGCACAGAATGAGGGCTGGGATGTGGCTCCATTGGCAGAATACTTCTCTAGTGTGTGCAAACCCTGAGTTTGATCTCCAGTAGCACATGCACTGGCATGGTGGTACATGCTTGCAATCCCAGCACACAGGAAGTTTAGGCAGGGGAATCAAGGTCATTCTCAGCTACATAGGGAGGTAGAGGCCAGCTTAGTCTACATGAGACCTTCTCTCTAGAATGAATGAATGAATAAAGTACACAGCGAGTGCTGCCCAAGGGCCAGCTTCTCCTCCCCTCATCCTTAGGAGGTCCCATAGCATTCCTTGCCATAGCCATACAGCTCCCACTGGACACACGACTGGCTGGACTTCCTCTCAGCCTCCAACACGTTTGGTGTAACTCCAAGATCTGCAGTCATCCACCAGAGAGCTCCACATTGTCATGGGATCACTGGTGAGGATTACTGCCCAATGCTGGCTACCAGGCCTGCTGCCCGAGTGATCTGACCCTGAGAACAAGCCCACCAACCACCTCCTGCCTGGGTGTCTGCTTCTGTGTCACAGCAGGGCCTTTTGACAGGAAGCCAAACATGGGTGGAAATGGGACCTGGTGCAGTCAGAAACAGTCAGACATGGGCTGAAAATGTACAGTTGAAGCCCCAGAGAGCCCCTGGTGTGGCAGGGGGTAGCCTGGGTTTTGGCATCACTAGGGGGCATCTCATCAAGAAAGAAGGGCTTTTCCTTCAGTTCCTGTGCCTGCCTAGAGACAGAACCGAGCCCAGAGGAGCACCCCTACCTCATCTACTGCCTAGAGACAGCATCCGCACTGCACAGGAGCTCAGCCATCCTCAGTTTTTCACTGCAATGTCACTACTGAGCAAGATGAGACTCCCATCAACAGTTGGCAGGGGAAGAGCCTTAAAATCAAGCACCAAGCTTCCAGCCCAGTGGCTATCTGTCCAGGTCACCATTGTCCAGGCTAATCTCCTAGGTCATTTCCCCTCCCTCCACAGGTGCCTGCAGCCCTGTGAAAAAAGCTAAGACGAAAGCCCCAGTTCTTCTGTGCCTTTCATACTGTGTTCGGCTCCCGTGTGTACTTCTCCTGTGACTGACTGTGTTTGTTTTAACATGCTTGAAGACTGCAAACTCAAGTTCCCTTCCCCCATACCTCTGACAGTGCTCCTCTCCTGTTCTGTTTCTTTGGCTCCTCTCTTCCCTGTGAGTGCTGTCTGTCCTACATCACTCACTCCTATTGTTTGGAAATGTAAGAGGAGGTTGTGGTTCTTCACCCCATTCATGTTCCCAGATTCAGCTCCAAGAGATGACACTGTAGGAAGTCCAACTGGGTCCATAAGGATTCACACGATGGCCCAGTTCTTTACGATGAATCAGGGTCAGCCATCCAAACTGCCAGGTAAAGACTCTGGGACTTGTCTAACTGGGAATTTGATTTGCTTTTTAGCTGTTCGACATCAGTGAGGTTGGCTTGGTGACAGAGTGACAGATTCATAGAACTTTTTCTAAAGCAATATTTATTGAGCACCTATTGTGGGTCAGTTGCAGTTCCAGGCCTCTAAAAAAAAAAAAAAAAAGGTGAAGAAGACAGGCAGACAGACAAACAGACAGACAGACAGATGTGCTTGATTTTCCCTGGTCACACTGGACCATGTTCAGCTCTTTTTAGAGTTGTCACAGCTGCCAGGTGGTGGTTGTGGTGGTGGCAGTGCATACCTTTAATCCCAGAGCTCAGGAGGCAGAGGCAGGCCCAGCCTGGTCTTACAAAGCAAGTTCCAGGACAATCACGGCTACACAGCTACACAGTGAAACCTTGTCTTGAAAAACCAAAACAAATAGCAAAAAGAAGGAAGGAAGGAAGAAAGGAAGGAAGGAAGGAAGGAAAGACAAGAAACAAAACCTTGTCTCAAAAAAACAAAAATTAATAATTTTGTCACAGCTGTGATACCCTGTCTCCAAGAGCTATGGATACTCCTGTGATCCTAGGATTAAGAATGAGAGCTGGAGTATTGGGAGCCATTCACGGTAATCGTCAGTTACACAGCAAGTTCAAGGCCAGCCTGAGCCACAGGAAATACTGTCTGTAAAAATGGTTCCCACTTAGATATCAGCAGTCAAGACTTTAGCATGAGGGACAGGGACACAACTCAGCCTAGAACAAGAAGTCTTCTCTGGGTAAGAGTGATGATGAGGACCTCTTGGATGCTTCCAAAATGAATGCTGCAGAGAATAACAAAGTCAGAGGCTACAAAGCCATGTTGAGGGGAGTGAAAAGATAAGAGGACATAAGATCTATAGGGACCCAGAAGGAAGATCATACCAGAATTTGAGTCGTAGGACCAAGACCTGCATATTGATCAGTATTCAATCAACAAACATCTATAAGCTCTTGCTTTCTTAGATTCAGTGAGTGCTTTCACTGGTCTGCTTCTGCCTTCACCACCTTCTCCTAGCCTTGTGTCAGAAACATGAGATACACAAGAAGCAGGCTTCTACAGCTCTACTGTGGATCCTTTTGGATGTGGGACTACCCAGTGGAACCTAACCTGTCCCAAACACTAGTCAAACCATAGGTCCTGAACAACAAGGTGTCTCCAGCCACTAAGCTTTGGGGTTGCTTATTACATGGCATGACTGTAACAAAGCTGATGGATACATTCTCTCTGGGGAGACTGATATTCAGAGGTTATAGAAACCCTGTTAGCTGTCTATTCCGATTCCCTTTCTCTGGCCCTCTTCTTGTTAGACCCTGACTCACAAAGCTGTAATATTCCATGACAGATGTAGAGCTGCTGGAGCAGGGGAACAATTATATTACAGTGCCCACAGAAGCTTCACAGCCCAGTAATGGCGAAGACCCAGTCTCAGCACTCCCAGCTCATGCCTAGACAGTGCTCCCTCCCAGCTTCTGCCTCAGTTCGGATCTGGAACCTTTCAGAAGGTCCCAGGATATTCCTGAAGATATAGAACACCCCTTTTCATCTTAAGCTAGACAAGCTCAGCTCCATCACTTACAGCTGTGAATACTGACTGGGTTACACAGAAAAATTATCACGTCCTGCCTCCTTTTCCTCAGTGACAAGTGAGGCTTCTCACACCAGCATCTAACTCATGAGACTGAAGGGAGATGCCTGTGGAAGCATGGTCCAGGACCAACATAAAGCGGGTGCTTAATCCATACTAGCGTTCTCCCCTGCATAGCTCAGTCCTCATTGCAGGATCTGAACCCTCATCTGCTACTCAGATGACCTCCGTGGCTGGGACCAAAGGTGCTGTGGCATCTGGTAGGCATATTTGGCCAAAAGTTACGTTTTGATTTAGTGTCCTTAATTTTAAAAAGAGAAAGAGGAAAAGAAAAAAAGAAAAAGAAAACTTTTTAAATTGCTGACATTTACAGAGTGTTAGTGCTAAGAGCCAGGCTCTCACACATGTGACATCATGCACTCCCCTCGACTGTTCTCAAAGGGCCCGTCCATTCCTGTTTCTGTTTACAGAAACTACAGCAGAAAGACGCAAGAAAGTACAGAAGGCCTCATCCACGTTTTTTCCTGATCCAGCGGCCTTCACTCCTTGTTTGAGAAAAGACATTTTGCTTTTTCTTTGGGGAAACTGTAATCCTCCTTGATGGTATAGGGTCAAAGCCATCCATTGAGTTGTCCTGCTTTTCTCTAGCTCACATGACCCAGTCCTGGGTGATCCTAGGACTTTGCCTCTTGAATCACAGGTCCAGGGAACCTGCTTTACCATGACACCTTGTCTGTGGGTCCTTGAGTGTCTACATCCTAAGCACATGAGATCTTCACTCCAAGAGCCACCTGTCCTCCTTCTGATGAGGCCCCAGATTTCAAGCTGAGGTCAGTGAGCCACTTTGGGCCCTAGCCTAGGGGCACCTAGTACAAGGTCACACATGGGGTTTGAGACCATGAACCCACAGCGTTGAACGCTGGAGGGAAGGGTCTCATCTGGCGAGAACTTTGCAGACAAAAGATGAGCCCAGGCATTTATGGGAAACCTGCCCGCACTGACACTATACAGCCAGGTGCTCTGTGGAATTCCTCAAAAGTGGCTTCTCATCCACCCTATACCTTCCAGACTGGACATCTCCACAGAACAGTTCTTGGGAACCCCAGAGGCCCACAAACGCCTGATGTCTATCAGTTTCTGAGCCATCCACCCAGCCTTTCCTACATTGCCATCCCAGATTCAGTGGCAAACCCACGGGACCCTCTCCAGGCTGGGTTGTTGGAGGGGTCCACCTTCAGCCAGCCATCTTCCCCAGCTTTACACATTTGCATGCCACACACCATACATGTCATACTGATGTTAAATTGATTATTGTTTGTTTGTTGCTCTAAGTCTGTTAATAGTTCAAATAACCTGACTGACATCACCACGGGGGAGGACACAGGAATCACTCTGCAGAAATAAAACAGGACTCTGTATAGAAACCAATATATTTTACAGTCCTGCTAGCAAGGCAGCTCAGTGGCATCTCAGGGTTGGTCACAGTGGAACACCTGGCACTGCCATACCCTCCCCCCCCCGCCACAAAACCTGGTAAGTGACCAGAAGCAAAAGTCTAAAGGAGGAAGAAAACAGTTTCTCCTTTATGCCATCTAAGGCTATGGTGGATGCAGCACGCTTCATGTTTGGGGAACAGCAGTACTAGTGATGGAAACAGAGAGGGTATCTCTTGGCTAAAGCCACACAGCATGGAGGAAGAGTGCCTAGAACTGGCCTGGCCACCTCCCAGCATTCTACAGCATCTTGTTTGTCTCTTTAAGGCATTTGAGATGCTTCCGGCCACTGCTGATGGTCTGGGATCACACCGTCATAATCCCTACAGCCACTCCCTTCCATCTGTCTGGTTTGGGCCCTCCTTACTCGGTACCCCACGGCACCCACAGCACCAGTTGGTGTGGGATCCACAAATGCAAACTCATTTAAATGTCAGCTGTGGCGACACGGGGCTCAGTGAGGCAAACAGGTGACAGAAATAGATGTGACAATCACAGTATCCTAGGCTGTCGGCAGGCACTTCCAGCCCCTCTTAACCCTTGCTGGGGCAGGTGGCTCTCAGAGAATAAAGATAACCAGGAACCCCAACACTGAGGAAAAGCATACTCTTCATTCCTCCAGCATCTTAAATGGGTCCCAGTCTCATCACACCCAGACACCTTGTGAGCTTTTCTGTTTCAATGAACTGAGTTTTCAAGAAAGATTTTTTTGTTTGCACAAAGAGATCTGATGCCAAGTATTTGGAAATGACTGGCCTCTGTGATTTTCCAGGCAGCTTCAGTTAATGGGCTGTGAAGAAAGGCTCAAGTCCACTCCGGAAGCAGTGGCTGTCCAGGGTCCACCTTTTGCAGCCAGAAGTTTGCCTCCTGAATTACTTATCTCTGGGCAAGTGTGAGCCGTGGGGTTTAATCTTAAAGGAGGAGGCCCTTCTGTGGCGTCAGGAAGCCTCTTTGAGTGCTTTGAAGCCCATCCAAGGTTAACTTTCAGTGGGCAGCAGGCATCCAGACTCCTTTCCTAGCTTCAGCTGCCCTGGCCCCTTCCCTGAGCCTTGCACAACAAGGCACCAACTGGCACCATGCAAAAGCAGCCTCACCCTTGGATCCCCCAGCTCTTGGGGTCCAGGCCAAGCTCCTCAGTAGCCTCAATGAGCCCAACTTGCTTTGTTATCCGACTGTCCCTGTGTTTACAAGAAAGAGTGAGGGTAGGACAGCCCCAGGCCACGTTTGGTTTGCAAACTTGCATTTGGGTCTAACCACCACGGCCCTTGTGAAATCTCTCTCTTCTGGCAACTGTGTTCCGGAGCTGGAAGAAGCGGGAGCCATAGAAGCTGAACAACAGGGTTGGAGACCAGAAGAATGGATGACTTGTAAGGGGATGCGAGAAAACCATTGGAAAGAGACATGCAGACTACAGCAGTGAAACTGTGGTGATCCTTGACCACAGACACGCCGTTCAAGAATCAGGTGTTCACGGAAGGTATCTTGTTCCTGTCGGTCATTCTAAACCTGATCAGAAGACTTGTGGTGCTAAAGGCTTAGAGGAGCTGATATGAAGCAGGTGGGGCCAAGAAGCCAACTGCTGCTGTGGCAAGCGGGGCCAAGAGGCTTGTGACTCAAGTATCTTACCATGGTCCCTCTGGCCCCTTGAACCTCCTGAGCTGCCCGTCTGTAGTAGAGTGAGCCCTCTGGCCAGGAAGTTGGGATCCTGGTGTGCTTCCACGCCCAGGAAGGGAGGAAGAGGGCAGCCTGTGTTTGGTTGCCTCAGTTTCCTCTTTTGTTTTATAGGAAGGATCACCCACACAATCTTGTTTCTCAGGAGTCAGAGATGGGGAGATGGATTATTGGAGGGTCTGTCCAGGGCCTCCATGGTTCCTCACTGGGGCAGCCTTCACATTCAGCCTTAGAGCTACAACTAAGAGACTAACTTATAGCAGAAAACCTAAATGGCATTTGAAGATGAGGGACCCTGCTACCTGGTGGTTACATATTGAGCCTCAAGACCTTTATTGATATCATGTGTTAGCAGACTTTGAAGACAGGGTGCCTGTGTCCATATTTATTTTTGCCACCTACCAACTGGAAAGCTGTTGTGAACCCCAGCTTCCCTTGCTTACAATGACATTAATAAATGGCAAGATAGATCCCTGACAAATAATATACCTTCCACTGTTTTTCTGTACCCATGGAAGACATTGCTAATCAATTAAGATAGCTCCTTCTCACTGAGGCTCCTCTGTGTGCCCAGAACTCCAGGGAGCCTTTTGCCTTCTCCATCAGTACCCACAGAACACAGCTCCTAGCACAGACCATGGATAAACCCTACTCAGTCTCTGCTCGGTGCAGTCATTCTTAGCTTCCTCACCCCCAGCAACACAGAGCTCCCTCTGGCTGCTCATTTCATCTCTGGGCAGTTCTAAGAATTAAAATTTTGCTCTCTGATCTCTCTTCTTGCCCCTTCCTATCCTCTCCCCGTCAGTGGGTCTATGGCAGAGTTCCCTTCTTCCCCGGATATGCTGTCGTTACAGATTTAGGGGTTTTATTTTTAGGTGATAAATTTGAACCTTCTGATGAGTACAGCCTTCTCTCGGCTTGCCTGTGCTCAAACCCAGGCTAGCTAAGCAGCTTTGGCATTTTGACGGGCATGTGAGGGGCGGCGGCGGGGGGGTGAGGGGAAGCATGAGTGAGTGTGTATGTAAGTATGTATGGATCAGGACAAACTGAGAGAGGTGGAAGATGGGATGACAGATGATGCATTTGAAAGCTTCCTAGCACACCAGGCCAATGTCACTCCTTACATAAGCTTAATAACTTCTCGGGGGGATTGGGGCTGCATCCAGGGCCCCATTGTTAGCTGATTAAGGCTGATTATTCCAAGGGGAGGGGGCCATGATGAGGGATGTGAAGTTATGTAACTAACCACTTATTTGGATTTAATCTACGCTTCTAAATTTAGGAAGTGGAAGACGTCAAAAATGAGCTCTTGTCATTTAAAGGTGATAGTGGCCATACAGTGGGGCATAGGTCCAGCAGGCCTCTGGGACCCAAGGCTGGGAGGCACTTTCCATTTAGAGGGGACCTCAAGGTTTTTTTGGTTTTTGTTTTTTTTTTTTTTTTTTTGGTCTCACAGGGTTGCAAGAACTTGCAAGACAGCAGTCAGTGTACCTAGGGAGTAGGGGAAGACAGTGCGGTGATGAAGGCTGAATCCGAAGCCAATGTCCTTCAAGCTGGGTAGCTCTATAAAAATCTGGAAGGTCATGGTTACCCAAGAGAATGGCACATGTTCATGCATGTGATCACTTCCAAGTGTATTGTCTGTGTGCCGGGACGCGTAGCTTTGCTGTTCTAAACATTTTGCTCAGAGCTGTGGAAAACCATAGAAGTCATTCAGATTGTGTGCTCCAAAAGGAGGAGTTCACAGGCACCTCTCAGCAAAATTGTGTGGAGGGCTGGAGATGTAGCCCAGCAGAAGAGCGCTTGCCTAGCATGCATAAAATCCCATGTTCAAGCCTTTGGTCCCCCACACCACCTCCTCCCACAAAAAAACAAACTTTGCAGAGAGTACACATATACACTATAGTCCCAACACTAAGGAGCCTGAGGCAGGAGGAACATGAGTTTGAGGCCTGCCTGGACTATGTATCAAGAACCTTTCTTTTTGTATTGTTTTGCTTGTTTTTCAAGAGAGGACTTTTCTGTGTAGATCTAGCTGTCCTGAAACTGGATCTGTAGACCAGACTGGCCTGGAATTTGATCCGTAGATCAGGCTGGTCTAGAACTCACAGAGATTCACCTACCTTTCTGCTTCCCAAGTGCTGGTTTGAAGGTATGTGTCGCCACTGGTGCAAGAACCTGTCTTGACTGAACAAACACTAGCAGATTTCCACGGGCATGAAGATCTGTCTTGCAGAAGGCTGCACAAGGCTCTCTGGCAAAGTCATTACCATAGCACTTTTCCAATGCTCAGTCAAGCCTCTGAGTGAAAGAAGGCTTTTGCTAATAGTCATGAATGCCAGGGAAAAGCAACCTGCCTCTCATGTCCACAGTCATCTGAGTATATGCCAACCGCCATGCTGTTAAGAAAGAAGCTTTGGAAGCTGAGGATAAGGAGCAGCTGATGAGGGACTGATGCCTCAGTGCCCTGAGGTTGTTAAGAGCACTGGTTCTTCCAGAGGAACTAGGTTCAGTTCCCAGCACCTACATCGCAGCTGCAACTGCAGCTCCAGAGGATCTGACACCCTCTTCTGGCCTCTGTGGGTACTGCATGCACTGGTATACATGTAGGCAAAACAGAGCAGCTTTAGGGCTGCAGCATTTCATCAAAAACTCCTTGCCCACTGCATGGAAGCAGTCCCAGGGTCACCCTGAATTGTGCCTACGATGAGGCACAGAAAAGCACAATTTTTTTAAGTGAGAACTTGAATTTGAATTTAATCCCCAAGCACCTAAGTAGTTCAGCTTGTAATCTCACCATCCAAGAGGCAAAGGAAGGCAGATCTCTAGGAGTTCTAGGCCAGCCTAGTCTACATAATGAATTCCAGGACAGCCAAGGCTACATAGAGGCACCCTGTCTCAAAAACAAACAAACAAACAAAAAAATCAGGGTGGGGGAGGGTACAGCTCTTCCTTGCCTTTTGACCACCACCGTGCTATCCTACTGAGGAAGATCCAGAAACCTCAGACCCACGTGAGCCACGGTCTTGACCACACGGAGGCTGAGGGACTGCCAGGCACATACCTCACCATGGGATGACCGTCAGTGAATATCATCCAGGTGGTTGTGGGGAAGCTGGTCTGAGGCATTACCACTTAAAGAGGAGACAGAGCCGCAGTCCAACTGTCAACCTGGAAAATCTGTGGGCACCTATCGGTGCGCAGACACTGGGAAATGCTACCGAAAGCAAGACTGGAGCTGCCTCAGAACCTGTGTGGTGCGTTTGGAGAAGGGAACGTCCCCTAAGCAGCCCGTCATCCTGAAGACCCAATACTCCAGCAGAGGTGCTGAGGGAGCAGCTGTGCCCGCACAAGGACATTCATTAAATGCTAACAAACCCTTGAGGGCTGGAGAGATGGCTCAGCAGTTTTGTGAACTCACTGCCCTTGTAGAAGACCTGGACTCAGTTTCCAGCTCCCACATAGTGGCTCACAACCATCTGGTAACCCCAGTTCTGGGGTACTGAATGCCTTCTCCAAGAACACAGGCACATACATACATGCAGGCAAACAGACATACACATAAAATAAATGAATGTAAACAAACACACAAACAAAAACGTAAAGACAGATGAAGGGCACTTTAGGCCAAGTCTGATGACCCTGGAACCTATAACCCTAAGTTAGTTGCCTTCTTACCTTCACACACACACACACACTGAACCGCTTTCTCTCTTACCCCTCACACTAAGTAAGAACTATAAAAATAAAATAAAGCGATGTGGACAGTTCTTGAGGAAGAACATCTGAGGTTGACACCAGCCTCCCTCTGCACACACATGCACAGCACACACACACACACACACACACACACACTCACTCACAGCAAACGAAAAGTGAAAAGGTGAAAAGAAAAAGAAGGGAAGTTTTATCTTGGCTCATGATTTCATGGTTCAGTTTGTGATCGCCTGACATGAGGCATCACAGTACATCATGGCAGATGACAAAACAGCAGGGCCTTGCTCACTTTATTGACAGAAAAGAGGGCAGGACTGGGGTCCCCATCCTTTTCTTTTTTTTATTTTCTTATTTTTTTCTTATCAGTTACATTTTATTAACTCTGTATCCCAGCTGTATCCTGCTCCCTCATTCCCTCCCAATCCCACCCTCCCTCCCTCATCTCCACCCTGCCCCTTTCCAAGTCTACTGATGGGGGGGCCTACTCCTCATTCATCTGATCCTGTTTGTCCCCATCCTTTTCAAGAACATTTCCCTTACTGGGCTTCGTGACCAGTGCACTACTGATCATGGGCCCAACAATCCTGGGACCCTGGGTGACATTTGAGATCAAAACCCCAACAACAGGTGTCTAACTTACATCTATTAAAGCAGGTCTGTGAAGGCGATGGAGAGATCAGCCTCTACCAGCCTCCCAAGCCTCCTTCTCACATTCACCCTGCCTCTCTCCTCACCAACCCAGGTCACTCTTAACATCTAACTTTCTGGCTGTCCATCAGCTTTGGCCTGAGGTGAAACACAGAGCCAGCTGGAGAATCTTTGTTGGGAGATTTCTAATAACTAAGAAGCTGCTGGCTCCAGAGGGGGGAGACCCTCATCCAGAGGCTGTGTGATGGGTACCAAAATTCACAAGGAATGAGTCAGGATGCCCCACAACACCAGAGGATGACCATAGTTCATGGCAAGTTGTTATGTATTTTGCAAAACAGAGGCACAAAAAACACAGAGATGGATGTGCTAGTGGGTATGATGTGACTGTGAACCTCATTACCACCCTGGATCCCATAAACATGTGCAATTGTGTGTCCATTTTAAACCGTTTTTACCAGATTAGTGGAAGATCCCACCACTGGGAGGCAGAGGCAGGTAGATCTCTGCGAGTCTGAGGCCTGCAGAGTTCTACAGAGTTCTCTGGTCTACAGAGAGTTCTAAGAGAGCCAGGACTAGAGAGACCCCTGTTTCAGGAAAAACAAAAACAAAAACTGCTGTTAGGAGTTGGGAAGGCGGCTTAGTGGGTAGGAGTGCTTGCTGGCAGATGTGAGGATCTGAGCTACAACCCCCAGCACCCATGTCAAAGACTGTGTGATCCCTGTATGTCTGTAACATCATCACTGGGGTGTGGTAGGCGACAGCAGGATTGCTGGGATTTGTTGGCTGCCAACCCAGCTTGGGACTCCATGAGAGGCCCTGTCTCAAAAGAGTGAGGCAGAGAGTAATAGAGCCAGACACTCACCTCTTGTTTCCACACTCAAAACACCACACACACACACACACACACACTTTTTAGAAGCTGTGCATGGCAACTCACATCTATAACGTCAGCACTTGGGTGACCAAGACAGGATTGCCATGAGTTCCAGGCCAGCCTGGAGTTACAGAGTGAGACTCTATCTCAAAAACTAATAATAATAATTATGATTATTATTTACTGAAGCAGGAGGATCACCGCAAGTACAAGGTTAGCTTGATTTACAGAGAGAGAGAGAGAGACCTTGTTTCAAAAGGAACTCCCCCCCAGACAAATAAAAATTACAAAACAATAACAAATAAAAACATTCTTAAATGCAGCACAAATAAAATGTCTCTAAGCTCAAGTGGGAACATATCCACCGCTTTAAGCAAGGCTACTCGAATCAGCATGGCAGAAGGAAGCCTGAATTCTCAATAAACAAGGAGGAATCACTCTTCCTTTAAAGGTGACCAACGAAGCACAGGGGCTGGTGAGGCTGCGAGGCGCTGAGTCCTGAACTATGGGACTTCAGTGGCATTATAACGTTTTTGTGTCTCAGCTTGCTTTCTTCACCATCACTATCTTTTACATTTTTATTTACTGTTATTATTGTGTAGAAAGGACACCTGCACCTCACAGCAGATATGTGGTGGACAGCTTTGGAGTGTTGGTTCTCGCCTTCATCCACTGTGTGAGTTCTGGGGGGCAAACTCAGACCTAGACGTTTATTTATTGAGCCAGCTCGGCAGCCCTCCTCATTGTATCTAATTTCCATGCTTCTTCCAGGAAGTCCCCACACTAAGCCTGCAGGGTTGGGGCCCTTCCTCTATCTGCTGCATCATGTACCCACCTATATAGAGCCAATCCTTAGGTGAACAGAATCCATCCTCCTGCTTTTCTACCTTCAGCTCAGTCACCCCGGCAGCTGGAACAGGTGTCAGCTGTGAGGCAGGACCAGGGTGGGAGGGAGGAGGGTGCTGAGGAGGATGGAGGGGTACTGCAGGGACTGCTCTTGACCCGACAAGCATCTGGACTTGGTTTTTTAAAGTCTGGGCGGGGGGGGGGGGGGGAGGGGGTTGGGGAAAGAACAGGGTGACTGCGTGCAGGCATTGGGCAGAAAGGCCCTGCCTACCAAGGAGGAGGAAGGACCACACCCTTGCAAAACCTGGCCAGCTCCACTGCAAGGTCGGAGGCCCCTCATGGGTGGACATGTGAGCAGGCCCTCCCCGCAGCACGTGTAGCCCCACGTGTGGTCCTGCCGCTGGCTCTCCAGCTTGGCTGGGGCCGATGCCAGCTCCAGAGGAGCCAGCGGCGCCTGCAGATGAGCAGGAGAGGTCTAGGCTGCCAGAGTGGAGGAGGGAACACCCCGCTGGGTGACCCTACCACTGGCTGCCTTCCTTACCCTGCTCTCGCTCATCGTTTCCAGGACGAAGAGTACAACTATGACAGAGACATCCACTGTGTATGACATGCTCGGTGTCAGGCTCCGTCCCACACTCCTTTCCCAGTAGCACGGTTAGCCTTCTTAATGACCTCATGAGGTTAACCCTTTCCTTGTCCCCACATGATGAGAGGTAGTTATTACATCAGTGTTTCCTGACCATGGAACAGTGGCTACAGGGACAATGGTGATAACCAGCCGATGGTTGCTAAAGGCTCCATGACAGCTGTGGTAACTTCTGCTTTTAATCCCAGAATTTGGGAGGCAGGGGCAGCTGAATATCTGCATTGAAGGCCAGCCTGATCTACATAAGCAAGTTCCATGCTATGGAGTTCCATACATACAAAGACCTGTTTCAAACAAAACAAAACCAACCTTGTATCCTTCTGGCCTGGAAAACTCTCATGTTACAGAGGAAGACTGAAGCTACTCCCCACAGTTTCATATCTGGTCAAGTGACAGAGCTGGACTGGAACCCATGGCCACTGCTGGTCCTTCCTGAGAGGTTGTCTGGCTTGCATCCTAAGGTGACACTCTGGCCTGTGACTACAGGGTGCTAATTTCTGCTTCCTTCACTGCACAGGGGAGGAGAAACTAGGCTGATGGCTCAGGGTCTCAGGACCAGACCCACCCACCACATCCTGGCCTTATCCTGCTTCCTGCCTGCCCCCCCCCTCCAGGTTTATATTCTGGCAAGCCTTTTCCTGTCAGTTATCTCTCTCTGAAGACTCAGGCTGTCCACTTGTCTGGCTTTCCAGCCAGTGTCCAATGAGCAACCCACCTTCTTACTGGACTGCTAGCTCAGCTCCCCCTGAGCTCTGGAGGCCCAGGACACCCCTGAGAAGCAGGCACCTTTCCACTTACCCAGGAGTCTCTCAGTCTTGGTTTCAGCCCACTCTTCATGCCCTGACTTCTTATATTTATGGTTGTGAGCCTAGCCTTTAACGGCTGAGCCATCTCTCCAGCCCATGCCCTGACTTCTTGCCAGCTGATGCAGACCCTGGCCCAAGACCCAGCCTACAAAGCTCCTGGGGCTTGGAAGACGCCTGGATCTTCACAGCCGATGAGCTAGGGAAGGTGGGAGCCATCCACACCCACACACACACAGCAACCAAAAGGCAAGAGCTAATAGGTGTCAGGATCCTTGCCTGCCCAGTCTTGCAGTGGACTTTGGTGCCTTGGAGAGAGGCCCAGTCTATGTGTTATGGCTCCCTCTGACCCACCTTGATGGGTTTCTGGGACATAAATAAGTCAGACTGGGGACCCCAGACTGTCTGCCAGGAGTCCTCTGCACACTGATGCTTCCTCTTCCATCATGACCTTAACCTAGAGATCCCTGTCCCTGATGGGCATGAAGGTACCATGCCAAGACCTGTGTGTTTGTTGGCTTTCTGTTACTGTAACAAAATGCCAGAGATAATACATTCATGAAAAGAAAAGGACTGTTTTGACTCACAGTGTAGAGGTTTCAGTTCATGGCTGGTTGGCCCTGTGATTTTGGGTCTATGGCAAGGAGGCCCATAATATCAGGGTTCTCTGGGCAGAGCCTTATGAGAGAGAGAAATGACCAAGGTCCCACAGTCTCTCTCAAGAACATACTCTCAAGGACCTGAAGACCACCCCCCAGGCCTTACCTCCTACATCCAACAGCACCAAGCCTTTAATACCCAGGCCTTTGGGGGTCATTCAAGATGCTGGATGTGGGGGTTCCCACCTATAATATGTCAGCATTCAGGCATCTGAGGCAGGAGGATAATGAGTTCAAGTTCAAGTCCACTATGAGCTACACCACAAGAGTTTGTCTCAAAAACAAAGATGCAAATGAGCCAGTGTCTGGGGATCTGACACCCTCTTCAGGCAGGCACCATGCACTCGCACTCGCATGGTGTGTACATGTGCAGGGAAACATTCATAAAATAAAAGTAAATCAATTTAAAATTTGAAGTGTTACATCAACGTGTTATTGCCACACCCTTCAGGAAAAGAAAGCATGTGAGCAACTGAGGCTTTGGTGGCAGAATTTGTATCATCTACCAAGAATGGGGATGAAGGTGTGAGTTGAAATGGAAGTTCAGAACACAGTGTGTGTGTGCACATACACACCCATACACAGACTCATACACAAGTGTGTACACATGTGTGCGTGCACACACACATGCATACAAGCACACACACATACAACTTCTATTTCCACCACATACATGTTCTTCTGCCTAAGTCCTTTTAGCATTTTAGGCAATCTTGTCCTTATTTGGAGCTGGAAGGTTCCTTTGATGTTGACTTGAGCCTTCACTGGTATCTTACAGTCGGTTAAATGCTGGCCTATTCTCCTGGAGCTCTGAAGGCAGACAATGTCCTCCACATATATCTACCACACTGAGGCAGTTCCTTCTATAAAAAGTTTCCCTGTACCCTGAGCCCTACTTTCCTCATCTGAGAAGGACAAAAAGTAATCTCCACTCCCAAATTCTCAGGCACCTTGGCTGGGGTGTAACTCTGCACTAGAACGCTTGCCTAGCAGGCAGGAGGATCTGAGTTCAAACACCAAAAGCAAGCAATCACACCTGGGGGAGCATTAGTGCGAGAACATACCATAGGCTTCAAGTGCAGAACCCAGTGTTTCCTAAATAGGCAGTAAATGGCAGCTGCTGGCACCAACCATCATGACTGCCACAGCCTGCATCTTCCGACACCTCACCAGACTTCACAAGGTCGATTGTCTACAGAAGCGATCCAAGGAGTAGGCCATGAGGCTAGGGACTGAGCACACAGACACTCCACAGGATCCAGACTGGGTCCCACAACTCCATCCCTGTACCACGCCCACCTCCAACAAAACCACAGCCCCTCCACTGAGGCCTACCCACACCAGAGAGCAAAGGGTCCTGGGAGCTTTACCAAGATGAGGACTCAGGCTTAGAGACTCAGAGCCTGGAAGGAGCTGCAGACCTGATTCATCTATGTGCATGGGGGGGGTTCTAAATGTGGGACAAGGATGGTCACAGTAAATACCCATGTCACTTCCTTTCTACTCTACCTGGCTGCCTCTTGTGGTGGTTTGAATAGGAATGACTCCCATAGACTTTGGACTAGAAAGGCAGTCAACCGCTTCAAGTGGGAGCCAGAAGGCCGTCCCAAAAAGACCTTAGAAGACAGTAGTGCTGAGAGAAATGTAGACTGTGGGGGCCCAGCTCAAGGGGTTTCAGAGGGGAATCATATTAGCAGCTTAGCTAGAGACCATTCTTGTGATAGTTTGTCAAAGAATGTGACTGCTTTCTGCCCTTGTCCCAAGAACTCGCCTGAGACTAAGCAAAATGATGGGCTAATTTCTTCATTTTAGATTCCAAGACAGCCTAATATTGACTCTGCATCGTGGTTATTGGTAATAAGTCTTAGGCAGGTCTACAGCGAAAAAGAGCAAGCAAGCAGGACAAGAAGAAAAACAAAATGTACAGTTTAAAGAGAAAAAGAGCGCCAGAAAATTTACTATTGGAGTCAAAGTTTGTGCTTAAAGAGATTTAAAACAAAATGTAAAGGCCTAATGTGCATTGGGATAAAGGGAGGGTGGCCTCAGGTCTCCACCATACCTGGCTAAGCTTCCAACTTGTAAAAAAGTAAAAGATCTAAGGAATTTTCTGCTCTTAAAAAGCAACAACAAAGGAGGCAGAGGCAGGTGGATCTCTGTGAGTTCAAGGCCAGCCAAGTTAAGGACAGCTAAGGCTACACAGACAAACCCTGTCTCAATAATAATAATAATAATAATAATAATAATAATAATAATAATAATAACAAACAACAAAAAAGCAACACCAAATGCAAGCTGCCACAAATATGACTTCAGGAGGCCAGACTCCATCCCGAGCAGGCAATCAAACTACCCATGTGGTTCTTGCTTCAGAATCATGCAGGGTATACAAGTGAAGGGGTTGTGGACTCTTCCTCTGCAATTAAGGAAAACCATGGAAGCCAGGCATATGGCAGAGGAGACCCTCCCTCTGCATGGAGGCCCTGAAAGGCCATTGCATGGAACTGTGAAAGTGAAACCAGGATTACATTGGAGACCCCAGGATGTTAAAGATGGCGGAGCCAAGGGACATTTGCCAGGGAGAGTTGCAGTCTGGGAGTGGAACCACCCCAAAAGAAAAAAGCCTGTTGCAGTCAGCAAAGCTAGGAGGGTGGAACCATCTAACCCTTTGACATTAGACATGAGCTACAGGATTTGACATTTGCCCTGCTGGTTTTCAATCTTGCTTTGGTCCAGCATTTCCTCACTATGCCCCGCCCCCATTTCTCATGTGGAATGGTAATGTATATTCTTCTCATTTTCATTTTATAAGGGATCACAGCTAAGAAATTGTCTTGAGTCTCCGAAAGAAGGACTTTTGGACTTTTAAACAGTGTTGAGAT
Source organism: Meriones unguiculatus (assembly GCF_030254825.1). Classification (NCBI taxonomy): domain Eukaryota; kingdom Metazoa; phylum Chordata; class Mammalia; order Rodentia; family Muridae; genus Meriones; species Meriones unguiculatus. The sequence continues at coordinate 83,471,285 of NC_083353.1, forward strand.
TGAAAGACTATGGGGCTTTTGGAGTTGGACCAAATGCATTTTGCCAGGAGCCTATAGGCGCCAGGGAGTGAAATGTGTTGGTTTGAATGAGAGTGCCCCCAGAGGCTCATGTTTTTGAACACTTGGTCCCCAGTTGCTGTAACTGTTTGGGAGGGGTTAGGAGATGTAGTCCTGTTGGAGGAAGTGTGACACTGGGAACAGGCTTAAGGTTTCAAAAGACTAAGTGTGCCCCTCTGCCTCCTGCTTTCAGATCAAGATCTGAGCTCTCACACTGCTGCCCCAGCCACCTGCTGACATGCCACCACTCTGCCATGATAAACTCTAGCCCTCTGGAATCAGAAGCCCAATTAAACTTTCTTTTACAAGTGTCCTTGTCACGGTGTCTTAGCAATAGAAAAATAAGTAAGACACTCCTTCATGCAGAATACTTTCCCAAGCACCCACCACACATCTGCTGCTACTCAGGGTGTCACAAAACCAGACAATTCTGGCCAAGTCACATTCTAATGGCACAGAGCTGTCCATGAAAGTCAGAGGCAGATCCTTGGGTGATATGCAAATCAGAATAAAGGGCAGGAGTAATGGATGGTGGGCAGGAGGAACCATCAGGGAGAGTAGTGGAACCCCAAAGACCACAGAGGAAGGTAATCTAGGCCAAAGGAATAGCTCATACAAAGGGCCCAAGGCAGGATTAAACAGCAACACTGGAGAATGGCCAGAAAGAGCAGTGTGTGGCTGGGGCAGAGTAAGCAAGGGGTTCAGGGAGTGTAAGAACAAAAGGAGGGACATCTCCATTCCCTCTCCTTCCTTCAGCACTCCCACCCACCCTGTATTCTCTTCTTTATCCTCCAGGTCCCACCCTGAGGAAGACAAGACAGGTCATTCTACTGGCCAAAGGCTGGTCTCCTTCATACTGGACCCCATCCTGACCCCTTCTGCTTCCTCATGCTTCCTCAGTCCCCCACTGTTCCCTGCTCCTTCCCACCTGGTTGTCTCCAGTCTACTTTCTCAGATCCAGATGAGACCCTGTATCTCCCAGAAACCTCCTCTGGTGATCCAGGCTAGCTCAGGGTCCCAGGGCTCCTCAGCAGCCACACCTCCCCCACCTCCAAGACTCACTCATCAAGACGGTATACTCCAGGAGTGACAGAAGCACCCAACTCCTTTGGGTGCCCCTGTCTGAACATGGTCCAGGAATGGCACTGTGTGAGAATTCTGAGTGCTTATGAGAAAACTCCAAGAAAATGAAAGGAACAAACAAAAAAGTCTTGTGACCGTGATTTCTTCAAAACACAGAATTGTTCTTGGAATGTGTTTTCATGCGCCTCCCAAGTGTGGTGGGCAGGGGTGAGTTTACCTCAGATTATCCATTACAATTGGCTATTGTTATTTGTTTGTAATGCTTCTATAGAAAAACATATCTTGCCACGTGTGGCTTGTCCTTGTGATTACACACCTTACTCACGTGACTCTTCTTAATCCTCAGGGTAAAAATATTATCTGATTCTCTGAATAAAGTTGGCAATTGCGTGAGACTTTATTCCGCCTCATTTATTCTATTCTCCCAGGTCACACAACCTCTAGAGCAGTAAACTCGTCCCCAGGTCAGAGCTCAGGGTTTGGCCACGTGTGCAGGTGGTACTTCTATGGCTTCAAGCTAAGACTTCCAGTATCCCATCTTTTCTACCTGCATCCCACCGTAAGAACACCTCAGCTTCAGCCACTCTGACCTCTCTGCTGACTACTAAGCTGACCCAGGCCTTCCTGTCACCCCAATGACTAATTGCCACCACCTTTACATCTTCTTTTCAAGTAAAAATGATGATGATGATGGCGGTGAAGATGATGATGGTATGTGTGTGTGACATGACATAAATATATATATATACATGGAAGTCAAAGAACAGATATGTGGTGTGAATTCTTTCCATCAACTTTACATAGGTTGGAGGGATCAGACTATTAGCAAGCATCTTTACCCACTGAGCCATCTTGCCATTCCTCCCCCATGACAGCTCCATCCTCTTAACCAAAATCCCATTAAAATGTAAGTGGGGAAAGAGGGATGCCAGACTTAGAAATATGTTGGCTGATTCACTGAATGACTTCAAGCAAATTTTTCTAACTCAGTTTCCAAGTGCAGCCTTTGGCCTCCTGAGCCACAGTCTTGAAGATGGAGAGGAGCCAGGGATGTGGATGACACACAGCTGAACTTTGGTGTCTCCAAGAGTACTGTGGTCATCTTGTTACAGTAACTCAGAACAGGCCAATGCATAAGGTCCTGTGGCCTTTCAGACAGTGTTTTGGCGGACACATGCCTGGTATAGCATTAAGAACTAAATAAATGGCTCTTGAAGCTCAGTGAGGTGGCAGAGCAGCTGGTGTGTGTGCCTAAGGAGGGAGAAGACAGTGACCTCAGCCTTGGTTGTGAACAGCTAGGTGCTGTAGGAGAGGGATCCATCTCAAGGTCTGATACTCAGCCGCTTCTCAGTAAGTACACAGGAAAGGGAAGCAAGATGGCGCCACCCCGGCGGCAGGTCTCACAGCCACCCACCATGACAGATGTGCCAATAAAGGCTGTTGAGCCAGGAAGACAGAGTGAGGAAGAGATACATCATCACCTCTGGAAAGACTCAGACTTGATACCACATAGGGCTTTGGACCTACCTAAGGCCACACAGTCAGTAAAAGGCAGAGCCAGCCCTTGCACCTGGGTCCGCATACTCCAGTCCTATGAGCCCGTGTTCAGTCCTCACCAGAGCACCGCCAGGCGGGCAAGGTGTGTCCGGTGGACAGTCAAGCACACCGGAGCACAGCCAGTGAGCAAGAGAGGCAGGAGGGTGGAGCCAAGCCCGGGGACTCCCACCGAGTTCATTATCAATCTGCAGATTTTGCAGATGGCTGGCAAGTGCAGAAACCTTTATCTTCTCCTTGCTTCTCCCTTGGCCTGCCTTCTGTGTCCCAGGGCTTTGGAAGCCAGTTTGGAAGAGTAGCTGAGCTGAGATCAGGACACAGAGTGCCCATGGAAATGCCAGGCGCCAACTCAAAGGTGGGAGCTGTGGCTTGGCAGCACCTCCATGCCCTGAGTGCCTATGTGGTGGTGTTGCTTAGAGACCTGGCCAGGCAGGAGCCAACTTCTCCTCTGTGGTGGCCACACATTGACTGTTGGGCTCAGTGTAACTCTGGGCACTGTTTGCTGATGGAAAACAACCTGAGATCCAGGATGGAAAACAACCACTGTTTGGATGTCCCGACTCCTCTCTGCTATCCTCCGCCTTGGGAAGGGTAAGGGGAGTGCAGGGACATGATCTTGGGTTTGGCTCCTTCTTAGCCCCAGGGCACAGTGGTGGGTGTTCTACCGCACCTAGCTGTTCACACCCAAAGCTGAGGTCACTGTCTTCTCCCTCCCTAGGAACACACACCAGCTGCTTTGCCGCCTCACTGAACCTCATGAGCCATTTATTCCATTCTTAATGCCATACCAGCCATGTGCCAGCCAAAGTGCTGGCTGAAAGGGCTGGCCACAGGACCTTATTCATTGGCCTGTTCTGAGTTACTGTAACAAGATGTCTTCGTTAGGATTTTTATCACTGTGATGAAACACCCATGACCAAAGCAACTGAGGGAGAAGAGGGTTTATTTGACCTATATATCTACACCACTGTTCATCACTGAAGGCAGTTAGGACAGGAACTCAAACCAGGGCGGAAACTGGAAGACAGGATTTGACATACAGGCCACAGAAGCATGCTGCTTACTGGCTTGCTCCCCCATGGCTTGCTCAGCCTGCTCTCTTATAAAACCCAGAACCGGGCTGGAGAGGTGGCCCAGCGGTTAAGAGCACTGGCTGCTCTTCCAGACATCCTGAGTTCAATTCCCAGCAACTACATGGTGGCTCACAACCATCTATAATGAGATCTGGTGCCCTCTTCTGGCATGCAGGTATACATACAAGCAGAACGCTGTATACATAAAAATAAAAAATAAATCTTTAAAAAAAATAAAAAATAAAAAAATAAAACCCAGAACCAACAGCCCAGGAGTGGCACCACCTGCAATGGGCTGAGACCTTCCATATTAATTACTATTAAGAAATGCCCTACAGACTTGCCTATAGCTGGATCATATCAAACATTTGCCTGATTGAAGCCCTTCCTCTCAGAATGACTCTAGCTTGTGTAAAGTGGACACAATAATTAGCCAGCACAGTGGGCTAGCCTTATAGGGACAGGTTCACTGAGGTCACAGCTTTGAAGTCTGAAAGTCCAAGATCTGACAGTCCCACCGATGTTGCCTCTGGAAGGGCCTTATGGGCAGATCTGTGGGAACTGCAAAGCTACCCCTGGGAGGAAGGAGGAAGCCAGAGTGGCTTGGGAAATGGACTTGTCCATGTGGGGACCTGCTCTCCTGAGCATTTCCCTGACTGCTTTTGAGAGCAGCCTCCCAACAGTCCCATCTCACACATCGTCACACGGAGAACCACAATGCCAAGGTATGAGACCTTGGAAGTCAAATTCAAACCACAGAATGCTGACATGTCCTTTCTGCCCCCCAGTCACAGTAGCCTTGACTACTGTGCCAACCTTGAAATTCTGTGTGGAACCCAAGCCTGACTTTTTGCAAAGTAAACCACCAGGGCTCTCCAAATCAGGAGATTTGAGTTGATTTTATGAATAGAATTAAGATCATAGTCTGAATAAAATATACACAGGAAAGGGGAAGAAGGGAAGAGGAGCAACAAGAGGAAGAAGAGGAGGGAAAGGAAAATAAAAGATGGGAGGAAAAAGAGGAGAGGAAAGGAAGGAAGGAGGAAGAGGAAGAGAAAGAGAAGGAGAATAAAAAGAAGAGGAGGAGGAGGAAAAGGCAGTGGTAGCTAAAATCAGTGGTAGGTAAATAGTCAAAGTAATTTAAAGTCAAGAATGGACAGAGTCAAAATATGTTAAAGTATCCCCCCTGGGATTAGAGCTCATCCCAAGTTTTCAGGGTAAAGCAATTTCAAGATTCTTATCTGAGAGCTGCAGGAAGGGCCAGCAGGGCAGTGGCCACACCTGGAGACTCAAGGTGTTGGAGAGGCCCATTAGATAATCACAAGGCATGTCCAAGAGGCATGGAGACCCAAGCTTGGGACCTGGGATGGGGTCCAGATGGTCAAAACATGGGAGACCCTGAGGCACACAGCAGACAGGGAAAGACCACTGAGCTCCAGGGCACCCAACGTGCATGTTTTAGGAGTAAAGAAAAGAACAAAGGAAGCTGAGAGGAGTTGTGAGAGAGGCAGAGAAAGGGCTTCATGCCCGTGGAGAGAGGAGCTGCTCAATAGGCTGTAGCAGAGTGGGCAGCCCCTGTGCCAGCATGGCCAAAACCCCAAATTCTCCTTCCAGCATATACACACCCCGACATCTTGCTGTAAGTGTCCACTTCCTGTCCTTCTACATATATATATGTATATATATACACATATATATGTATATCCTTTCACATATGTATGTATGTATGTATTGTAATTATCTATCTCTGTGTGTGTGGTTGCATGTGTGGCCATGAGAAGGTAAGATGAAAAGCGCAGGAGTCAGTTTTCTCCTTCTGCTACATGGGTCCCTGGGGATCAAACTAAAGTCATCAAGCTTGGTAGTAATCACCTTCACCCACTGAGCCAATCTGCAGCCATAATTTTTTTTTGTTATTATTATTTTGTTTCTTTAAAAAAAAAGTGATTGACAGCTTTCTAGAGGATTAAGTGACTAAACCCCAGCTTGGCCTTGATTCAGAGGTCCTCTCTCCAACGTGTCCCTTCCAAAAGCAACAAAGAGAAGCACGGAGACAGCATGGGGTTTGCTGACACCAAGGTGGGAAAGGATCCAAAGACAATGGAAAAATATTTGTTGAAGGTTTTAACTGAAAGGACACACACACACACACACACACACCACCCCCACTTCCCTGCTGCCACCTTGGCTCCCAGACTCTAACCTGAGCTAAGCTCTGGAACAAAAAAAGGCCTGCTGTGTCCAGGCTGTGAGCCCCTGTTGGATTAATCTGTGGGGAGCTTGAGCCTGCCCAGGCCTCCTGGGGCCTTTGTGCCTCTGAGCAGCCAGGTATCAACTCTGCTCTTGTTTCTTCCCTGGGGCTTGGAGAGCTTGTGTCTGTGCCTGCAGTGGTACTATGCCTTGGGGCTTCAGAGCAGGGTGGCTCCCTCACCCCAGTTTAACACAGCTCATCGGAGTTGGGAACTATTGACTCTAAACCTTTGCCAAGACCCTCAATGCTCAGTGTCTCTCATGCTACCCCAGGAAGCCATGTTGTATAGCCCATTCCCTTTCCATGCTGACCGCATCCTCCTGTGGTCCTCCTCTGCATGGAGCTTTTCTCTCCTACCAGGCAGACACAATCCCTTTATTAGGAACATTGACATGCAAGGGCTGGGAATGGTGGCTCACACCTGTAATCCTAGCCCTTGGGAGACTGAGGCAAGAGGATTGCCACAAATTCTAGGTCAGCTACAGAAGAGACCATGTTTCAGTCCTGACACAAACAGATACACTGAAGTCTCACCCCGATATTGTGAACATGGCCTTGTGTGGGAAGAGAGTTTTCATAGGTTTTCTCCTGTTCAGATGAGGTTATGAGGGTGGGCTAGTACTAGGCCATCATGAGGAGTGTTCTTATGAAAAGACTCCATGAAGACAGTGATGGACCCACACAGGAAGGTTCTAAGATGATTCTGTATGCCAAGGGATGTCAAAAATAACTGCCATCAGAAGTGACAGGAGGCAAGAAAGGTGTTCGAGTGGGCTAGCAAGAGAACTCTGCCCTGATGACCCTGACAGTCAGTACACCTCAGCTTCCAAGCACTCTGAGACATACTTGGTTTTGTTGTTGTTAAAAAAAATTTTTTTGAGATTATAATATAATCTACCCCATCCCTGGGAGCCTGTCGGGGAGAAGGCTGCATCTATATGATAGAGGTAACTGCTGTGCTGGCCAGCGGCTAACTGCAATTGTCAAAGCCCAGGTACAGAAACACCAGGTCCTTTGCCAAACAGCTTCCAGAAAAGTTAAGAACCAAGATCAATTATCCCCTTAAAAGAATAGTAACGTTTAAGATGTTGGAAGTCTGCAACATTAAAACCAGACAGGTTAGGAAAAACGGCCTTCCTCAATTACCAACTTGGGGTCATGTTTAGAAATTTGATTTTTTTTTTTTTCTCAAGACAGGGTTTTTCTATGTAGCCCTGGCTGTCCTGGAACTAGCTCTATAGACCAGGCTGACCTCGAACTCACAGAGATCTACCTGACTCTGCTTCTCAAATACTGGAATTAAAGAGACACACTACCACTGCTAGAAATTTGATTCTTTAAAAAACAAAAATAACAACTAAATCTTAAAATTATTATTATTTTGTGATGGAGGGGTATATGGGTGAAGTCAGTTCTTTCTTCCACCTCTATGTGGGTTCTGGGATTGAACTGAAGTCACCAGCTTGTGTGGGACAAGTATCTTTGTTATAGTACAAGAACTGTCACACAAACTACTTGAGCACTAATCTCAGTGGGATAGTGATGGTTTATTGAACGCCTTTTCCAAGCTGATTGCAATCAGGGCCACAGAAGGACTCGGGAGCCTAATGATGACATCGACCTGTTTTCCAGAGTCAGTTTATTGAGGCAAAACCTGCAATTAGCTCATATGGGGGGGTGGGGCATGGTGGATGGTGGTACAGGGTGGTCAGTTCTGACCCAAGTTATTTTTGCCAACTAGACAAATAGTTCTAGCTGACCTTTAATTTGATTGGTCCCAAGTGAAGCTTATGGATAGGGCCAGCTTGCGCTTATGGTTGGGGAATTTCTAGGAACAACAAGGCCACAGAGTATGCTGAACATAAACATAGTTTTTGGTCAACCTGACCTCGTATAGAGATTCTGTTACGTCAGCAACGAGTTGAAATGATGTGGCTGGTGGGTCTGAAACAAAAATGGCTAGACTTACGCCAAAAGGACCAGGCCTCAACAATCTTTACCAGTTGTGCCATCCCACTGGCCCAGATATTTGTTTTGTTTCTGTTAACCTTTGAAAAACCCCACATAGACCCCACATCTGTTTCTCACCTCAACAAAAGTTTCTTTATTGTTTTTGGTTTTTGGCAAATCAAGTTTACTGCAAATGAAGTTTAAAAACTGGACTTGGAGACTCGGGGTGTGGCACTTGCCTTGCCTGGGCCAGGGCTCTAGGCTCCATCTTCAGCATGGAAGAAGAAAAATAAAGAGAAAAAAATATCCGGACTCAGGTGAGAAGGCCTACACAGTCCTGGTCATCTGGTTCCCCTGGGAACAAGCATAAGGACATTGGGTAGAACTGGGTATGATTGCCACATATACTAAGCAAAGAAAAAGTCCTCACCAAGCATGTGGACAGACAAGCCTCTTTTTTAAGGTGGGCTCTTGGCCAAGTCAGTTTCAGACTTACCCTTAAACTTCAGTTAAATTTGAAGTGCCAACAATGCCAGGGTCAGGTTTGGATACCTTAGGCAACAGAGAAGTCTGGACTTTGTTCACCTATGTAAGCAGGAGCCAAAGCCTGCCAAGACCATGAGCCTGTGCTGGTCCAAGGCTGGGGTAAATGAAACCTCCCCCTAGCTAATAGCCAGGGGACAAAGGTGCACCCTGCAGCTCCTAGCAGGTCGGGAGCAGGAAGTGGGGTGGTTTGGACAGCAGGAATCTGGCTCTACAAAGGCCGGGGAGAAGCTATTGTTCCAGGGCTTAAGTGGAGGCCCCTTCTGTTGGCAGCCTCCACCCAGTGTCCCAACTGGAGCCAAGGCCTTAATCCAGGCACTGATAAACAAGGTAAAGCCAGAATCAAGCAGGAGTCACTCCTTTTCAGCCAGGCATTCCCCTGCTCCAGTATCATCATCCATGACTCCCCAGTGCCCACCACCCTGCCTGTGCTTGCAGCTCCAGACAGACCGCAATGGGATGGGCTGTCCAGGGTGCTGCCTGAGACTTCCCAATATGCTGGCTAACCCAGCTTGTAACTGGAACACACTGAGCCAGCCGGGTGCCGGAGGGCTGTGCCAAAGCATCCTACTTCAAGGCAGATTGCATCAACTCGAAATAAGCGAGGATGCAGGGGGCTGAACTGAACCGGCTTGCCCAGGGCCACACAGCCAGGGCATACCTCAAGGCTGGCACCCTGCTGAGTGGGTGAGTATGGAGAGTGCTGGTCTTGGAAGAGGACAAAGAAGGGACTTGAGTGTTGTAACACAAGCGAGGTGTACATGAGGTGTGACCCCTTCTCATAAAGTCCCAACAGTTAACCGAAGCACAATCCAAGTTCTCCCTGGGGAACCAATGAATTTATTGGGTTTTCTTATAGAGCATGGATGAGGGGATTACTTACAGGGACTCGGGAGATCCCAGTGCAGCCACACTGAAACATCTTCACCTAGTGCGGATGGTGGCTTCCGCGCAGCTCTGTAGACAGAGCTCCCTTCAGCTAACCTCCCACAGCCTACTTGCTCCAGCCCCTCGGGGGACCCGGAAGCCACAACCATGACAGCACTACACAACATGGCTGTGTGGAACAGCTGGAACCTCGGGTGAAATTCGATGACCCACAAGCCCCTTCTTTAAGGGAACATCGGCAGTCCACAGACCCCATCATTACAGAGTCCTGTACATGGATGCTGCTGGGCAGATGAAGATGGCCACCGGCCTGCCCAGGCCCTATAACAAGGACATGATTATGGGAAGAGCATTGAAGGCCAGGTACTTCTGCCTCTGGACCTCAGTTTCCCCCCTGGATCATGCACATTGGGGTGGGGTGTACACTAAAGAGGAGGCGCTTTCTAGTTCTCTGAGATTGCTCCACACAGAAGCAGAGTGTGAGCAAAGGGTCCCTATGAATTTGTGCCAGCTTGTCTTCCTACTTCACACCCCACATAGCCTTCACACAGGATGCTGGCTGCGAGCCCCCTGCCTCAGATTCAGAGCCACTAAGCTGAAGATCAGGAGCACTGAGCAAGCTCTTCACTTACAGCCATCTGCCTGGGCAGCAGTTGGGAAGTTACACAGGGCACTGAGTCCCCATTGCTGCTGCCTTGCTGCTTCCAGCTGTATCCCACGATGCCATCCTGGCACAGACACTTACAATGACAGTTTCTGGGCAAGCCTTGAATCTCAGTATGTAGGAGGCTGAGACAGGAGGATCACTCCAAGCTCAAAGCTAGCCTGGGTATGGAGATCCTGTTTCAAAATGGAGACAAGTAAACAACAACAAAAAAAAATGAAGACCTGAATTTAAGCCTCTAAGAATCCCCCTGACACTGTCACAGACATATCACTCTTATTTATTTGTTTGTTTATCTATCTGTTGAACTATCTGTTTATTTATTTATTTTGAGACAGGGATTCTCTGTGTAGCTTTGACTGTCCTGGACTCGCTTTGCACACCAGGCTGGCCTCAAACTCACAGAGATTCACCTGCCTCTGCCTCCCACAGTGCCACGTCACTCTTTTAAACGGCACTCGGGGGATCATTTTAAAAATAAAAAGTTTTCCTACTGTACTATCAAACCTTAAATTGGATGCTGACTAAGCTGAAAAACAGGGAGGTTTCTCAGTAGTGTAGCATGGCACCAAAGGAAGATCAGCAGCTGCAAGCCGACAGGATTGGTCTAGAAAAGGCGCTGGGTAGGAGTCAGGCAACTGAAACTGAGGAGGAATGCTACAACGGTATCTGGATCTTGGACATTGTCTTTCCAGCCGCTCCCTAAAGAGCTTGGGAAGGACCAAGCTATCTGCAGAAGGTGGGAATTTGCGCGGGGGGGGGGGGGGAGGGTGCAAAAGCTGCGCATGGCTCTGTCATACTGAGAAACAAAGCCATGTGTTAACCCTGCTCCCTTTCTGCTGGACACTCAACTGGACTACATTTCCCAGGCTCCTCTGCAGGCGGGCGGGACTATGTGATTTAGTCTGACCTATAGAATGTGAGCAGAAGTGATGAAAGGCACTTCCTGACCAGGCCATAAAAAGCCTGCCCTACAACGCACGAGGCGATTTCAGTGCCCAGGAAGCCTCAGGGTTGAGCTGACGGGAGCCAGAGTTGCTGGCTGACTGTGTGGAATCATTGGACCTGTGTTAAGCCCTGAGATCTAGGTTTTTCTTACAGCAATCAACCTGCCTGACTGACGCAAGTGGATAAATCTGAGAGAGGTGTCTGGGATGGGGGGGGGGGGAGGGCATGTCCCAGGATGATGACAGCCCTGGTGCAGATGAGGGAAAGGGGGTCATCGAGGGCGTCTCCCACGTTTCTGACTGGCAGAGGTGACTTTACTGACCGTGAACACTGTGGGACCTTGAGCTTAAATTGGATCTCTTTGTGACACAGGAAAGGGCTGTCAGGAATCCCTTAATAGCCTTGGGCAAGCTCGGGCAGCCCTGCAACATTTCTGGGAACGGTCAGTTGCAGTAGTTAGAGCCACCTGTCTCTGTGGGAAGAGAATACAAAGAGCATCTGTCTGTGGTGCTCTCCCCCTGCTCTTACCCAGCCCTGTTCCAGAGGCCTGGGGTGCCTGGCCTGTGTTAGGCCTGAGGGATCCTGCTTGGTTCTTTTTGTTGTTTTCTCTTTTTTTCTCTTTCTTTTATTTATTTATTTATTTATTTATTTATTTATTTATTTATTTATTTATTTATTTTTGCTAACATTTCCTGAGATGACAATGACATTAAATGACTATCTTATTGGAAATGGCCCGGTATACCCTTGATCATCAAAACACTCTTTCAAATGAGGGTTTGGAGCTGGTGAACAGTCAGTTGGCTCTGTGGAGCCACGTGTATCGGCAGTTCAGAAGGTAACATTCAGCTAAGCTGCCTGTGGCAGGATCACTTCAGTCTTTGCTTGTGTTTTGTTTTCTTAATGCACGTTTTTAAAATGAACAAAAATGAAAGGATGCTTGTGCCCTGAGTTTAATCCCCAAGTTCCACACCGTGGAAAGGGAGAATTGACCCCTGAAAGTTGTCCTCTGCCCTTCAGGCATGCACCATGTGCACACGCACACACACGAAGAAAATGATAAATGCAGAATTTAACATAAAACTATTGATGTCCTGGGTCACCTAGTCCAGCCTTAATAGGAGAGGAGGTTCTCAGTCTGTCTATCTTCTGTCTGTCTGTTTTTGTCTATGGTTTTTCCAGACAAGGGTTTCTCATGTAGTTCTGGAATTCGCTTTGTAGACCAGGCTGGCCTCAAACTCAGAGATCCACCTGCCTCTGCCTCCCGAGTGCTGGGATTAAAGGTGTGCGCCACCTCCACCCGGCAAGGTGCCCTGTCTTACTGCAAACTGGTAAGACATGACTGGTTGATATCCATGGGAGGTATGCCCTTTTCTGAAGAGAAATGGAGGAGGAGTGGATCCAATGGAGGGGGGGAGATGGGGAGAAGGAACTGGGAGGAGAAGAGGGAGGGAAAAGTGCAGTAGGGATGTAAAACAAACAAAACTATTACTTGTACATTTCTCCCATTCCAGACACAGTACCAGGCACATTACAATGTGATGTCACATAATCTTGAATCAACAGAGAGGGGAGCAGTTTTTGGCCAGAACTTTATCTATCAAATTCTAGAGTTTACCTTCACAAGCATGGAGCCAGCTCTCCTGTACTGGGGCCACACAGTCTCACCAAACCAAGCAGATATACCTGTCTCCTGCCCTCTCCCAGGGTAGCCTCTGGGTCCCTAAAAGTCACTGCTGCTCTCTGCCACCCAACACAATGAGTCCTCTATCATCAGGAAGCCTCAGCTGCCACCTTTCACATTGTTATAATTTGAACAAGAATGGCCCCCATGGGCTCATACATTGGAATACTTGAGCACCAGGGAGTGGCATTGTTCGAAGGGATTAGTTGGTATGGCCTTGTTGGAGGAAGTGTGTCACTGGAGGTGGGCTTTGAGGTTTTAAAAAAATTCAAGCCAAGTTCAGAGTCTCTCTCTCTGTCCTGTCTGTGGATCTAGATGTTGCACTCTCAGCTCCTTCTCTAATGCCGTGTCTGCCTGCATGCTGGCATGCTTCCTACCCTGATGATAATAGATGAAACCTTTGAAACTATAAGCCAACCCCAATTAAATGCTTTTTTAAAATAAGAGTCGCTGTGGTCATAGTGTCTCTTCACAGCAATAGAACACTATCCTCTGAGATTGTCATGTCATCAGGACCTGGAGCCTAGATTACTGGGCCATCTTCTGTTGCTATGGTAGGCATATCAGGTGGACCAAACTAGGATCCCTGATGGGCACAGAATCCCAAGCAGCCACTGTCCTGGATGTAGGCCACCTGCCCAGGATCCAACAACATCCTGGGCTAGTCTGCTAATCTGTCTGTCCACCTAAGCCCCACACAGGGTTTAAGGCATCCTAGAATGAAGAGCAAGTTAAGGGTCAACCTGGAATAAGGCACCCATTCATCCTGTCATAAGCTCATGCCCCCAACATCCCTTCTCCTCTGTAGCAGCCAGGAGACAAGGACTGGGTCAAGAAACTACAGCTAGACATGTGCTGTGAGTTCTAGTAAGCTTTTGTTTGTTTGTTTGTTTGTTTGTTTTTTATGATCAAAAAAGAAAGTGAAAAAGATGGCTCTGTGGTTAAGAGCACTTGTTGCTTTTGCAGAGGATCCGAGTTTCAGTTCCCAGCACCTACATGGTGACTCATGACCATCCATAACCAATACCGGGGGACCCAATGCCCTCTTTTGACCTCCAGGGGCTCCAGGCACAAACATTCAGATATGTATGCAAAACACTTATACGCAGAATAAAATAAATAAAAGTTTAAAAATTATATTAAAAACAAAGACAAACAAAGCTAGCCTAAGCCTTCCTCCTTTGCATCTTTCTTTGAATATGACAAATGGAGCCAAGGCAGACATCTTAGAGTCTTGTGGGAAAGGCAGAAAATCACAAAATCCTAATTATGGCCTCACTGAGTGACAAAGGAATGCCTGTGATCATGTTTTTTTTTTTTGTTTTTTTGTTTTTTGTTTTTGTTGTTTTTTTTTCCTCTTACCATATAAGAAAAGTATTTAAGTGTTCGCTTAGTAAACTGTTGGTGGTCAGATTTATTGAGAATTAAAAGTGAACGCTATTTTCTTCTCTAAAGCAGGTTCTCGCTATATAGCCCAGGCTGGCCTGGAATTCTTCCCCCTGCCTCTGCCTCTCAGTCATTAGGATTCCAGACATGCTGCAAGCAACTTAATGGAGGCAGTTGTTGTTTTCACTGCATTTTCAAAATGGAAGCATTTTTACCTCTGGCCTGAGTTTCCCATTTTTGGTCTCAGAACTCAGGCTTCAAGTCCCAGGTTTAAAAAAAAAAAAAAATCACTGTTGGGACCAGTGAGCCCGATTTAGATTATGTAGATTCCTGTGGCCAGGGAGAGTGGGCTGTGATTGGCCAGTTAGTGCCAGTCAGCGGTGGACAGAGAAGGTGGATGGGACCATTTGGGCCTGCTTATAAGTAGCCTCTTGGCAGCCTGGTCAACAACATCTCTGATAACCAGATCAGGACACCCACAAGGTTCCATCCCATGCCAAGATTTGTCTGGGCCTAAAGACAGCTGGACTGATTCCCCTGGAGACTCAGTTTACAGGCGTGGGTCAAACCTGGGCTCTGCCTCTTACTGGCTGGTGACTGTCTTTCCACCCAGCTGTTTCTTCCTTTGCCAGACAGGGACCTGGCAGATCTGAACCGTTCCTGACTTCAGGGAGCCAAGGGGCAGATTCCATTCCTAACCCACCCTTTCTAGCCCCGTGGCCTCGGACAGCCACTTCACATGACTAGCTCCCTTTCCACAATCCCAAGAGACATCAACCACCCAGGTTGCCTGGAGAGGAGGACACTTGAGACGACCCTGGGCCACATGGAAGTGCTCAATAAATCCTAAAAATAAAAATGCAGTGGCTCAGGGGAATGTGTGACGAATCTCAGGCAGGGCTTCTGGAGCCTGGTGACAGAGGAGGAGGCCAGGCATGTGGAGGCCCCCCCTCCATCCCCCAAAAGGAGAGTATCAAGTGGGCAGCAGAGGGTCTTTAGGAGCACGGATTCCAGACTGCCAGCTCATGGGATGGACTGGCAATGAGGGAAAGTGGTATGGGCCAGTTCTCAGTAGGTGAGCGCAGAGAGCCAGCCCTGTCCCTCACAGAGCTGGCAGGCAGCGGGACCACACCCACATAGATCAGAGAGCATCGGGCCAGCACTTGGGCCCCGTCACTGACAGCTGCTCCTCTCAATGGCACGACCTTCTCTTTGTCCTCTAGGGAGCGGACAGGGCAAGATGATTTATTCCATCTTGGCACCCAAGCCACCCCACCCTTGCCACCTCCCCAGCTACAAACCAGGGGCCGTACCAAAGTCTCCTGGCCCAACAGGTGCATTGCAATAGCATACTAGTCTCTGGATGGAGATGCTGGAGAGGAGCCCATGCTCGCAGATGGTAAGGGACAGGCTATAGGCCTGGTGGGACTCACTCTCTTAGCAAGGGCACTGCTTGGTCGGAGGCACTGCAGCCAGCTGTTTATACAGTAACCTGATTTTCTGCTCTTCACCACCCCAGCAAGACCTAATTATGTCCATTCTACAGAAGAGAAAATAAAGGATCGGAGAGGTGCTTTGGCTTGCCAGTGTCACACATCTGGAAGAGTCAGATGGGATCCTAGCACAAATCTGTTCAACCCCCAAAGATGGCCTCTTACTTCTAAGTAACTTAGTCTCCAAGAACTAAGCAAAATGTCAAAATGGCACCACCATAGCCAGGAAGCAGCTCTACTGGACATTGGGTAATGTCTCCACTTTTCCCAGAGTACCTTTGGCCTGGCTGTACGTCACACCTTCCTCCCTCTTCTAAAATGGGCTCTCCTACTTTCCTTTTAAGCCTTCAGCAGGCACCACCTGTTCCAGGAAGACCTCCTGCTTTCCTCCAATTGGGGTTCCATCTGTTAGCTCCTACACAGCCTTTCTGTCAACCAAGAGGGGTCTAAACTCCAGAGGCTGTGTCCCAAAGAACTGGGTGCCTGGTACTTAGTGGATGCTCAATAAATATCTGTGGAATAAGTGACCAGCCAAATACATCACTCTACCCTAAGACCTTTCAGCATAAGACTGCTTCTCTAGAGTCTCGGGAACAGAACAGGACACGCCATGAGTCCCAGTGTTCAGGACTGCCTCTCCAGACCTTGCTTGCTGATAGGCCTTTAGTGCCCCACAAGCCTATACCATCTTTTCTGTTAGCTCACCATGATTCATGCCCAGCCCCTGGCATGCCTGGGCTACCCAGAGGCCACAGGTCCTGGTGCTAAGTTTAGTGACTTCTGAATGTCACTGTGAAATTCCAAACAGAGCCAAGGGGTTAGTGGCACATTCCTGGGGGCCTTCTTAGGCCCTCCCACCCAACAGTGTAAAGGGGTCCAAGAGAACTTTCAGTAAATCTTCCAAAAAGGGATGGGTCCTCCTTTGGGACCTCAGACCACTACTGGCCACAGAAGCCAGGACAAGGGTGCCCGACACAGTCTGAGGACTGCAGGTGGAGGGATGGGAGCTATGCTTCTATATCACAGTGCAAAGCCTCTTTGAAGAAGTCTGAGGCAATCTGTTCCCTCCCAGCAAATCCATGGACATGGCCAATGAAACAGCCAGGATTAAACGTCCCTGCTTGGAGTAGAGTTCCACTCCATGCCTGTCTAGAGATAGGAGTGTTCCAACTGTGCCAGGGCCTCAAGAACACACACCCTTGTTGGGGCCACAACAAGCCCTGGATTTCTCTCTGATCCTAATCCCTGCCCCTCCCCCATTTTCCCTGTCTGCTCTATCCCTCCTCAACACATGAACCAAAGACCCTTAAGTAGACTGAGCACAGCAGAGTACCCCAGACAGAGAGGAGAGAGTCCCCTTTCTCTCTTCTAAGTAGAGAATAAACTTCATACATACGTATAAACTGTAGAGGCCCCAAATAGAGGT
Source organism: Meriones unguiculatus (assembly GCF_030254825.1). Classification (NCBI taxonomy): domain Eukaryota; kingdom Metazoa; phylum Chordata; class Mammalia; order Rodentia; family Muridae; genus Meriones; species Meriones unguiculatus. The sequence continues at coordinate 83,488,285 of NC_083353.1, forward strand.
AGTCTTAAGGTACTTAGTTTCTTTTTGTTTGTTTGTTTGTTAGTTTTTTTAGTTTTTGTTTTTTGGTTGGTTGGTTGGTTGGTTGGTTGGTTGGTTGGTTTTGGTTTTTGGAGACAGGGTATCCCTGTCTAGCTCCGGCTTTCCTGGAACTCGCTCTGTAAGACTAGGCTGGCCTTGAATTCAGAGATCCACCAGCCTCAGCCTCCTGAGTACTGGGCTTAAAGGCGTGTGCCGCCACTGCCCAGATGATTATAGATATGGTCTATTAAGTTCTCTAGCCTTATTCTTTCCTGGGAAGGCCCCACTCAGCCTGCATTTGGCAACAATGTGGTCTAATCAGTCAACCATTCACATCTCATCCCTTCAGCCAGCTGCCGGCCTCACAACTGGACTGAACCTCTAAGGAGCTACTGCATTTTACCCCTGGCACTGGACACAGGATGAACAGTGAGTAGCAGCCCCTTGTTAAATATGAAGCAGACATAGACAAGAACTAGAAATGTGACCCTTCACTCGTCACACTGAGGCAGGAGGACTGATACAAGTTAAAGGTCAGTCTGGAAGACGTTCGTTGTGAGTCCTAGGCCAGCCTGGGTTACAGATTGTCTGGGGCTGAGGGGGAGAGAGAGAGAGAGAGAGAGAGAGAGAGAGAGAGAGAGAGAGAGAGAGAGAATAAACCAAAAGGGATAAGAAAATACTCTTTTAAAAAGATTTAAAATTTCTTTTAGGTTTACTTTTTTATGTGCATGAGAGTTTTTTTGTTTTTGTTTTTGTTTTCTGTGTTCATGGCTATGTTTGTGTGTCCCTGGAGCCTGTGGAGGTCAGAAGAGGGTGTTAGATCCCCTGAAACTGTAGTTACAGATGGTTGTGAGCCACCACGTGGGTGCTGGACACTGAACTGGGTTCTCTTCTGGGTCAGCAAGAGCTCTTAACCACTGAGCCTTCTCTCCAGCCCCAAGCAAGTACATGTAACAAATGACAAAATGATGAAACGCACACAGACACACGCACTCTGATGCATTTGTGTGTGACAAGAGGACTTTTTTTTTCAGACAGGGTCACATTGTAGTCCATACCAACCTTCAGCTCCCCAAAGCTGGGATCACAGACATGCACCACCACAGCCCACTTGGCCTATTACCAGAACTCTTTAATAACTTCGGATGAACAGCGGCAGGATAAAGCACCCACCAGCTATGATACAAGGAGACTGAAGAGATGTGCATACCAAGGCATACTGAGAATGTGTGTTCGAGGGAGTGGGGGGTAATGGAGGTACAGTAATGATCTGATAATGGAGATGACAATGACTCAGAAGCACATCACAGCAATGCCCAACACCAACTACACAAACTGAAATTCGATTCACCTCATATCAATTAGGACAGAGTGGGACTCCTTAGTTCTCCACAGCCTGGGGCCTGATTTGCATTCTTGGGTGTCTCCTTCCAGGTACAAGTTGACAGTTCTTTGGGCTTTGTCACATGGCTCCTGGAGACTCCAGAGTGAGGGAAATTAAGTGCTTCTCTGGCTTACAGTGAAGTCAAGTCTCCTTGTCCCTGGAAACCTCATGCACCTCTACTGGGCATTTCTCTGATGAATCCAATCCCTTCCGCTGAAGATATGGTGTTTACTCTAGACCCAGGGGCCCGTTGCTATGTCTTTCCTGCCTTATGGAGACCAGCCCAACACCGCACACTCAATCTCACTAGAGTGCTTTATGGCTGCCCACCACCCAGCAGCTTCCTGACTACCCAATGATGCCTCCACCTTGTCTCTAAGACTGGCATTCATACCAAGGCCCTAGCATGGCGTCCTTTTGGGCCTTGGCTTAAATTGCCAATCACCCTCCCATTTTCCCTTCCCATAAAGATGCTATGGGCTTGATTTTTGAACCTCCATACCCAAGACAAAGCCTTGCCCGTGAGATTTTTTTTGAATGGCCACAAGTGTCTGAGGTGCTTGTAGTGTGTAAAGCCCATTCAGGGTGGCCTGAGCAACCATGGCCAGGCCTCAAGGGGCCCATGACCTAGACAAAGAGGAGGAGAGTCTGAGCTGTCACAGATCAACAAGCATCTACAGAAAGAAATGCTGACTGTGCAGGAAAGAACTCAGCATGGCAATCGGCCCAGTGTCTGCTCACAACTGGACCCCCTTTTCACTGGTGACCATGCCTCCCACTCCCCACCCACTCACTTGGCTCCTACTCCCTTTTGGCTGGATCTATCTGCTCTCTAACTCCACTAGGAATTTTTTTTTTTAATTTGTTGTTGCTGGAGACAGAACCCAGGCACTCAAGTGCTCTACCATTGAACTCCCTGTCCCTAGCTGTCACTCACATATCCTCCCTCAAATACCAGAAGGGCATCCACTGTGGAGCTGAGATGTTGCCAAACAGCTACAGGCTTTCCTTGGGGTGACTGGGGTGCTTGTACCCCCGGAAGCCTCTGACACCCAGCCCGCACAGCCCCTCTCCAATATGAGTGAAAGCCCTGCCTCCTCCATGAAACTCTCCTGGTCTCCTCACTGCAACCAGCCTCTCTGTCCTGGACTCTGGAGTTGCTTCCTACTCTCAGCATGTGCTGAGCTCAGTGCCTTCTCACTCTGTCACCTGGGGCCTAAGTCTGAGGTGACAGCTCTACAAGGTCCCCAACTTCTTCATTGAGGGGCCATGAGGAAGACACTACTGAGAAACAGTGGAAAGGACCTGGTTACAGAACTCTTGTTATGTCCTCACTCCAAGAAGTCAAGAGTCCAAAGAGGTTAAGTGAACTGTCCAGGGTCACACATCCACAGAAGGAGCCTAGACCCTTCCCTCTCCAGTGTAAGGCCACAGAACACTGGTAATACGTGGGATGCTGGGAAATAATTTCCGTGTACAAGATTCTTTGAGCCTCGTGACCCTGTGAAGCGGGCACAGTAAGTCCCCCCATGTCTTCGCAGGAAGATTCTGAGGGGCTGAGAGATTGGAACAGAGGAGGGAAGTAGTTGAGTTAGCATGATGATGTTCTCAGCTGGAACCACAGCAACTAACATGCTTGCTCTGGGGTCAGCACTGGCAAAAAAGGGTTGCACAGATGGCTACACTTCTGGATATACCTCCTACTCCCGACAACTCAGGAGCTAAAGAAGACGGAGTAGTCCTTGTCCTAGTGAGCATTACTATTGCTACGATAAAAAAAAAAAAAAAACAATGACCAAAAGCAACTTATTTATTTCACTCCCAATTCCAAATTGTTCACCTTTAAAAGCAGTGAGAACAGGTACTCAAGTAAGGCAGGAACTGGAAGCAGGAACTGACGCAGAGGCAAAGGAAGGGTACTACTTACTGGCTTGCTCCCTATGGTGTACTCAGCTTGCTTCCTTACAGATCCCAGAACCTCCAGCCCAGGGATGGCACCACCCACAATGGGCTGGCCCTCCCCTGACCAATCGCTAATTAAGAAAATGCACTACAGGCTTGCCTACAGCTGGATCTTATGGAGGCATTTTCTCAACTGAGTGTCCCTCCTTTTCAATGACTCTAGTTTGTGTCAAATACACATGAAATTATCCAGCATAACCCTCAAGGCAAGGTGTGCCTAACTCCTAATGCTGGGTCATGGCAGCTGTGCAATGCTCTGGAAAGCATTTTCCACTATGGAAAGCAACATCACAGTGAGAGGTGGTAAGCCTTCTGTCTTGGAGGTATGCAAACTGCAGAGGGGAGGGACCCTATGGGGGTGGACGCCAGGATGGCTTCTGCCTAGATCTCCCTGCTGCAGGAGCAGGGACACTGTGCTTTTGGGCTTGGGGTAGAAGCTGAGAAAAACCTCACTTTAGATACAGAAGCTTAAAATGAAAGCTTTATTTTCTGAGCTCAGGGAGGCAACCAGATTGGGATCTGAACTGCGTTCCTGAAGGGAAACTGGACAACATTTTTAAAGCAAGGGGGTTGTTGGGGTGAGCTGCAATGTTATCCAATTGTATCTTGACATTATGGTTAAGCAAGGGAGTATCTGTTGGAGACTGGGCCTGATCCAGGACACCTGGCCTCAAGGCCCTTAACTCATCCTCCTAGACATTTGGTCTGGAGCTCAGAGTAATGGGGGGAGGGGGAAAGGAGCAGGTCAGCTGCACATAGTTAATTAGGGCACAACAGACAATTGGTTAAATATTTTTATAGCTTATGTATCTTATTTTAAATAACAGCAATTTCTATATTCTTCACCAGCTGACAAAAAATATTTGTAGAAGTGGGATAGGAATTCATTCCTGGGCTTGGGAACTTGAACTTGTTCAACAACTTCAGCAAGATGGAGAAGTTGTCCTAGAGATGGCTGGCCTCAGACAATTGCCTCCTTACAACAAAAGCTGTTCAGCTATTAGGAAGATTTAGTTTTTCCCTATGACTAAATGAAGTCTGAAAATGAAATCGTAGTACTTAGAATGAGTTTCTTTTGCTCATTCCTTCAGTGTTACATAACTGCCTGCCCCCTAGAAGGAGGCTGGGACCATGAGTACCAGCTGGGCACCATGGAAGAGCTGGTTCACAATGTCTTGGCTGCTGCTAAAGGTAAGGTAGGTTAAGTTCAGAATTGTAGGAGCTCCGTGGTGTCCGGCACTGCCCTCGCTCTGGGTAGTCAGTGGCTTTCCCTGAGCCAGGACTGGCTTGGAGCCAGTCAGGCAGAAAACATTGTCTAGAAAGTCTATTCCCTGTGTTCCAAATATCAAAGCTTTCTGTTCATGCAGGGGACCTGGAAGTATAGCCAATCGGTAGTGGCTGAGACCTGGCAAGCCTGTTCCTCGTAGGCTGAAGTCTTTATTTTTCTGATGGTCTTAGGCAACCCCAATGGGGTTGTGACTCACGGGTTGAGAACCTCTGCTCTAGGGCCTCTTGGCTGAGCTCTTAGCATCCCACTCACCCTTCTCACCCCACCCCACCCCCAACTCTCTCTCTCTCAGGGCTGAGCACATGATTTTCTTTGTCTGGCAAGCCCCCAGGCCTGCCACACCCCAGACACAGCTTCCTATTGCTCTTCTCTGCTCCCTTTGCCTTGCTTTCTGGCAAAAAGCACATACTTTTGTTCTCAGCCAACTTTTCAGACTAGATCAGTCACATTAAGGGGGCTCTGGCCATAGCATAGACAACTCAGCCAACATTTTAAAGGATGACATGTGGGGGGCCTTGTGCATTTTTACAGCCCCCCAAAAAATGTAGAGCAGGGTGGGCACAGACACAAGCAACACAAGCTTGGCCTCCATTCTCACCATTAAGCGCTGACGGAGCTCAGGGTCCAGCTATGGCCTTCAGCTCAGGAGCCTAGACAAAGCAGTTCTCAAGCTTGTTAGGAGCATGGAAATGGGACGTGTGCCTGCTGCGCTGTGAGCTCCAGCCCTAGACCTTGCCAGGCTTTCACTTCCATGGCCTTCTGCCATTCCCTGTGTTAACCTCACACATCTATTTACTCGTTTCTTGGTTTTTTATTTAGATGCTTATGCTATTTAATGAGTATGAGCATTTGCCTGCATGTATGTCTATGAACCACATGTATGCAGTACCTGAAGAGGCCAGAAGAGGGCACTGGATCCCCTAGAACTGGAGTATACAGATCCTCCTGGAACTGGAACTGTGAGCTACAATGTGGGTGCTGGGAACTGAATCCTGGTCCTCAGGAAGAGCAGCCAGTGCTCTCACTTGCTGAGCCATCTCTCAAGCCCACTATTTACTCATTGCTCCTGCTGTTGAACTCACTTTTTTTTTTCCAACTTAGTGATTAGTCCACACTGCACCACACATTCCTGAACAGGTCTTTAGTGCCAGCAAGTACACATTTCTCCTGGGTAAACAGCTAGAGTGAGAAGGCCAGGCCACTAGGTGTGCACGCCCAGCCTCACCTCTGCCAGTGCTTACCAGCCAGCCGGCTCTGTTCCACACTCCCTCAGGCAAGGCGGGCACCGTGATCCTACTGGCTCTTTGTTTTTACCAGCTTGGAACCAACCCCTATTACAATGGAAGTGCCCAAATTTTTAATCTTTAAAAACAGTATTACTTTACACTGTAGCATTCCTCATCCTCAGTTCATTCCTCAAACTAGCTGGAGGAAACTACTCTGTCAACTGAACAGGAGGCCAGGCTCAGCAGCCTCTTCCTTCTGAGGTGTATGTCATGTTATGGAAGTTTCCTCTCCGCCATACTATGTCCAGTTCCGTCTCCCCTGCTTTAATTGATCATAGTCAGCACTCAATACAAACAGAGTTTGCTGCACTGACTGATAGCTGCAGTTTTGACCCGAACCCTTGCCAACAGGTCACACGGTCCCTAGATATCTCATTTAATCCTAACAGATTTTTTGCAACTTCATGTTTAAAAACTCTCCCTTCCCTGGCTGAGGATGATGACATCCAGAGAGGTAGAGATATCTAGGCAAAAATCACAGAGCAAGTGACAAGAGCAGGACTTGAACTCATGGATGTGTACTAAGCCTCGTAAGGACTCTCTCATTGGCTCTCACCCTGAGCTTTGCAGAAGCTGCAGGAAGACTTGGGGTTGGGGTGTAGTTTTTAACTATTTGAAAAAGTTCATGTGCACCTGGGGAGCATTCTCTTGTTCCAGGTGGGGACGAGATCTGCCTTACCAGGTGCTGTTCTGGTTGGGAGACTGATATGGTCCTGTCCTGACCTGGAATGAGTAGCTGTTTCCTCAGGAAAGCAGCCAGAGACAGCCAGGAGCAAGACTGGGGAGACCCTGTTAGCACAGTGCAGGACCATGAAGCCCACAGCCCTCATGAAAATGCCAGGAAGTGCACTGTTGCAATCCCAGTACTTGGGAGGCAGAGACAGGAGAGAAGGCTCTTGGGGCTTGCCTGTCAGTCAGCCGATAGCCAAATTGGTGAGCTCCCGGTTCAGTGAGAGACCCTGTCTCAGAAAATAATGAGAATGGTTGGAGAAAACATCCAGCCTTGACCTCTGGCCCCCACACTAGTGGCTGTGCACACGTGCAGGCAAATGCTCATGTACATGACCACATATATACATGCGTATACCCCACACAGAACAAAGTGACAGCTCTTTGCCAAGCATCTACCATGTGCCAGGCCGGTGCCCAGGGCTGAAAAGCAGCAGAGCTGGTGACTTAGGATCCAGACAACTGCCCTGCATAAGTCCAGGTCACAGACCTGCCACAGACCGTGTGGACCTTGGTGGAACCCTTCTCTCTCTGCTGTGGGGTTCAGAGCAGAGTCTGTATGGCAGGGCTAGCACTTCGGGGACACGATGCCACCTGTGTGGAATGGTGAGAGGAGCATGGTGCCCACTGAGGGCTAGCAGAGTCCATCAGTGACTGTCAGTTATACTAGATGGGAGCTGTTTGGGGGAGGCCAGGGACACTAAGGGCTTCTGGTCTGAAAGAGATGCCCAGCTCCCAGGCACTGGGCAGGGAAGGCAGAGCCACTCTGGAGTGCATGTAAGAAGGACTTGAGTGCTCTGGGTTCCCTGTTCCAGGTCTATACCTGCTTGCTTTTAGGAATGGCAGCATAGCACCATAGCCTGCACCATAGCCTCCTCATAGCCTGAGTATCCAGATAGGTTTCTGCAGCCAGCACAGGTGACAGGGACGATGGGACTGGCAAAGGTCAGGGATGGAGGATGGCTGCTGGTTGCTAAGAGGCTAGGTTTTTAAGAGCCTATAGGTTGTCTTCACATCTCCTTACCGCTTCCCTGAGATGGACTTACGGTCTGTCCATCTCACATATGAGAAAACTGAGGTTCAAGGAAAAAAGAAAACATGCCTGGCTGGGTACCAAGGCATGGAGAAGTCCTGAGGGTCACAGCACAGCCACCTTTCTGAACCCCACATGCCTTATTCAGGTTTTGGAGAGCTGTGGCTGGTCAGGCAGATGCTTCGGGTTAGGAACAGTTAAGGATTATGTTAGTCCATGTCACACTTTCTGAGCACCCCAGGGATTCCCTTCCAGCCCAGGGCCTCAGCTGCCCTTTCTGGAAAGTTGGGCTGAGGATACCAAGGAACCAGACTGCAGTGAGCACTGTGGGCACCCCTGGTTGTATGGCATACAACAAAGCCTTCTGCTCTCTGGACCTTCGATGTTTCAGACGAGGAAATGTGATGTGGCGGAGTTCATACGTGCTGAGTGAAGAGTCTGCCACTGAGCCACACCCCCAGCTGGCATTTGGGGCCTTTTGAAGATGCATACCTGGGCTTCAAACATGGGTGCCCCTAAGATAGTTTGGGGATTTTTCTCTGGGGGTGGGGTGAAACTCATAGGCTGGGTAGATATAGCAGTCAGATTAACCATGAAAGGAAATGAAAATAAAGGGTTCTTAATCCCCCTGGATTTTCTGATACCAAATAGAAACTTTCCTAACAAAAGAAACACTTGGGCCAACTTTGGCTGAAGGCTTCCTCCTCGGGCATCTGAAATTCCATTTGCCAGGTATCCCTGGAAGAGGTAGGGACAATTTCTGCCACAGGACACTGTACTCATTCTCTGCGGGGAACTGCAATTAAAGAGCCTAGATCTTTGGGGTGGATTTTTTGGTGGTCAGAGGGAATTGGGGCCTGGCCAACCTTCTCCTGTTTCTGTTCTTTTAAAGGTAGTTAAGCTCCCAATAGTGCTGGTTTCCAGGAGAAGTGTGATGTAAGATTGCCCTTCAGCTGATGGGCAGGTTCCAAGGGCTGTTCAGAGTCTGAGGCTGGGCACTGGTGAAGGAGGCTGACATCCAAGGCCATAGCAGGCTCCAGACATCAAACTCTCAGTATCATACCTTCCCATTTGCCACTGAGACTTGACTACAGAGGGCATTCTCTGCACCCACTTCCACCCAGGAAAGGCCCAGCCTGCAGCTTCAATGGCATAGCTCCTCGGGCCTGAAGGAAAGAGACTTTGTGCTCAGTGAGCCCCATTTCCCTCCTGCCTTCAAGTGGGGATCAAGCCTCCCTGTTTACTCAGGACTGGGGAAGGTCTTTGTATCTCCATAGTAGGTGGCCACAGAATGCTCCTCCCCCCCCCCATTTCCCTCCACCCAGTTGTGCTGCCTGTCAGGCTTTTCAGTGTGCCCATCCCCACCCCAGGGCATTTTTATGATCTTCAGGGACCTGGTGCAGAAGGAAACCAAGACTTGGTAGAAGGTGGGATTGATACAGTCCAGAAAGTAGTGTGGCTCGTGGAGGCCCTTGGTTTGATCCTCAGCCTCATCACAAAAGCCAGGCATGGTGGTCCACACTGGCACTTGGGAGTTAGAGGCAGGAGGGTCAGAAGTTCAAGGTCATTCTTAACTGCGTACTGAGGCCTATTAATGTTATTTTTATAAAAGCTGTGTTTGTTTCTCAGTTTCTCTCTTAATTGGGACTCTTTTATATTTGTTTAATAATAAGCTTCAGAACACAGTCCTGGACAGTATTAACTCTATTCTTAACCCTCCAAGCTAATGTGGCTTCCTTTCAGCATATATCCTAGAGATACTTGCACTTTGTAGCTTCTTGTTCCAGCTCCTTCTCTTGATGTCTCCTGAACCTCTCCCATGGCTCAGTTCTCTGCTTCCTCTTCTAACTTCTCTCCTGGATGCCAGGGAATCCAGCCCTATTCTTTTCCCTGCTCAGCAACTAGCTGTAAGCTGCTTTATTGGACTATCAGGGGACAATTGGGGAACAGTGTTTACACAACATTGAGAGAGAAGTTTCTCAGAACAAGGATTGCAACCAGATATTGAGGGTACAAAAATCAGCATTTGAATTACACAATAGCCTTGTGCTTACAGAAGTCAGCCAGAAATACATGAGTCCATGTCTGAAAAAAAAAAAAAAAAAAAAAAAAGGATTGAAGCAAAGGACCACAAACATTCCCACTCTCTGGCCTATCATGGAGCTTACAATCAAACGTCTCAGCCTTGTACACAGGGACATTTGTGGGGAGTCCCCACAGGGGCCTTGGGATCTACCCAGCTTCCCAGAGGCTTGTATCCAGGTCCTCTGTCCCAAAAGCTACCTGACAAAGGTCATGCTCTAGATAGGGTGAGAAAGTTACACTTGGCTTCTTGCCAATCCACCATGGCTAGATGACCCAAGCCAAGGCACCAGCCTTGCTGTTCAGGCAAGATACACAAGCTAGGAACCTTGGCCCTGCCAGGGTAACCCTCCCAAAATGTTTCCATTGCTTCCAGCTTGGGGCAAGGACAACCCCCCATCTCCTCTTTCCCAGGCCTCTAAATATTGGCCCAGGCTCTTGGCAGAAGGCAACAGAGGTCACTTGATGGAGGGCTGGGATGCCAGGACACAGGAAAGACTCCAAGTACCCAGGCACATTCTGCTGGCCCAGGGTACATCACTTACAAATGAAGAATAAAAAACAAAACTATTGCTGGAAGCCAGAGAGATCATGCACACAGACTCAGATCGCAAAAGGAAAAGCCAGGTATGGTGCACAGACCTTTAACCCCAGTGCTCAGGAGGCAGAAGCAGGTAGGTCTCTGTGAGTTCCAACCTGGTCTACATAGGGAGGTCTAGGATAGCCTGAGCTATACAGTGAGATTCTGCCTGAAAAGAGAAGGAGAAACAAACAAAAAACAGAAGCTATCATGAATTTCAATTTGGCTTTGCCCCGCGGCCTCTCACTTAGTGGCCTCTCCTGTGCTACTCTCTCTGTTTAGAATGACAGTCAATCTTGCTCAGCTCTCACCTCCTCCAGGAAGCCTCTGGGGCTGTATAAACTTGGTCACTTCTTCCAGGTAACAACCCTCAGAGCTGAGATCTTCATTTTGGTTTGTGGATTTCCTTGTTTTCTTTAGAGTCACTCCTGTTGTCCCATACACACCAGATCTGAGATGTCATGAGGGTGTTATAGGGTGGAATTTGTATAGAAGGAGTTATAATACAATGGCCAGCCTAAGGAAGTAAGGGTGACCATCTCAACCCTTGGAGATCCCAGGGGAAAATGAAGGGGCTGATGTGTCTGAAGAAGGTGCACATTAAAGGGCTCATGTGAGGCACTGAAGGAAAATGGAGGAAGGGATATTGAGGAGTGCAAGTCAGAATGCCAAGAGCCTTGAGTGCCATGCTGAACATTCTGTGTCCCGGACGGCACTGGGCTGCAGGAAGCGGTTGTTAGCATCGGGATGGCCCCATCTGTGCTGTGGCTGGGTGGGTGCTGGGAGGAGAGGGGCAGGGTTTCTACAGCTGGCTGGTGGAGCAACCACCAAGGGGAGGGAGGCAGGAGAACAGATCAGTTAGTACCTCGCCTAGCATTGGTCCATCAAGTTTAATCCCTTTCCCTGGCTTGGGTTAGAATGAGGCACTTAAGCCCCACTTGGCAGCCAACCCAGGCCTGTGGGATTAGTGAGGCCTGTGGACATTGCAGGCCGGCCCTCTATCCATAGGCATGGCTGAAGCCTACCTAGCCTCCTTTCCTTGCCTGGTCTAGACTTAGCTCTGGGCTGGAGACAGTGCTCCTGTCTTCATGAAACCCTACAGGGAATCTGGGGGTACAGGACTGGCCACCTAGTGGACATGTCTTTTCACCTGGTGTATTCTCCATCCTTCATTCAAAGTCTCAGACTGAGGCAGCTCTGTGTTAGCCCAGGCTCTCAACTCCCAATAAGTCTCATGGGTCCCTGGTTCTTTAGTCTTGTACTTGGTGTTTTTTTTTTTTTTTTTTTTTGAATCAGGGTCTCCTGTAGCCCAGGCTGCATATATGTATGTCCGTACTACGTATCTGAGAAGGACCTTCAGCTTGTAATCAATCCTTCAGCCTCCACTTTCCTAGTGCCACAATCAGATTCATGTTTCACCACATCTGATTTTCAAAAGGGTTAAGACTGTTAAGACACCGTTGGCTGCGTGAGCTTCCTGGACCCTGCACTCTGGTAGGGGCCAGGAAAAATGGGCTACTGTGAACAGTGCTGAAGGTGTGATGCTCTGAACATCCCCCAGTTAGGACTTTCCCTACACCCCAAGGCTGCTGCGTGGGTTCCTTCTTAAAGCCAAGAACCCAGCTAGAGTCATGCCCCTAAACCACAGGCATGCTGGGAAGCACCTCCAGGCTAATCTGCCCCCATACTGACTTGCCTTGGGGTACAGCTCAGTGTGGGGTGTACTTGCCCAGCATGCTCCAGGCCCTGGGTTCTATCCCAGCACTGCCAAAGACAAAGAAAAACAAAACTAGAGCCTGGGATGCTGGGGTTCTCGGCTCCCTCCAGCCTGCCGGCCCCCTTGCAAAGGCCTTCCGGCAGGGCTGACTCTGACTCACGGGAGGCTGGTGTTTTCTTTCTGAATTCTTTCTAAGACACTAAGAAAGAACCCACTGTGTCAGGAGCCTAGGGCTGTGTGAGCCTGAGAATTGGCCCGTCTCTTCTCTCCAGCTTGTGGGTGGAGGAGCCTGCAGCCGGCTCTAATATCAAACTGAGGCCTGGAAGCTGACCCCACTGAGAGACGTGCAGAGAAGAGCAAAGTATGAAGAAAGACTTCCCTGGCCAAAGAATGGAGAAGATTGAATTATGCTCACATATCAGCTTCCCAGCTCCAGGGTCTAGAGAGCTGGCTTATCTCTATGGGAAGGAACCATGAAGGAGAGAGAAGGGCTGAGAATCCAGAAGTAATAGTTAAGTATTATCTGGGAGCAGGCTGGGGTCTTCCCAGAACATGAGTGACACCTCTCTTCCCTTCTGCCGTGGTCTGAGGTTTCCCACAATGGAGGCTGACAGGCATTATTATCTACCTTGAAGGAGACAGAGACTAGGCAAGACTGGGTCGTGTAGATCCAACATTAAACTAGACAGTCCCTCATGCCTATATGCAAAAATGAGTAGGAGCTAACCCAAAAGAGCCAGACACAAAATCAAGTCAGCAACAATAAGCCACATCACCCCACTAAAGTTTCCCAAGGTGTCTGTAGCCCTGAGGGAAGAGCCAACATTGTCAGGCCTAGGCAACCGTTACCATAAACTCAGTGGCAGAAAAGCTAGAGAGGAAACTAATTTCCTGCCCATCTGGGTGTGCTGAGCTTTTCAGGTCAATGATTGATTAAGTGAGTGGTTGGCTAATTAAATTTTATTTTAATATTTATTTACTTAATTGTTTTCTTTAAAAAAAAGATTTAGCTTACTTTTAAGTATGTGTATATCTGTATGTATGTGCAAGTATGAGTGCAAGTGCCCATGAAGTCCAGAAGAGGGTGCTAGACCTCCTGGAGCTTGAAGTACAGAAGGTTGTGGGTCTCCTGACATAGGTGCTGGCAACTGAACTCTGAAAGAACAACTTAAGCTCTTAACCACTGAGCTTTCTCTCCCGCAACTCCCTTTTTAAATTAAAATATTTATTTATTTATTTATTTATTTTTAGTGTATGTGTGTATGTTTATATGTATGAGTGTGTGTGTGTGTGTGTGTGTGTGTGTGTGTATTTGAATACATACCTCATGTGAGTAGGAGGCCATGGAAATCAAAGAGGGCATTGAATCTCCTGGAACTGGAGTTACAGGCACTTGTGAGCCACCATGTGGGTACTAGGAACCAACCTGGGCCCTCTTTAAGAACAGGAAATACTTTTTTTTTTTAGTTTTTCAAGACAGAGTTTCTCTGTGTACCCTTGGCTGTCCTGGGCTCTCTTTGTAGACCAGGTTGGCTTCAAACTCATAGAGATCTACTTGCTTCTGCCTCCCAGAGTACTGGGATTACAGCTACTACACCTGGCTCAGGAAATACTCTTAACCACTGAGCCATCTCTCCAGCTACTTTTCTTGAGCCAAGGTCTTGTGTAGCCCAGGCTACCCCTTAAACTTGCTTTGTAAAGGTTGACCTGATCTTCTTGCCTCCATCTTCCAAGTATTAGGACAAGAGGAGTGCACTATCATTAGAGGCTTACATTTTTTTTAATCATTTATTAACTTTATTTTATGTGCATCAGTGTGAAGGTATCAGATCCCTTGGAATTGGTGGTATAGACAGTTGTGAGCTGCCATGTGGGTGCTGGGAATTGAACCCAGGTCCTTTGGAAGAGCAGACAGTGCTCTTAACCACTGAGCCATCTCTCCAGTCCCGAGGCTTACATTTTTTGTTGCTGTTGTTCTGAGATGAAAAAAATGTCATTCCATAGCCCAGGTGGCAATCTGCCTCAGTATCCTGAGTACAGGATTATGGCGTGTGCCAACACACATAGCTCAAATTAGTAATTTTTAAGCCAAGCAAGGACCTGTGAAGTTGGAGGGCTCACTGAGGTTTCTCTCAGGGACACTCCCAGGCTGTTTTCTTCCCCCCCAGGTCTCCTGCCAGAGGCAACTCCCAATAAGTCTCATGGGTTCCTGATTCTTTAGTCTTGTACTTGGCATTCAAGGCCCCTGGGTTCTAGCTCTTCCTCTCCTAGGCCTGGTCCCCAAGACTTGGCTTTTTTTTTCCCCATTCCTCTTTATCCCCACCTCTCAGCCTCCACCTCAACTTCCCTTCACTGGAGCACAACCGACACCCCAGAGCTGAGGGCACCCGAGAAAACAGGCCATCCAGTGCTCAGACAAAGACCACCAAAGACAAATAGGGCCAACTGGTCACCCTGCTTTAGTCTCCTTGTTCCCGTCAAGCTTGAGCAGGACACAGTCAGTCACCCTAAGGTCCACAGCCCTGGGGCCTCTCTCCTGGGCACAGACACTCTTTTCTGGGCCTATTACCTGACTTTATAAATCAGAGCCAGTCTTGGGGGAGAAGGACAAACCTTGGAATATCCATGGAGACAGGAATGTAGCAGGAAGGAAGCAGAGGGGAACACAGACAGAAATTATAATCTCTATCTTTTTTGTTTGTTTGTTTGGACAAGCCACTCACAACACTGAGCCTCAGTTTATCTTTCTGCAAAACTGGGTCTGAGGTGCCAACCTTTCAAGGGCATCAGTCAAAGCAGGGTGCACTGTGGTAAGGACCAGCAGCCTGGCCTTCTCCCACGGAGTCAGAATGTGATGCATTGAGCCAGACAATGGGCAGATGTCCTCTTCCCAGGCCACTTTGGGTAGTTGAAGGTGATACTGATTTTGGCGGTCACAGCCTGTGGACCAAGCCGGGTTCAGTCACCCATCCTTAATAAGCCAATTAAAAGGGCCAAAATAATTGTGGGCAGCAAAAAGGGAGATTTATTCAATGTGGCCACATTGGAAAGAGAGACAGAGAGACCCAGAGAACCTCTTAAGTCTGTCTTCAGCATCCTGAAGTAACAAAGCTTAAATGGAGGCCAAGGACGTGCACATCTAAGCAGCCCTGCTCAAGCTGTGGTCCCATCCACCACTGTCTGGGCTTTCAGTCCCATCCTGTGTGGTGGTCTGACAAGCTGTTAGAACTGTAAGAAATCTCTTTCTAGGAACAAAGCTCTCCTCTGACTGGCACCTTCTCCTTCCCCAAGCATGAGATTCCTGGGGAAGTTCCCATTTTAGGAGGAGGCCATTGTTTCAAGAGTCTGATTGAGAAACACACATGTCTCTTTAGAACATCTTCCTTTCTTCCAGGTCAGTTACAAAAGGACAGCCACATGGATTTGTCACCATGACTGGGGTGGTCAAGAAAGGTCTGTAG
This sequence comes from Meriones unguiculatus, assembly GCF_030254825.1. NCBI lineage: Eukaryota > Metazoa > Chordata > Mammalia > Rodentia > Muridae > Meriones > Meriones unguiculatus. The sequence continues at coordinate 83,503,825 of NC_083353.1, forward strand.
GAGGTAAATTCAAGCTAAGGACCCAAAGAAGGGAAGGAGCCAACAGCACTCTATGAAGAGGGTAGAGCCAGCGCATCTAGCGTGTCCTAGGCTGACAGGGAGTCAGTCCCTCACGGACAAGTTCACATAGCTGTGTAAGGGAAGCTGTCATGAGCCTAACGACTCTTACTGGGGTGACACAGCAAATTCAGTAGTACAAGGCTTGGGGTGGAAGTGTGTAAGGCTGTGAGCTCAGTGCTTGGAACCACCCTCGGAGGCCTGCAGCACATGCTGTTATGTTTCCACACCGGAGGTCACAGACTTAGTCTCCAGCCAGGATGCCCCCTCATGTAGGGCATAGAGCTCCGCTCTGACCTACCATCTGGGAACGGTGAGCATGTGGTTCTCTGTGTAGCTCTGCAGTAAGAGGCTTGCACAGGGAGCAGATGCTGGGAAGCTACGGGGACCGCTTCTACTCCAGGCCCTGGGATCCAGGGGTCAGCAGAGATGTGGCAGCAAGGAATCAGCCTCCTGAGCTAGCAACGTTTATAGCCCACCCCTGCCCTTCCCCCAGCTCTCCCCACATACTTGCACTTTCATTCATTCACACGTGGAGACCTGGGTTGGGCTCCCGCTCCAGCTTTGGCTGCAGAATGAGTCACGTCCTATTTGTGGCCACAGAGCTCAGATGCCGTCAAGAATCTTTAAAAGCATTCTCAAGGGGGATTTGGCATTTCAAACAAAGGCTGAGGAAGGTCTGCTAGGGAAATGGGTGGGCCGTTAATCCTGGCACCAGGTTCCACTGTTGCAAAGGTTGGTATGGCAGCAGTGAGCCCAAGTGGCTTCCATTGTCAGGGGACAGGGTTGCTTCTGGGAGTAAAGAGATCTGTGGAGGGGGCCAGATCCCTGGGTCCTGGAGAGCCTCAGAAAGGTGTGTGTCACAGGCTTCCTGACTATAGGTATGGCTGGGCCCTGAGCCTGGAACTCCTTGGTTGACTCAAGCAAGCAGTTGTTCTGTCTTACCCTCCGACCTTCCCATGAGCCCTAGCAGGGCACACTGCTGTCTTTCCTCATCCCTAGCCAGTTGGTTACCGTGGGAAGGGAACCTTCACACACTTGGCCTAGAGTGACCCATATGCCAGGAGTGAGAACATTCCTACACTCTGGTCTTTGAGAATCTGTCTTCTCAGCCCTCATAAGGAAGCCTGCTTCCTGTTCCCTACCCAGCTGCCTTTGACCTGGCTATGGTAACATGGAGTAATCAAGGCATCAACAACCACCTAAGCTGGAAAAGAAGCCATGGTCTTTACTAACCAGGGGACTGGAGAGGTGGTTCAACAATAGTGTTTGCTCCTTGGCAGAGGACTGGGATTCAGTTTCTAGCACCCACATCAGGTGACTCACAACCACCAGGAGCTCCAGATCCAGGGCATCAAATGTGCTCTTCTGGCATTCATGAGTATCTGCACACATATACATATACATATACATATACACACACTAAGGTGTTCAGACACCCACACAAAACACATAAACAAACCTTTTTAAAAAAAAAATTTAAAAGATGTTAGTTCAGAATGAAAATGTCAGCTAGAGATGGACATACTAGTACAGGCCTGTAATCCCAGCAATCATAGGCTGAGGCAGGAGGATCAGAAGTTCAAATCCTGAACAGGCTATGTGAGACTGTTTGAAAAACAAAACAAAACAAAACAAAACAAACCAGGCATGGTGACACAACTTCCCAGCACTCAGGAGGCAGAATAAGATAGATCTCCGAGTTCAAAGCCAGCCTGGCTTACCAAAGTGAGTTCCAGGACAGCCAAAGCTACATAGGAAGACCTTTTTGAAAATACATATTGAAAAGCCACATAGTTTAAAACCAGACAAAATAAATGTGAGGGACAAGGGTTCAGAAGATGTTCAACACAGGCTGGGACATGGCTCCGTTGGGTAGTGTGCTCACCTAGTATGCTCACCTAGGAGCTCAGGGTTCAACTCCAACTCTGTGTAAAAGGAGCACCAGGTGGGAGGAAGGTCCTGTGGTACTGATCCACAGGACCTGGTTAGTGAGTCTGTGAAACTCCTCACCATCTGCCAGCCCACTAGCAGCCTCCTCTTCTCCTTCCTCCCTACTCTTCTTTTATTCTGGTGATCTTGTCTCATTATGTAGACCAGGCTGCTCAAAGAGATCCACCGACTGCCTCTGCTTCCCAACAGCTGGAATTAAAGGCATGTGTAAAACTAACTTCTATCCATCTGGTCCAGTTGCTGTCTCAAAGCCTGCCTTCTTCTGGGCCTAGTCCTGGAAGCTTCTAGCCTCCTACACTCTAACCTAGGCTTACAATGTTTACAGCCTCTGAGATTTACTGCTTAATAAGCTTTCCATTTCTCATTCTTACTGAGCTCTGGACTTGCTGTTTGGGCTCAAACTCTTCTCCCAGCTAACTGACTCAATCTGGCTTTTCTCTCAGCCTCTGAATTGCTCTGCTTGGCCTTAAACTAACTCCAGCAATGTCTTCTAATCTCCTGGCTCCTTCTCATTCTCTGGCTCATTCGGTCTTTGCCTGAGTTCTCTCTCTGCAAACCATCTGTCCTGGTAAAACCTCCTCTCCATCTCTGTCCCTTTCTGTCCCTTTCTCCCTCTCTTTCCCTCCCTCCCTCTCACTCTCATTGCCCCTTAAGTAGCTTCCCTTTCCTCTCTCTTCTCTCAAGAGTTGGGTATATCCTATTCTATCAAGTCTTTCTCTGATTTGTCACTGTTTCTGCCTCTCAATTAGACATCACCTTCAAACATGGCTGCTTCCTTCTACCAATTAACTTTACCTTCATTGTTTGGGATTAAAGGCACATACTACCACACCTGGACCTAAGCTTTTCTTTACCTGAAACTTGCTCCATACCAGACTGGCCTTGAACCCACATCTGCTTGCCTCTTTCTCCTGGATTAAAGGTGTGTTTATATTCCAGCTGGATCACCCAGACCTAGAAGGTCTTTGGATGTGATCTCTTGCCAGAACAGCCATGTTCTGAATTAACATTCCTCTACAGGTGTGTGCCACTTAACACTTGGCTCTTCTTTTTGCAGTGTGTTTGTGTGTGCATGTTTGTGTGTTCATTTGTGCATGTCTATGTGCATGTGTGTATATGTGTGTGTATGCATTTGTGTGTGCCCATGTGTGTATGTGTGTATGTGTGCACGCATGCAGCCACACATACCCCCTGGCCCTGCTGTTTTTTGTTTGTTTGTTTGTTTTGTTTTGTTTTTGTTGTTTGTTTTCTTTTTCTGAGACCTTGGTAGCCCAGGGTGAACTGAACTCTGTACCTGAGGATGACCTTGAACTCCTGACTCTCCCACTTCTGTCTCCCAAACCCTGAGTTTGCAGGCATATGCCAGGGCTGGGAATGTGAGTCAGTAGGCTGCTTCTGTGCTGTGCACCAAGCCCTGTGTTCATTCCCAGTACCACATGAACCAGTGGAGACAGGAGAATCAGATGTTCAAGGTTATCCTGGCCACACATCAAATTTGAGGCTAGCTTTGGCTACATGGGACCCTACCTAAAAGGGAACGGGGAGGGGGGAGGGGGAGAATACAGAGATTGCATTAGAGGATTAGATTGCTGCTCTCTGCCTCAGTTTCCCTATCTTTGAAGGGGTGTGAAGTAACAGTCCTCTATGGTTCACCTCGTTTGCCGTCTTGTCAATAGTGCCATCACACCTGGGCGGCTGCAGTGGCGAGGTGACTGTGGTTCCCAGAGCTTTTGTTTACCCACCTGAAAGATCCTGAGGTGCTGTGAGGATGGAGTGGAGCCAAACTGAAGAGGCCTTTTCCTGGTGCCCCAGTGGGGAGCCTTCACCCCTGCCCCTCGCCTCCCAGCACTGCACGGGTACTCAGCGTGGGACCCCTGCTTTTCTCCTGCTGTGTCCTGTCCAACCAGTATTCCTTGTGTAGGCTTCTCTGCCTGGTATGTGGGTCCCCTAGTCCAGATGGTCCTTACTGGGCATGGGGAGGTACTACTCCTCTTCTCATAGCTTGATATCAGACTGGAGCATGGGGCCTGATGCTTGTCACGTCTCACACAAATGGCCTTTGTTTATTGACCCTCAGTTTGCCTTCTCTACAAGATGGGGGCAAGAACCAAGTTCTTGCTCTATACCCATTCCCACCCTGTCACCTGAGGGAGTGATCACGGCTCACAGGTGCAGCCTCACAGTGCAAGTGTTTTCTAGAAGAGAGTGAGAGTGACTCGGCCTAACCCTCGGGGCTCACTTAGTGGAGTTACGTAAGTTCCGAAACTTCTTTTGCCCTGTAATTATGGCAAACTCCCACAGTGACTGGGCCCTGGCCCGGTCTAGCGCCTTTCTACTTGTTGGGACAAACACCAGCATTTAATTTAATTCCCATCCCGGGCTTCCTTCCAGGTGGCCCTCCGAGAGCACCTCCCTCTGGGTCTCATTAAGTCTCTTGTCAACATGCCTGCTCCAAGAGGGCTGCAGAGCTTTGGTGGGAGTGGGGGGGGTAAGGGGTGGGGACTGGGCACCCACCCCATTCCTCCTCCTTTTCCCACAGATTCTTCCCTTAACCGTCCTGGAGCAAGGAGTCTCCTCTGCAGGAGATTGATAGTGCTCTGGATGGCTGCGTGGGCATCCCTGGAGGTGGAGAGAGCTAGAGTGAGAAATAGAAGGAAATGTCAGTTGACTGCAAGGGTCCCTGAAGCCCTCTTTGCTCTGTTGTGTGCTGTGAGAGGAACTTACAAACAGATAGAGGCTAAGCCGTGGTCCTGCTTCAAGCTGAGCCTTCATCCCTTCCTCACTCGACTTATAAGCATAGCCTGACCCTGGCTTCAGTTGAGTTGTTCCTAGTTAGAGTCTAAGGCTGAGTTAGACCCCAGACTCAGCTCTTCCACTCACAAACTTCTGATCTGGTCATACATTCAGCCCTGACCCTCACTCCAGCTAAGCCCTGATCCTGGACAGAATGGGACCATGACTCTGGTCTTGGACAGGACTGGGTTTCAGGTGAAACCTGATGCTCACAGACTGAGCCTTAGTTCTGGCTATAAACTTAAACTTGACTCTAGTATTGAAGCACAAACACTTACCATATATACTAACCCATGCTCTTGGTTCATGTAGTGAGCAAAGCCCTGATCCTGACTGTATGCAGACCTCAGCTTTGTCTGAGGTTCAAACGTTGATTGAACCCCAACGTTAGCCCTGGTGAGCTCTGTCTGTTATAGACCAAACTCTCAGCCCTAACTTGACTTCTGTATGACTCCTGACCCTGAATCCTAAACAGTCTGACCCTGGCCATTTATGGAGTCCTGGCTCCCGTCCCTTCACAGGTGTAAACCTGCCCTGACAGCTACTTTAGTGTTTACTCCTCAGTCCAGAAAGAGGCCAGGGCAAGCTCGCCACAGGTGACAATGGAGAACATATTTACTAGAGACCAGGGCGGTTACAGGCAGGGAGCCCACAGCTTGCTCCCTGGCCTCTGCAGGGCTGTCTCCGGGTGTGATGAAGAAGCCATAGACCTTGGGGACAGCTGCAGTTGGGCTGGTGTCAGGGAATCAACTCCAGCCAGGCAAGGTCAGAGCTCTAGGCTAGTACATGGGAAGAACAGTCAACCACAGGTATGCTCAAAGGACAGACAGGGAGGCAGGACAGAGCACCCTAGGGGTGCTGAGGGATGGCTACATCTGAGCTGGCAGGAGCCGCTCTCTCCTAAGTGAAGGCAACAGGCATATTGGCACAGAGAGGCTAATGGAGTGTCACACAGCGTGGAGCAGGTGGGCCTCGGGAGGCAAATGTGACCAGGCTTGATGCTCAGGGTTCTTTCATGTGGGTCAGAGGGTCCTTCATGTCACCCTTCATCAGGAATGAGAGTGATTATTTTCAGCTGAATATTTCCCTAACCACAGACGAGACAGGACGGGACCGCACATTCCAGAGTCCTGGCAGCTTGGGAAACTGTGCTGAGTCCTGCCTGGCCACCTCGCCTCCTCATGGTGGCCTGGTGCCCACCCCTGAGGCTCTGGGGTCTGACTGCCAGCTTGGATAAGAACCGTGTTTGTGGCAAAATGTGCTGGCCAAGTACCAACTCCTCTCCTTTCCCCTCTTTCCCCTCCTCTCATGACTCTGCCCCGTGGATAATAGCCTGGGCTATAGACTCAACACACACAAGGACAAGCATCCTAGGCAGAGGGCAGGGGACACACGCATGGGTTTTGGCCTAGGGGCATGATATATCTTCCTTGGAGAAGATGTATATGTTCTACAGCCAGAGCATGAGACTCCTGCTGTGTGGGGGAGAGACATGAGACAGGAGGACAGGCATGTCCGGCTTCCTGAAGACCCTGCGTATCAAGGGCTTATTTGTATAAGGAGCTGAGCAGGCAAGTGTCCAGTGGAGCAGACAGGAGGGGCCTGAGAGATTGGGATAGGTTAGAAAGAAGACTCAGGTGAGGTCTGAGTCCCTACAGAAGGCAAACCAACTGATAGGGCCAGGTCTTCAACTGGCCGCGGGCTGGCCAACATGGTAGCCAGTACTTTCCAAAATGATCTTCCCCATGGGTAATGGAGTGTTAGAGTTACATCCCAGTTCTAGTTCTCCCTATTGTGTCCACCTGGATCCAGTCCTACCCTAGACTCATGTAGGCTGGGTCTCCAAGGGACTCACACCCTTCAGCCTGGCACTGGTAGAGGTGGCTCCTGCCCATCCCCCATTTCTCCTATCATCCCTTCAAGGAGGCCCCACCTGAAGATCCTAACTCTACCCTCCAATGTGCTGGGTGCTCCCTGGGGACACTCAGGATCAACCTCCCTTCCCACCATCACAGAATCTCCATCTACCCCTCCCTCGCAGCAGCCCATCTGTGCCCCAGCTCAGGCTCCATCTAACCTATCAATCTGTAAGCGACAGCACACTGAGCCCCCACTTTGTGCTACTATCTTAGAGAAAACAAGCCTTCTGAAATCTCCAGACAGAGCCTAAGCTTTCCCATGACCATGGCTTTGGAGTTTCTTTTATGTCTGTTTCCTTTGTAATTCTTTCTCCTCTTTCTTTCTTTCTTTCTTTCTTCTCCTTCTCCTGCTCCTCCTCCTCTTCCTCTTTTTCTTCTTCCTTCTTTTATTTTTATATTAATTACAGTTTATTCACTTTGTATCCCAGCTGTAGCCCCCTCCCTCGTTCCCTCGAGATCCCACCCTCCCTCCCTTATCTCCTCCCGTGCCCCTCTCCAAGTCCATTGATAGGGGAGATCTCCCTCCCCCTCGATCTGACCCTAGATTATCAGGTCTCATCAGGACTGGTTGCATTGTCCTTCTCTGTGGCCTGGCAAGGCTGCTCCCCCCACTGAGGGGGTGGTGGTCAAAGAGCCAGCCACTGAGTTCATTTCAGAGACAGTCCCTGTTCCCCTTACTAGGAAATCCACTTGGATACTGAGCTGCCATGGTTATATCTGAGCAGGGGTTCTAGGTCATATCCATGAATCGTCCTTGGTTGGAGTCCTTCCTTTATTTCTAACTTAATTTAATTTTACTGAAAATGATTTTCTTGCATATTATATCCTGATTATAGTTTCCTCTCCACCTATTCCCAGATCCTTCCCACCACCTGTCCCAACCTGATCTACCTCTTTCTGTTTCATTAGAAAACAAACAGGCTTCTATAGAATAGTAATAAAATAAAAGTTGTTAAAACAAGATAAAAGAAAGCCCAACTCATCAGAATTGGACCAAACAAACACATAGAAGGAAAAGAGTCCAAGAGAAGACATAAAAAACAGAGACTCAAGCCGGGTGGTGGTGGTGCAGCCTTTAATCCCAGCACTCAGGAGGCAGAGACAGGTGGATCTTTGTCAGTTCGAGGCCAGCCTGGTCTACAGAGTGAGTTCCAGGACAGCTGGAACCATTACACAGAAAAACCCTGTCTTGAAAAATAAAACAAAAAAAGAGACCCATTCATTTGCACACTCAGGAATCCCATAAAAACACTAAAGTGGAAGCCATAATGTATACACAAAGGACCTGTAGGGTAAAATGAAAAAAAAAAAACAAACAAATTATATATATATATATGAAATGAAAAAATTTTATTTTTTTAAAGGAGCCCTGACAAGACATTAGATGAGCAACCTTCAAGGATGCTGCTGAATTCATTTTCTGTTGGCCACCTACTGGGCATCTAGCCTACCCTCAAGAGTAGTTTTCCTAGTGAGACTCCCTTGGAGAAAACTTTTCATTTGCAAGTGTTTATCAAGAGGACATAACTTCTGGCTTAGGGATGGGGGCATGTGTCCACTTCTCCTTTCAGCTCTCGGACCCATCTAAGTGCAGACACATGCAGGCCCTGTGCAAGCTACCTCAGTCTCTCTTAGTTCACTTGTGTGTGGGTTCTGCTGACTTACAAAGCCTGTTTTCTTGGTGACCTCCATCCCCTCTAGTTCTTACATTCTTTCGGCCTCCTCTTATGTGGAGTTCCTTGAGCCCTGAGGTGAGGGACTTGATGGAGACCTCCCATTTAGGGTTGAGTGTTCCAACATCTCTCACTCTCTGCATAAGCCTGGCTGTGTGTGTGTTCACATCCACTGGAGGAGGAAGCCTCTCTGATGATGGCTGAACAAGGCACTGGTCTGCTTCCATGGTCAGAGTGGTTTGTTCTTCTTGGTGAACTCCTATTCATCCTTCAATGCACAGTTGGAAACCATTCCTCATGGTTGCCCTTCCACAGGACTGCATATAGAATCAGTCTCTTCTCTAGACACTACAAAGTCCCAGAACAGGGTGTCACATAGCCTCCATACTCAAGTATTGCTTACAGAGAGGTAAGAGAGATCTCTCAGTGAATGACTTGATTCTCAGACCTCAGAAGCACAGCTGCTCAAGGAATAGGTTTTCAAGAACCAGGCAGAGCTAACCAGGCCCCAGATCTACTCCTTGCTGTGGGGCATCTTCTTCTGCAGACTACTGTCAGCAGTCTGTCCTGAAGTGTGAACTGTGGCACTGTTAGCCCTAGTGGCACAGCAGAACAGTTGAGAGGGAGAAAGAGACAGAATATGGTCTACGAAGCCACCTGACCTGGGTTCAAGTCCTACCTCTACCACTTTGCAGCTGTGAAGTTTGGAGAAGTTATTGACTGCACTGTGCCTCCATCTCCCCACCTATAAAATGGAGAGAATGATTTTTTGTTTTTCTGTTTTGAAGCTGTGGTGAGAAAACGAACGTGGTGATCAGCAGAGGCACAAGGCATCTCATCGAAAAAAATCTCCACCACAGCGTGTAACTCCTCGCCTCTCTCCTCATCCCGTGGCCTAGGGAGGTTGCTTCTGGCCCTTGTTGGGCTAGCCTCAAACTCAGAAAATGGTCTTGGACTTGTGATCCTCCTGTCTTCACCTCCCTAGTTCTGGGATTACAGGTATGCACCCTTTCTGGAGACATAAGTGGTTCAAAAGCTGCAGGGCCTGCTGCATCCCCGAGCAGAAGCCCCATGCAGACCTGGAATTAACCTCCCACACCAACCAACGCTAATGACATTCATTTGGAGCTTCCGGGGAGGAGGGAATACTTGCTGAGAGGGGATTTTAGCTTAATGGCTTTTAGCCTCTGAGCCATGCTCCACAGAGTCCTCTGCGCCTTTTAAACAGTCCCTATTAAATCCCAAACAAAGTGTTCCTTCCGCTTGGCAAGGCTGATATTGTCAGCGTGATTATGTCAGTTGCTGTTTTTCCATACTGAGTAATTTGCTCAAATTATGTAATTTAATCCTTGTAGCCCTGGCAGGAGATGGTGGTTCTGGTTGGAGGAAAGCACTGGGGCTCAGAGAGGTTGTTGAACAAGGGGAAGCCACTCAGCAATGAGAACCTGTCAAGCCTGGCTCCTAAGGCGGTGTTCTTAAACATTTCTCCTCCACATTGGCAACAACCCTTGAAAAGCCCTGAGATTGGGGGATGCCTGTGAAATGCTGACTGTGGGAGTGGCTACAAGACTCAAGAGACTCTAGCTGGCCCCCAGATGTGCAGGGCAGGTGTGGAGGGGGGGCAGAGGCAACACATTGGAGAGGGTATGTCTGAGGGGAGAGGTGAGCAGTTTGCTAATGCTGTCCTTCCCACACACAGGACTGAGCCATCCCTGCCCTGAGATCAGACCGCTCTCCTACCCCCAACATGGGTTGCCTGTGAATCAGTACAGACTTTTCAGGGCTGAGTGACACTGCTTGAAATCACCCTGTGCCAGGATTTGGCAGAGAGGCAGAGACAGGCAAATCTCTGAGGATAAGGCCTTCTGGTCTACAGAACAAGCTCCTGGACAGCCAGGGCTACACAGAGAAACCCTGTCTGGAAAAACCAAAACAACAACAACAACAACAAAAAAAAAAAAACACCCTGTCTCATGAAGTCACAGCCCCCAATGGCTGGACCTTGGTGTCCTTCCGTCTTACCCAGAATTGGCTCAACTATTAAGGAACCAGAAAACAAACGAGACTCAGGCTCAAAACTTCCAGAAAGTTCCTGCTCCACGGTCAGGCAGGAGACAATAGTCCCTTGGAAAGTGTCCTCCAGGCCTTTTTTTTTTTTTATCCTTGAGGCAGGGTCTCACCTAACCCAGGCTGGCCTCAAACTCAGTTTGTCACCTTGAGCTTTTGATCTTCCTGCCTCTCTCTCTCAAGCACTGGGATTACGTGCATGCACCACTATGTCTGTTGTATGTTATGTTAAGGATCAAACTCAGCGCTTCGTGCAGTGAGGCAAACACTCTACCAACTGTACCACATCCCCAGCCCCCCAAGAGCCTCCTCTGACCTCAAATCATCCAAGCTGGAGACTCAGATTCAGCAAATCCTCCTTTCCCAGGCCCTGCTTCTCCTCCTCCCCAGGCTCAGCCTTTCCTGTCTTCTATTGTCTTAGCAGAGGCACCCTTTCCTCCATCAGTCTTAGAAATTCAGATTGGCCACACCTTGACAGTTGCTCTCTGGCCCTGACATTGCAACAAAATGTCATCTTGCCCGCTATTCTTCGGCTAAAACTCCTCTTGAATCTAGAGAAGTCCAGTGTTGCTTGTCCATATCCCTCCAGGGCACCAAGTCACAATCCAGCTGCCAAGAGCTGCCACATTGACCTGTGTCTGTCCTGTCCTCTCCACCCAGGTACACAGTGGCCTGGTTCTGGGAAACTGCTGAGTTTCCTCATCTTACATCCCATGCCAAAGCCTTCATACTCCACATCATAGCCTCCATGCTAGCCTAGGCTCCCAGTGTCCACCACCTCACTCTTGCTTCATGTTAGGCCCCAGGTGTGTCCTCTGTCCCTTAGAAGCCATAAGGACATTTAAAGGTATGATAGCCATCTGCCTGCAGCCCTCTTTAAGCCTTCATTCCCATCTCCCACTAAGGATCCTTCCTTGTTCTTGAAGATTATCAAGCAAAAGCATCTGTCTGCTGTCTTTTCTTCCCACTCCAGTGAGGCTCTGGAATAGTCAAGGAGTAAGGAGCCATTCTGCCTCTCCATCTCCCACTGGAATGGGATGTAGAGGTGCTGGCCAGGTAGACCTGACACTGGCTATCTCTCTCATTGCCTTTACCCCAACGCCCTCCTCCTTTTTCCTTCTTGCTAACTGGGGACAAGGGCTGTAGCTTGGTAGAGTGCTTGCCTAGCATATATCTAAGGCCCTGGCCATGGCATAAACCAGGCATGGTGGGACATGCTTTTAACCCCAGCTTTTTGCAGGCAGGATGTTGAAGCTCATAACTGGCTACATGTGACCTTGTCTTTTAAAAGAAAGAAGGAAAGAAGGAAAGAAGGAAGGAAGGAAGGAAGGAAGGAAGGAAGGAAGGAAGGAAGGAAAGGAAGGAAGGAAGGAAGGAAGGAAGGAAGGAAGGAAGGAAGGGAAAGGAAGGAAGGAAGGAAGGAAGGAAGGAAGGAAGGAAGGAAGGAAAGAAGGAAAGAAAGAAAGAAAGGAAGGAAGGAAGGAAGGAAGGAAGAAAGAAAGAAAGAAAGAAAGAAAGAAAGAAAGAAAGAAAGAAAGAGAAAACAAACAAACAAAGATAGGATGGACTTCTAGTTTATGAAAAATCCTTCAGTTGTTATAAATTAGAACCTCATCCCATCCACACCCTGCACAAAAGGGTTTTAGCTTGCACACCATGCATACACACACACACAGACACACACACGCACGCACGCACACGCACACGCACACGCACACGCACACGCACATGCACACGTACACGTACACCCTGATTCCTCCTCATCTGCCTCAGCTGTGGGGACAGCAGCCCTGAATGGCTCCATCAGCCCAGAGCCTGCACTATGTACTGACTAGAAAGGCAAAGCTGTGTGATCTGGAAAAAGCACCTTCACCTCTATGGGCCACTCCAGGTAGCAGCCTCAGAGCTGACACTCAGGGTCATTAAGAAATGGCTGAATCCTAACCCCTAACACCTACTCCACACACCAGACCTCTGTGGTCTTGAGGGGTTCTGAAATGCTTGTGAAAGCCCCAAGCTAGGAAGCTTAGAGCCCAGGTGCAAACACTGCTTGCTTGTTTCAGGGATACCCTACTCTCAAGGGAGACCCCCTCTTGCCTCTCTTCCTCCTCACCGTTCAGCTGAGCCTCCTGGCTGTCAGGGCTCCAAATTCCAACAAGCAGGTAGAGGCAGGTGTGGACAGACCACGCCTGAAGCTCAAGGACATTGCCTGCCAGTTCCCGTGCCATGACAGGGCAAAGTGATACAGAGAGGTGTGTGTGCAAGTGTTGGGAGCCAACTCTGGCTGGAGGCTGGCCCTGCCCAGTCCCCAGGCTGCTCCTTTACCTCAGCCAAGGCTGAGCTCAGCTAAGTTCATGTGTAGTCTCTTCTTTGTGAGACACCCTGTTCAGGGCCAAGAGTTACTGATGAAAACACCACCCAAGACACGTCATTGCCCACACCTGGAAATGACCCCATTCAGATAGAGCATCCAGTATCACTGGGCACTCTCCCCATCACTGGCTGTCCTGACCATGGGTACCAGTCCATGGGTACCTGCAAAGCCTCTGTTTGCTGTGAAGCTAGGGGCCAGTTACTTTATTTCTCAGGGCCTCAGTCCAGGAAGATAGGAGGCATCTACAGTGTGGACTTCCAGTTTGGGAGTCAACTGTGAGGACCATAAAGTGCTCTAAGAGCTCAGAAAGGTAAGTGTCACTATTATTGTTGTCTGCTGGGCCTGGTGGCACACACCTGTATTCAGGTGGCAGGGGCAGAAGCTCCAGGCCATCTGCAGCTGCCTAATGAGCTTGAGACTGGGCTGAGCTAGACATGACCCTGCTCCGCAACAATCAGAACACCTCTCCTTGTTGTTGGTGTTCATTCCCAAGCCCTCACGCTGTGTGTGGGCCTGAGCTGAAGCCCAGCGGTTCCATAGAGGACCAGTGACGGCCACCCTACTTGGGAGAGAACTGTGAGGGATAATGAGAATATGAAGATGAGAAGGGAAAGGAACTAGGGAGTCATGCCGTCCACTGGTCCACTGGCTATGTGGACTTTGGTGAGTCCAGCATTCTCTCTGGGCTACCATGGTCTTCATCCACCTTTATGAAAGCCCTCTCCATTCTGCAGATTCTATGACAAAGCTATGGGCATGGAACAGGAACCAGCCTTAGGCCAGGTGCTGGATGAGAACCTAGTATCCAATATGGAGGGGCCAGGGGCCCTCCCATCCAGTTCCTCAAAGGGATGCTTACTTTCTAAGGAGGGGGAACTGAATATTGCTGTATGTGTGCCTCTAACAGTAGTAGGACTAAACGGTGTACTCTGATGGTTAGGCTTCCTCCTCCAGAAAGTCCCCCAAGAAGGCTTCCTTGACCCAGATGAGGTAGCTTTCTCTGTAGCCTCCTCAGTATCCTTTCCCCTCTATCTGGCTATCGTCCTGTCTCCTTCTCACATTGCTGTCTGTGACCACAGAGCTTGGCGTGGCTTCAAGGAGCAGGTGGCCTTGACTGATGGATGGTGGGTGGGATGAATGAGGAGGGAGGATCTGGGGTCATAGCCTTGGGGAGGAAGGGACCCAGATAGTCTGCTGGAAAGAAAGGACCAGGAAGAGAAAGGGCAAATAGGAAGGCAGAGCCTTAGGGATTCTGACCAGAATCCAAGAGGGGTTTGGAGCCTTGAAACAATGTAACCCAGGGATATAGAAGCTTAAGAACCCTGATTTGATGCTCCCAATTGAAACATTATCACATTGTATTTTACAAGCAACAACAACTGTCACTTTGATGCAAAAACGAATACATTAAGGCATTTAAGGAGGCCCACAGTGCTGTAACCCCAATACTGGTGAGGCTGAGACAGGAGGATTGCCGTGACATCAAGGCTAGACTGGAATACATAAAAAGAACCTATTTTTTAAGGGAAAGAGGAAGAGAAGAAGGATGAGAAGAGGGAGGGAGGAAACAAAAGAAAGGCGGGAGGAAGGGAGATTAAAGAAGATAGACAGTACCTTGTTTGGTAGAGTGATTAACTAGCATGAAGCCCTGGGTTCAAGTCAAACAACCAACTAAAAACCAGGAATAACAGATATAATAGCACATGCCTTTAATCCCAGTACTTTGGAGGCAGAGACAGGTGGATCTCTGTGAGTTCAAGACCAGCCTAGTCTGCCTGGTGAGTTCCAAGACAACCAGTGATATATAGTGAGAGCCTATCTTGAAAAAAAAAAAAAACAAAAAACAGGAATGGTAGTAAAATCCCAGCACTTGGGAAGCAGAGGCAGGAGGTCATTCTCTAATATATATGGAGAAAAAAAAAAAAAAAAAGCCAGGTCTCTGTCTCAAAACAAACAAGACTTAAAAAAAAAAAGATTAACTTATCTATTTATTTATTTTAATATATGTATTGTCCTGCATGAGTTCATGTGTATCCCATGCACACAAGTGCCCGAGGAAGCCAGAAGAGGGCATCAGATCCCCTGGAGCTGAAGTTGCAGGTGATGAGCTGCGTAATCTGTTAATGCAGTGGGTGCTTTAACCACTGAGCCACCTTCAGCTTCAATTCCTTATTCTTTTTTTGAGTCTTACACAATTCAGGCTGACCTCGAACCCTCTATATAGCTGAGATCCTCCTGTCTCTGCCCCATAAGGGCCAGGATTATAGGCATTATGAACGTGTGGTTTACAATGTTAACTGTCCTGGTTTGAACATTTCACCCCATACATGTATCTATTTATCATGCTGTACCCCATAAATCTGTAAAAGCCAAAGTCACTAAAAACAAATCCATTCTGGCTCTACCCTGCTCTGGCTGGGCCAATCTCCACTGCTTCAAGCCAACCCCCTTGACACGAGGACACCAAAGGGGCAGCTTTCTGCATGGGCCCCTATCCTGCCTCACTGGTCTGCCATGTGGGCCGTCCCTTTCTTTTAGTGAAAGAGGGCTCGTTACCTGGCTGGTGGTTGCAGGATGGACAGTTCTGAAGTAGCTCTGGGATGCTGCAGGCTGCTCAGCCCACCTCAGCTCTACCCAGCCAGGAGCCTTCGACAGTGACCAATACCAATGAGCCTTAGGCTGCTCACAGGTCAGGGGAACGGTCTGTGAGGAGGAGTTTCCATTGGCTGCTTTGTTAGGTCAATAAACACAAAGCAGGTCTCTGGCCCTGAACAAGTAAACAGCACGCAGGCAAAATGCCAAAACCAAGTCTGCCTTCACATTTGCTGCTATGGTGCCCTCGGTTTGGAAAGCCTTTCCTCAGGTTCATCGTGAATAAATAATTTTAAAAGTAGGCATACCTGGGAAATGGCAGCAAGGAGCAGAGGATCCAGTGAAAGGGACTCTACAGCCTGCCGGGGTCTGGGTCTGAATCCCTACTCTGCCTCTTCGTAGCTACACAACCTCAGGCAGGCTCCAGGCCTCTGTTTCTGCACCTGCACAGTTTAAGAATAGCCCAGAACACTCTTCTCGTCTGAGGAATAGACTAGCCTCTTGGCTACATAACAGTGTGATATTCTATGTTAAAAAAAAAAAAAAAAAGTAAAAAAGTTTGACCTCTGGGCAGCCTAATGACAGACACTCAACCTGGGTAAGGCTGGCCTGGTCCACCCCCTTGCCGAGTTTTGCCCTAGGCCTGCTGCTACCTGCCTGGCTCTCTGGCAGACTCCCCCCTCCACATGCTCTGCCTTAATCCCTGGGTGTAAACAAGATTAGGTTTCCAGGCTTTGTCCTCTCTCAGGCCTTAGGCTGCCTCCCATGAGCACATCTTGATCAGCACTGATGCCTAAAGTTCCCAGTGCCAGGCCCAGTACTGCCCATAACCTAGGCCTCAGTCTCCTTCTTTTGAAATGGTCAGTGACAGCTGCCACCTGCTCAGCAGGAAGATGGAGACAGTCCTGGGATAGGGCAGGTCTGTTCTGGGCATTCATTATCATCATCAGCTCAGGATTCTGTTATTTTCAATGTGTGACTCAAACATCTGACTTGCAGACTGTCTTGCTCTGGAATGTTCCACTGTGCCCTCTCCCCTCCCTACCCATTCCTGGCCCTTGGTCTCATCAGCTGGGACCCTAAGCCAGAGAATCCTGCTTCCTCACCTCTCTGAACATCCCTGGTGTTGGGACCAGGCTATAAGGGATGGCAGGACCAACAAGATGGCTCAGTGTGTAAAGGGGCTTGCTACCACGCCTGATGACCTGGGTTTGAGCTCTGTACTCATATGGTGAAAGGAGAGAACTGATCCCTCAAGATTGTTCTCTAACTTCCACATTGGTACCACGGCACACCTACACCCATCCAAACATACACCCACACAAATAAATGTAAAAATGTGTCTGTGTAAACAGTGGCTTCCCTGTGATGTTACTGTGATGACTTCATAAGCCATGTGTCTGGCGCAGGGTCAACCTCATATTATACACAGATTGTGTGAGGCCAAACCCTGGCTCTCTAGGATGGCGTTTAGCACCAAATTTGATCTTAGTGTGTATGGTAAGAAGTCACTCATTTGCTCCTTCATTCCTTTATTCCCTCACTCATTCCTTGGTAGGCCCCTAGCTTGCATCACAGCCAGTACCCATGTTCTTCTTATCTCTGCAACAGCCAGGCCAAACTGTGCCCAGCTTCTCTCTTCTGCAAGCCTTTGAAGGCCCCTCCCAGATCCTCCCCTAGTGCCTCTGCTGGTGTCCCAGGGCCACCTCCGGACACAAGATTCCTAAGGTACCTGGTGTTTTCTAGCTCAGCCCCTACCCAGAGGCTCCTGGGGCAGCCTCACTCACTATGGCCATCCCACCCACCCTTCTGGGCTTCAGGCTGCCTCAGGACAGAACCAAACCTGGAGTAGGCTTGGTTTGGATCTCCCTTGGAGTCATGCCTGCCACCATTCACTTCACCCAGGAGCTGCCTGACCTTAGCTGAGTTATCCCCCCAGGGCCTGTTTCCCTGCCTGGAAGGCTGGATTGTGTCAGAGATCAAGGATGCTGCACAACATTGGGCCCTTCCTACCTAGACACCAGGCAGCCTCCATTTCTCACCATCAGAGTGGGGACCAGGTAAGGGTGGCTGGAGTCTGTGACTGTGCCCATTGCTGCATTATTACCCTTCATATAACCCTCAAAACAGCACCACAGGAAAACAGGCGGTGCTCCTATCTTCTGTACAGGGAAACTGAGGCACAGAGTGGCCATACAATAACAAGTGTCTAGGGTTCATACCATGGGAACACACACACACACACACACACACACACCATATATATACACACCATGCACACAATATACACATAAAGACATGTACATAAACACATATATACACACACATGTATATACATGCACAACATACATACATGCACACACCCATAAACAAACACATACACCTATATACAACATACACATGTAGAACACACCTACATACGCCACCAGTGGTACAAGTCATTTTATTGCCATTTTCTTTTTAACTTTATTATTAGTGTGTCTGTGACACATCAGCACTCATGCCTTGGAGGTCACATGACAGCTCTGAGGAGTTGCTTTTCTCCTTCCACTTTTATGGGAGTTCTAGGGAGCAAATTCAGGTCACCAGGTTTGCAGGACAAACACAGCTGAGCCATCTTGATGTCTTTCTCTTTTTTGCGACAGGGTCTGGCTTTGAACTCACAACAACCATCCTGTCTCAGTATCTTGAGCACTGGGATTACAAGCATGCATGGCCACACTTGCTAGATAGACTCCTTTCAGATGAGTCTCATCTCATCTGAGATCCTAAGGCCTGGACTGTTGGGTGCAGATCCATATGGCTGGGAAGAGGTAGAACTGACTGGCTTCGTCTGCTGCAGGACACCAGCTAGGGGAGCACTGGGTACATTTTGTCATGTCAGGCAGGCTTGAGACCAGGTGGCCCATAGCCAACTGGCACCACCCCCACCCCTCCATTCTTCTTCCTACCCCAGGGGTCTGCTATACCCCAACTGGATGTGGTAAGCACTAAAGGGGGCCTACTAACCCAGGGCCAGCTCAGCTGATGTGTCCAGTTGTCTCTGGTTAGGGGCTCCATGCCTCCTTGATTCTACGCCCTATCTGCCTAAACTTTCACTGGCTCATTTGTCTCTCTCTTTCTCTCTCTCCCCCTCTCCCCTCTTCTCTCTCCCTCTCTCCCCTCCTCTCCCTCTCTCTCCTTCTCTCCCTTTCTTGTGTCTTCACTTCTGAGATAAACAGTACACATTTCAGTGCCTCTTCACCATCCAGCCACTGAAGCATCCAAACTCAAGAAAGTCCACTTGAAACTGCAGAGGCCACAATGAACGGTTTCCAACAGATGTGACAGGTAAGGCCAGATATGTTTCCTGAACTTGCCAAAGATAATTGGCAGGTGAACGGGGACAGTAAATGCCTCCCACCCCACAAAGCACTGGGGCCCTTCTACTTCACACACTCCCAGGCCCCCCCCCCCCCCATTGCTAGGTTCAGACACAGTAGCCAGGCTATGGGCTTGCAAGGGAAACCATCATCCAAAGGGCTCAGCCTGGTTTTCTTGAGAACCCAGGAAGAGGCTGTTGGGGAGAGAGATGCTGCACATATGTGCCTCATTTTCTCTACTTGTCTCTTCCACTACCGTGATCCCAGCAGCCTTGGAGGGGTGTGGGTGGAGCCTGGTCTCTCCCTGGCATATATTCAGCCAGTCCCTCAATGCCTTTCTATACCTGCTGGTTTGAGGTCTGAGAACTCAGATGCCCATGGTCCTCTGTAAAAGCAAGGCTTGACAACCAGGCGCAATGTGCCTGGTATTCAGCTCTTGGTACTCTGGGCTATGAAGTGGGGGTTAGCCAGACCTGGTGGTCCATACCTAGAATCCTGGCTACTGGGAATGAGACAAAACTCAAGGCCAACTTGAACTAGTGAGTGAGGTCAAAGTCAGCCATAGCACCTTAGAGAAACTGTTTTAAATTTTAATTGAAAAAAATAATAAAGAGGGGGTGGGGCTAGGGCTGTGGCTTCATTCCTGTCTCTCTGGTTCCTTTCCTTTGCAGCCCACGGGCACTTACCGGAACTGTCACGTATACGCTCAACCAACCCAGCCTTCCTGTTCCTGTTGTCAGTGTCTCCTGCCGTCATGACCTTCCAGCCTATGATACACTTACCATCCTGACCCTAAACTTCTATCCTAGTCCCTCTGGGTGGTACTGTCTTCCTCACCATCGCCTGTCAACACCAAAGCAGGAGCATATTAGAACCTGGGGGCTAAGTTCAAGCCACAAGCTTAGTGTCACACAGGACCACCAAGATCAACATACAGATGGGCTGTTCTGAGCCCTAAGGTGTAGGATGAACCTAGGATGGCACTCTCTCCTGTGCTACATCCAAGCCCCTGAATTCCCCCAATGCCCTCTGCACTCTTTGGGCACTGAACCCAAAACCACTCTGCACCAGAGCTACACCCAAGCTCCTGAATGCACCTGCAAAGTCTCTGCCTAGGGTGGTGCCTTTTGGCCTCGGCTACCAACCCCTGAGGGTGGCTCTGAACAGGCCAACCAGCAAAGGTTAGAAGAAGCCAACCCTAGTACTCAAGGACACCCACATGTGGCTTTCCTCTGCCCTGCTGCTATCCCAGCTAGGGTGCTTTCTGAGGGTGCCCTAGGTTGGCTCTGTCTGTGGACTCCTGTTTATGACAAACGGGTGCCTGGTGCCAGAGTGATGTTAGGGTAGGCAGCTCCCCCGGCAGCAGCTGCCCCTGGCAGGAAGGGCAGGGCCTGTGCCAGGCACAGAGGGCGGTTAGTCTGAGAGGTGTGGAGGCTGTGGAAACTCTGAGAGAAGCAACTGTTGCTCCCCAGAGATGGGGAGGAAGAGGGGCAGAGACGGCAGGAGGAGGGTTTCCTCCTGTGTTAGGTGACATGCTCATACGTCTGGGGCAGGAGCTGACAGCTGGATTGCATCCACAGCTACATCCAGGGCCTTGACAATGTGGGCACAGACTGGCAGCCTTGACTCTAAACTCCAAGGAAGTCTTCGAAGGCCCCTTGTGACTAGGGTTTGGGCTATACCTTACCCAGATCATAGAAAGAAGATAGCGCCATCCCACCAAGGAAGAAAGAGAAACAGGTGGCCACAGGTTTCCTTGCTGCTGACAGGGTGGCCCTGGATCTTTTTATTCTTATTTTTCATTTTTTGAGTCTCTGATAGTCTAGGCTGGCCTCAAACTCACTATTTAGCTGAGGGTGACCTTGAGTTCCTCAGTCTCCTGTCTTCACCTCTCCAGTGTTTGCATCTCCATACTGGGTGTAAGTGGTATTGGGGATTTACCCAGGGCTTTGGACATGCCAGGTAAGCCCTTCTGCATCTCTGGCACCTCCATGAATGTTAACTCTTAAACGTTCTGGGCAGAAATGATTAATTCCAAGTTACAAACAAGGAAACTGAAGCTTAGAGTTGAGTCTGGCTCAGCTGTTCCAATTCATTGTCCAGGAAAAGAGGTGTCTTTTTTTTTTTTTTTAAGTATGTGTGTTTGGGGGGAGGGGGTATCTTCTACTAAGACAGGGTCTCATGTAACCCATATTGGCCATGATCTAGCTATGAGGCAGAAGATGACCATGAAATTCTTGCTCCTCCTGCCTCTACCTGCAGAGTACTGAATTACAGGTGTGGGCCACCATGCCCAGTTCAGGAGGCCGAGGACAGAACCCCGGGCTCCACTCGTCACTCAGGCAGTCACTCAGCAGCTGAGTCCCACCTCTAGACCCTCAGGTAGAATTCTGTGGTGGGGGGAAGGGTGGCTGTGGCTTTGTGCCTGGGGAGGGTCCTAGGAAGAAATCAAGTGTCCTGTTACATTACTCTCCACCATATTCCCTTGAGCCAGGTCTCATTGAGTCTGCTCGCCTATTTTTCTGTATTTACTTTTCTGTTTTTGTTATCGGTTGTACCATCCCTACTAGGATGGCGGCCAGAAAGCTCCAGCAACACTCAGGTGTCTGTCTCCCCAGCATGGCTTTCTGTGCCAGTGCTGGGGATCCAGACTCAACAACTCGTGCTTGCAGAGCAGCCTCTGCGAGCTGAGCTGTACCACTTGAGCCCCTGTCGTTTTGAAGGAACGCTGATAGGCCTGTCCCTGGGGTTGCACGGATATCTGGGGATATATGCGCAGCCTTTACTTTGCTATTTTGTTTCCTTACCTGTGAAATAGGTGCATGCATACACACCAACATGCCCGAAGTATCTCACACATTCTGGGCAGTGATGCTCTGTGCCTGGCAGTCTGAGGGCTCTCCCGGTGACTGTAATCATTCCAAAGTTGGGGTGTAGACCAGGTGGCAGGCTATGTAGGGAACCTGAGACTTGGGGTCCCAGAGCCCTCATCAGCCATTGCATCTCTTCTCACCTCTGGAGAAAGAGGGAGGGAGGAGAGAGGGAGGTCAGGCCTGGAGACACATCACTCCTCGGCAATCCCTGAAAATCCCTCCCATGGAACTCATAGGCCCTACTAATCGGTCACATGGCTGACCTTGAGCACAGAAGCTGATCCACACATGAGTCTAGGCTGCCTCCTCCCAACTTGGGAAGCCCTGGGCCTGGGAAGCCTTTGGTCAGTGCTGAAAAGGCTTTCTGTGTTGGGAGGCAGGAGGTAGCTGCCATGACTACATCTGTCTGGGCTGGGCTGTCCACAGTGAGGCCTGGGTTAGTCCTGTCTGTGACCTCAGCCAGTGCTGTGAGCCCAAGCCTCAGTTTGCTCATCTGTCATATGGGGATATGATGGTGCCCTCTGCAGGTAGTGTGTGCATGTTGCTTGGCTAAAACAGAACTACCCTTTCCTTTGGTGGTGATTTCCAGGCCTTGTCCCTGCCCCAGCACCACAGTGTTTTTGTGGTCAGAGGCGTGTTCCTGTTGCTCACTGCTGGAATGCAGCACCCAGAACAGAGCACGGCCCCTGACTAATAGCTTTGTGTCAGTCAGGAACTGGGGAGAGGGGTGTCTCTGAGGACTGGGTCTCTGCCATGGGTCTGGTTCCTTTGTCTGTCACGACTGTGTGTGATGTGACACTGTCCCTCCTCCTCCAGGCCTAGGCTCTTCTGGATACCCAAGCCACCTGCTGCTGAGACTTCCGGGGCTGGGATGCCCCACCCCCAGGTCAGGCCGCCAGCCCTGCAGTCCTGGCGGTGGTGGCTTCTGCTTGCTGTGATCTAAGGAGCCTTCTGACAACTAGGGTGCCTTTTAGGACCCCTGCAAGTCCAGCCACAGGCCAAGCATAGAACCCGGCACCCAGGAAGTCCAGAGAGTGGCCCAGGGCCCTTCCCCATCCTTGTAATCTGATGGCCAGGTGATGAAGAGTCTCACATCCTCTGTGTCCCTTCCCAGCAAACAGCATGACCTCAGTGACCCAGAGGATATTGCAGGGGACAAGTTTCTTCTGAGGTTGGCTCACAGAAACATTGCAGCTTCCGGCCTGCTCTCTGGGACGACTTCATTGGGGAAGCTGGCTGCAGTGGGACAGACACCCACAAAAGGGAACTGAGTCGCCCCAGCAACAGCTAGCACACCAGCTCCAAGAGAGAGTGCATCAAACTCTCAGATGACAGCAGCCCTAGAGGACACCTTGGCAGTGACCCTATGACAGACTCTTTGACCACCTTCTCCTGTATTCCTGGCCAGAGCAAAGAGCACATGTCTATTGTTTGAACCACTCTTTCAGGATGATCTGATAGGTAACCAATACAGACAACGTGAACTCACATTATCCAGGGACAGCAGGATTTCAGGTCTGAAATGCCCCCAGATTGCCAGGGAATGGCCTCTCATTATATATCCATGGCATGTAGAGGCTTTGCATCCCCTGGATCAAGATGAGGGGGTGTGGCACCTAAACCCTAGGATGGGGACTTTGTGTTCCCAAGGAGTCAACATAAATGTTCTCAATGTTTGTTTACCACTCAAAAGCAATGTGAACTGTGCTCCCTGAAGGCAGAGGAGAGAACTGAGCCTCCCCGGTGATTCATAGGTTTTCCAGAACAACGCAGGCCTGCCTGGTGTGAGGATCCACCCCAAGGCGCTAGAAAACCAAGAAAGGCACACAGACATGGGAGACTACACACTGTGGCTCATTAGAAATTTACTGACAGAGGGTCCCAGAAGCACTGACCAACTGGTTGCCTGGTCAGAAATCTCAGTGGATTTAAAGGGTTTCTATTGGCTGCAATGTATCTGCTTATCTTAGGATCTGGAAGAGTTATTGATTAAGACTCACGGGACTGGAATGGCTTCATCTGCTTATGGTTTGCTGTGAGGCTATGCAGGAAAAGGTTAGGCAGGCGTCTCTCGTGACTCAAAATGGCTGCAGCCATGTCAAGTCAGCGGTGTTTCAGGAGAAGACGCTGAGGTGGTTCTTGGGATTTTTTTTTTCTTGCAGTGCTAAGAACACGCCCTCTCCCCACCAACACACACTCAGCCCTCTGCCATTGAGGTAGCTATACCTCCAACCTTGGCATAGTCTTCATCAGAGGTTGGTGCAAGACCTGCTGGGAAACAGGTTAGGTTGTTCTTTTTTATTACTGCATCCAACCTGGAAGCTGTTCCCTTTCCCAGAATTCAGGCACACCCAAGCAGGCTAGCCCCTCCCCACTGTGGTCTCAGAGCCAGGCCCAGGGAGGTGAACCAACTGCATCCTGCCCAATGGAAGTGCAGCTCCAGCAGCTAACACCACCTGAGCTCTCTAGGGTGGGTGCAAGTGTGCTCAAGAGCCCAGAACCTTCCACCACATGGTTTTTTAGCAAGTGACACAGTTTCTCACAGGGCTCCCATATTTGTCCTTGGCCCATGGTGACATTGCAGTTCCCTAGTGGGTTCCCTGTGGTCTCTCTAATCAATCAATTGCATCTTGTCGCTTTGCTGCTCGAAACCTTGCACTGACTCTCACATAGACCTCAAGATGTGAAGCCAGGTGTGGCTTGAAGCTTTACTGCCAGTCTGAGGCAAGGAGGATTGCTTTAAGTTTGAGGCAAACCCAGACTATATAGTGAGTAGTAGGCCTGCCTGGGGTAGCCAAGTGAGATTCGGTTTTAAAACAAACAGTTGGCGAGATGCCTCAGCTATTGAAAATGCGTGCTGTTCTCACAGAGGGCCCAAGCTCAGTTCCCAGCACCCACTCTAGGCAGCTCCAGAGGATGCAATGCCCTCTTCTGGCCTTTTTGGGTACTTCACTCATGTGCACAGACACATAGTTTAAACAAACAAAACAAAACAAAATAAAAGTAAGACTTGGCTGAGATTTATCTCAAGGGCAGATACTTGCTTGTCATGTTGGAGAACCTGAGTTCCATCCCCAGCATTGTAAAACAAAACACTAACACCAACCTCTCCGTGGTCTGTCTATCCCTCTCTCCCTTCCCTCCCTCCTTTCCTCTCCCTCTCTCTCTTTCTCTCGCTCGCTCTTTTTCTCCCTCCCTCTCTCTCTCTCCCTCTCTCTATGTAGGCCTGGGTGTCCTGAAACTTGCTATATAGTCTAGGCTGGCCTCAAACCCACAAAGATCTTCCTGGCTCTGCCTTCTGAGAGCTGCTATTAGAGGCCTGTACCACCATGCCTGGCCTTCTCTGCCCTTTCTTTTGAGACAGGATCTTACATAACACTGTTTGGCCTCAAACTCGTACTGGGGTTCATCACCTGACTAATTTAAGATTACAATAACTAGAGTTGGACAGTGGTGGCCCACACCTTTAGTCCCAGCACTCAGGAGACAGAGGCAGGCAGATCTCTGTGAGTTTGAGGGCAGCCTCATCTACAGAGAGTTTTCTTGGACAGCCAGAGTTACACATCAAAACCCTCTCTCAAAGAAAGAAAAAAAAAAGATTACCATAACCAGATCTAGTGATATTGGGATGGGACAAAAGAAACACAAACCTATTTATGACACTTTTTTAAAATATTGCTGAATTTTTATTTTTTAATTTTGTGCATCTATTACTTAAATCATGAGCTATTTTTGATTTTTAAAAAATATTTTATTTTTATGTATTTTGTTGGTATTTAAGTCTTGGGGTTTAGTGCTCATGGAGGACAGAAGAGGGCATCAAGTCCCATGAAACTGGAGTTATTAATGGTTGTGAGGCCCATGTGGGTGCTGGGACTTGAACCCAGGCCCTCTGCAAAAGCAGCCAGTGCTCTTAACTGCTGAGCCATATCTACCCCATCATTTTGATTTTAAAACTTTTAGACAGGTAGCTGGAGAGATGGCTCAGTGGTTAAGAGCACTAGCTGCTCTTCCAGAGGACCTGGCTTCAATTTCCATTATCTACAGGGTAGCTCACAACTGTCTGTAAGGCCAGTTCCAGGGGATCTAGTACCCTCACCAGCCATACATGCAGGTAGAACACCAATACACAAGAAATAAAAATAGATTATAAAAAAAACTTTAGATAGGCTCTTGCCATGTAGTCCTGGAACTCCCAATGTAGACCAGGCTACCTTGGTGACCCTCTTATTTTCTAAGGGCTGCTGGGATTCTCATTAACTCAGTTTTCATAAAATCAGGAGGAGACCTGGCTAGCCTGCAGTGCCAGGACTGGGAAAGTGAAGGCTGGGAGGATTGCATACCCAAGACCAGTACTACTAACTATACCCCAGCTGAATAGCAGACCAAACCCCAAATGTCTCTCAACAGCAGAACCAGAAACTGGCTCAGCCATAGAGCAGACAATTACTGATCAGCATCAAAAGGCCTGACTGCTACAGAACACTCACACTCATACACACATGTCACACACACACACACACACACACACACACACACACCCCTAAACTAGTCTCTTCATCCTCTGCCCTTCTGTTTAGGAACAGAAATCAAATATACTATATGACCCATTCACTTGAAGTTCAAAAACAGCCTGGCCAATCTGTGGGAGCAGAAAGGCATCTCTCACTGCCTCAGCGGGGCCAGGGTTCTCCCAGGAAAAGGGCAAGGCTCACTTCCACAGGAGAGATGAGAGCCTCAGTCAGAGTCCTCCCTGCAGGGAGACAACTAAGACAGTCGATTTAATAAAAAGAGTTGCTTTAGATTATGGTTTCAGATATCTTGGCCCATGACAGCCTGACGGTGCAACCCATCTAGGATGGTATAGGGCTGGTTCTGGCAAAACAAACAAGCAAACAAAACAAAACAAAACAAAAACCAACAAATTTTACTCCTGAAAAAATAAAAGAGTTGGGGAGTGGCTCAGGGGGTGAGAGTGCTTACCTACCTAGTGTGCTCAAGACCAAGAGTTCAGTCTTAAAGCACAGGAGATGGCTTAGCTGGTAAAAGCGCTGGCCTGCAAAGCCTGATGACCTGTGTTCTAGCTCTAGAATTTGTGGTGGAAGGAGAGGACTGACTCCACAATGCTCTCCTTGACCTTGTGCAAGTAGAGAGCTGCAGGAGTGAGTCAAACTTTGGGCTACGGGCATCCCAGAGAGGTAGCAAGGTGTGGTGGCATGGGTGATGCTGGACAGTGCATGGGGTGTAGAGGGATTTGAGTAGAGACTAAAGAGTCAAACGGGGACAAGGTGGGGTGCAAGGACAGAGTGCTGGGCACTTTTGGACAAGGAGAGAGGCAGAGAACTAGAAAGAGGGATGCAGTGGGTTCTAGGACTAGCACCATGTCAGAGCAGGCGATGGGGAGCCACTGAAGGTTCCAGGGAAACAGAAGCATAGAATAATGAGATGAAAAAGAATAAGAAGGGTGAGGTGGAGCCCAAAGCTGATTTATGACGGTACATGCTGTAATCTCAGCACTTAGGACGTAGAGGCATGAGTTGCATGCTGAATCTGAGCCAGCCCTGGTTACATGAGACCTTGCTTCCAAAATAATAATAATAATAATAATAATAATAATAATAATAAAGTTAAAATGGTAAAGAAACAGAGCTGTGGAATGAACAGAGTGGAGATATGGGCTCAGGGGACTTGTAGAATCATTTCACCAAAAGCAGAGGTGCTTTTCGTCCTCTATGGCCCCTTCAGCATTTTTTTCACAGTACCAGAGACCTCTGGGTCATCATTCTCATAGGTATCATGTAAAACCACTCAAAGAGCAATAAGTAAAAGAAAGCATGATCAAGAAGTTGGGCAGCCAGATGTAGCACATGCCTGTAATCACAGCACTCAGAGAGGTAGAGGCAGGCAGATCTCTGTGAGTTTGGGCCAGCCTGATCTACAAAACAGATCCAGGACAGCCAAAGCTACACAGAGAAACCCTGTCTCGGAAACATCCCATTCCTCAAAAAAAAAAAAAAAAAAAAAAAAAAAAAAAAAGTTGAGGCAGGGTTCCTGAGCCAGAACATTCTGCCCAGGCTCGTTGTGTCCGTGACTCGTGACTTCCTGTTGGATGAAACTGTTCATTTGATAAGATCTAGCATCACCTAGGAGACAAACCTCCAGGCAAGCCTCTGAGGGGTTCTCTAGATTAGGTAGGAAAATTCACTTGACTGTGGAAAGCACCATTCCATGGGCTGGTGTCCCAGACTGAATAAAGAGGAGAAAGTGAGCCAAGCCAAGAACTAGCGCTCACCTCTCTCTGCTCCCTGACTGTGGACACAATGTGACCGGCCGCCCTGGGCTGCTGCTGCCAGTTCCCCACCATCATACTTGACTTGTGAGCCAAAACAAATCCTTTCTTCCTTATATTGATTTGATCAGGGAATTTTATCATAGTAACAGAAAAGAATAACAACACAGCCTTTGAAGCCCTTTCCCTGTCTGAGACATTGGGACATTGTAGCAAATATGCCATCTCTGCACCTGCAGTCCTGGGACCAGAAAGCCCTACAATGTTTCACTCTTTTTTTTTATTTTTCTTTTTTTCTTTAGAACTTTAAGCTTTCTTTTTTGTTCTGGTTTTTTATAGGCTTATTTAGTTTTTTTGTTTTGTTTTGTTTTTATTTATTTATTTATTTTGCTTATTTAGTTTTATTGGGTGGTAGTGGCACATGCCTTTAATCCCAGAACTCAGGAGGCAGAGGCAGATGGATCTCTGAGTTTGAGGCCAGCCTGATCTTCGTAGTGAGTTCCAGGATATCAAAGGCTACACAGAGAAACCCTGTCTTAAAACACAAACACACACATTTTTTTAAATGTGTAAGTGTCGATTGTCTGTGTGGCAGTGTACCACCTGTGCCAACGAGACCAGAACAGATCCCCTGGAACTAGAGATACCGATGGTTGAGAACCCCAAGGTGGGTGCTTCGAACTCAGAACCTCTCTGGAAGAGTAGCCACTGCTCTTAACCATTGAGCCATCTCTCTAGCTTTACATTGTCTGCTTCTATACCTGCATCCGTGATACACTAGATTCATCAGTCCTGCCTAGGAGAGATTAACAGTAGTAGGTACTGAGCAAAATAATTACAACCCATATACTGGGCTATGACAGAAAGCTGCTCCCCACCCCTGAATGGGACAGTGTATGCACTCAGGACACTCACAGTGGTGCAAGGCAGCTGCTCCTGAAGTTGTCCTGAGTTGTGTCAAAGGTAGAACAGTGTGTGGCCAAAGGCAGTGCTAGGCCCCAGCTACGGCAAAACCTCACAGGTCTGAAGACTTGAGATGTCCTGGGCATCTTCAAAAAGGACCTTAGGGCAGGGCAGGTGGGGGCAGGAGGGTGGGTCTGCTTGGGGAGGCCCTGGTTAAAGTCTCCTTCCTGCTTGGCTGGGGCCTGTGTCCCTAAAAGGATGTCCTCCTCCTGAGGTCAGCTCAGCTCTGACACAGGCAATAACTTTGGGTTATAAGAATCCTCCAGAATCACCTTCTGCAGGTGCTATGAAGATTCAAAATGACTTAGTCTTCTTTAAAAATAAAAATTAAGCTGGCAGTGGTTGTGCATGCCTTTAATCCCAGCTCTTGGGAGGCAGAGGCAGGCAAATCTTTGAGTTCAAAGCCAGCCTAGTCTACAAAGCAAGTTGTTCCAGGACAACCAGGGTACACAGACAAACCCTGTCATGAAAAAATAAAAATAAAAACGAAAATTAATTTAGGGGCTGGAATGTGGATCAGTTGGCAGAGTGCTGGCCTAGCATCCAGGAGGTCTTGGGTTCATCACATGATTATTTTAAAGTATTTTGTTTGTTTAGTTTTGTGAGACAGAATTTCTCTACGTAGCCCTGGATGTCCTGGATTCACTCTGCAGACCAGGCTGGCCTCGAACTTAGAGATCCACCTGAACACAGGCAGGTGCTTCTCCAGAACTCTAGAACAGCAAGCTAAGCTGGGGATGGGGTGCGGCTCAGAGAACACTGGCCTTGCATGGTCTCCCAGGGTACTCCGGGCCTGAAGGACTCGTTAGCTCTGATCATGAGGGGACATTTAAGCCTTAC